>NW_019170453.1:582775-638659 GCF_001890805.1 Aspergillus glaucus CBS 516.65
AAAAGGGTATGCTGAGATTTTAAATTCGGGGTCACATGTGCCAAGAGCCCCACTTTCAGGGTAAGCTGGGCTCAAGGGTCGGGTGCTCGACTCATATCCATAACCCAAGGTACCGCAGCTTGATACGAAAACTGGGGATAGTAACTGTGTGATGCATTCTCCTGGCGTCGAAGGAACAGAACGTGGGATAACATAGGTTTCGGAAGTCATAGGGCTGGAGAGATGTACAAGACTGGAACCGAAGTGTGGTGGGTAAGGGAATATACCGGGAGGAGAATTCGGTATCCCGTACGAAGCACCGATAAGCCAGTTCAGAATGTCAAATAGGCCTGTATTTGAGAAAATATGATTCGAAACAACTTTTATCTCATTATCTGGATACCTGTTTCGCAATTCCTAGTCATCTGACCTGAAACACCGCTCGAACAGCATCCCCCCGCCGCGCAGATTCGGGCAGTGATCGGAAACCGACGTACATATTGAGAACTCGACCTCCCTCTTGCATGATAAAAAGAGCAACAATCACAAAAATAATACATAATACATAAACACCCCTGTGCGAATCCTCGTGGCTTTTTTCCAAGGCGGATCTGGCCGCGCGCGTATCAGTGTGTGGTGGGTGCATTCGTGCATTCCGGTGGTCTCGAGGGTCTTTTTGGGTTCCGCTGTCGGTCTGTCCCCCCATTCAGGCCTGGACATTCCCCTCCTCTTCTCTTCTCCTTCTTCCTCTCTCTCCTTCACGACTCTTCCTCGATTTTCATTCGAGACTCGGAAAAATCTATACGAATATCTGTGTTTTTTTTCTTTTCTTTCGTTCCGCCATTCCCTGGAGGGTATCGAAGGTATGTGCGTCCGGCTGTCATCATCATTATCCCCAGATCTCTCCCTGATCTGTGCCTCTTTTAAACCCCCCCCCCCTCCCCCTCTTGGCTACCGCATTCCCTCGTGCTCACTACATTCCAGCGTCATTGTTGCGCGTAATGCTTTCAATGGAATCAATCGGATTGCTAACTCTTGCTTGTTCATATCAGCGCTTGGCCGTTTCGATCCCGATTTCTTTCCCGCCTACGATTCCCCATCTCCCCTCTTCTTCAATTATAACGACGAGCTGGATTCATTCCCTTTTTCGATTACATGAGGATTTAGAACCAGGTACCCTTTTTTTCGCCTTGTACCATATAGACCTCTGTTACGATATCCCTCTGGAGACGAGGAAAGCGATAAACGCCAACAAAAGTCCTTGCGATACCCCGTTTTTTTTTTTTTTTATTCCGTCGCATTTCTGCTCTTCCGTCCTAATTATATAATTCCAACATGTTTTGGCGGTTTGGTGGATACGCCGGTATCTCCACCATCGATGCCCTGCTCGATAAGCCGGATGCGTCCCTGGAAGAACTCTTGGACGAGTCGGAGGTGATCCAGGAATTGAACCAAAATAATAACAAGCTCATCGAGTACTTACGAGAGGATAATGTCTTGAAACGGCTTATGGATTATGTGATCGCACCGAGTCTGGTGAACGACGATGATGACGCGGACGAACTTGACGACAGTAACGCCGGCGAGGAGGGGAAAGAGAAGACGACCGATCCGCTTAAGGAGGCATTAAATCCGGAGGACTTGGAAAGGGCGGAGAACAACCGCCTTAGACATGCCTATGTTGCATGCGAGCTTCTCTCGACGCCGACATGGTCGATAATCGAATCCATTATGCTGAATCAGGAGCACCTGCGGGGTTTCTGGAACTTCCTGAGGAGGCCTCCGTCTTTGGATCCCCTCCAAGCAAGTTATTTCACGAAGGTTAACGAGACTATGTTCGATCGGAAGACGGAGGATATGCTGGAATTCTTCAAATCCCTCGACGGGATTCTGCCTGCGATTCTCCAGCATATTGATAACCCGATGGTCATGGATTTGTTGTTAAAGATCATCAGTTTGGAAAAGACTGAAGGTGGCCAGGGCATTGTAGACGTGAGTGTCTTCAAAACCTTTCATGGGGAGATTAATAGTGAAACCCGAAACTGACTCTCCCCGATTTCCTCTTCATAGTGGCTGAGAGCTCAAGGCTTGATCCCGACTCTTCTCTCCTTCCTCTCCCCCGAATACCCCGCAACCGTCCAAACCTCTTCTGGTGACTTCATTAAGGCCATTATCACCATCTCCGCCAACGCAATTCAAAACGACGATTCGTGTATCGGTCCTAACAGCTTGACGAGGGAATTAGTATCCGTGCCATGTGTGGAGAGCTTGATAAACTCGATGCTGCAAGGTGGAAATCCTCTAACGGTGGGGGTGGGAATAATTATTGAGGTTATTCGGAAGAACAACTCTGATTATGATCCGCCCGGTATCAACGCCCCTGGTACAATACCGACAACATACGACCCGATCTATCTCGGTATGCTGCTTCGAATATTTGGACAGCACATTCCGGACTTCATGGCATTGCTCAACAGCTCGAAACATACCGTCAGCGAGGGTGGTCAGGTGAAGAGGGTGGAGAGAGCAGATCTCACCTCTCCATGGGGCGCCAAGGTCGAACCGCTGGGCTTTGACCGATTTAAAACATGCGAATTGATGGCCGAATTACTGCATTGCAGCAACATGGGTCTTTTGAACCAACCTGGAAGCGAGCACTACATTCGGGAGAGGGATCTCGAGCGCGAACGGCTGGTTCGGGAAGGCGCTTTCAACGTGCACGGAGAAGGGTTCTCCAGCGTTGATTTTAATGATTCCTCCGATTTTGTCAACGGGTCGTCGGTTCTTGGCTCGGGGTCGCCGGAGGATGTGAAGACACTCGAAGTCACGAATGCTGGTGAAGAGGAGGGCTTTGAAGACGTCTCTGCACCAAGCGTTCTCGTCAACAAGGAGCAAGATGCTACCGGGAAGAAAGACCCGGCATCCTCAGAGGCAGCTGGTCCAATGTCACCCACTGCTTCTGGTCTCACTGAGCAAATGGGTGAAATTAAGCTTGAAGGCGAAGGCTCGAAAGAAGCTACCGATGAGGGCCAACCACCAGCCAAGCGGGAGACACAGGAGCCAAAGGAACAAGAGCCAGCTTCTGCGCCAATGTCTTCGAATCCGGAAGACGTCCCAGCTCCTCTATTTGCCTCTAAGCAGCAAGAAGGGCCTTCAACTACTGGCGAGACTGAGGCGCCTGCTGAACAGGACCAGGCTCAGGAGAAGGAAAGTGCCCCAGCACTGAAACTTCATCCATTTGCTCAAGCTGATATAAACAGCCAACCTGTTGTTGGTGATTACCTCAAAATCATGTTTGTGGAGCATAAGGTGGTGCCGACAATTCTGGTATGTATACATGCACTTATAACGCAGCACAATTGAGCGGAAATAGCTGACTTTGATGTTGCAGGGTTTCTTTTTCCGTTTCCCTTGGAATAACTTCCTTCACAATGTGGTTTACGATGTTGTTCAGCAAGTATTCAACGGACACATGGACCGTGGATACAACCGGGTATTGGCCATTGATGTTTTCGAGACTGGACGGATCTCGCAACAGATCTACGAAGGCCAAAAGCGGAATGATCAAGTGCAGCAAGCCAAGCGGATCCGACTTGGCTACATGGGTCACTTGACTCTCATCGCAGAAGAAGTCGTCAAGTTCACCGAGCGGCACCCCCCTGAATTACTCTCTCCCACAGTCATGGAATACGTGCTAAATCCCGACTGGATCGATTATGTTGAGCAAACCCTGTCTGAGACAAGGGAGCGTGACAATGCTATCCTTGGTGGTGTACGGCCGGACATGACTATCGGGCAACGACAGTCCATGCTTGGCCAGGGCCAAAGTTTCGGTGGCTCGTCGGCCCTTGTTGAAGCCGGCTTGAATGGCGGAGCCAATGTGTCTGACTTTCAAGGCTTCGATATGAGCCAGGGAAGCGTCTCTGGTGGAGCGTTTGGTCTGGGAGGCGGCAGCGGTGGCCATTCTCTTCTGAGTGGCTTCGGAAGTTCGAGTGACGAAGACGAAGAGATGGAGGACCAAGATGACCGAAATGCTAGCCATGAATTCGTTGAGGGTGGAGGCGAGAATGTGGGTAACTATTATTCCTTTTCTGACGTTGATATGCGTGATTCGTGACAGCCTTGCATCTAAGCATACCCTTTTGTTTGGTTTCTATTCCCCTCTCCCTCCATTATATGTATATTTCATTTCGAGGACTAGGGGGGTTTGCATGATGGATACAGGAATGATGGAGGTCTCTGAAAGGACCATATACATAGGGCGTTTTATTAGCAGCGCTTTGCATTCATATATGAGGCCATCCAGAATCTCCTTCATTTTCTTGAAATCATGATATACTCTCTTCGGTTCCCAACCACTCAATAACCCTCTGGGTTTCTCTTAGCATTGACCTGCCATACAATTTGAACATCATCGAGGCACGAATGTTTTTCTCTTTTACGGCCGCCTTCGTTTTTTTTTTTATCATTCCAGAAACTGACGTTTATTACAGTCATCTGAAAACTCCTCAAGTCAGCCTATTCCCATTCTCCCTCCGCCTCCGGCACCTCTAAGCACGGGTCCTTCTCGTGCTCGACGACAGCTCGCTGCCCGACTGGCGGCTCAGAAACAGCAAGCGACAGGAAATACCGAGAACAAAGGAGAAGAGGATAGGTCGAATGATAACGATAATGAGAACGCGGACTCTCAATGGCCGAGCAACCCATTTGTGATTGCAGGGCTAGAGGACGACGGCAATAACGACGACCAAGGCGCAGCATTCCCATCAGAAGATTTCAAAGACGAACCTTTCGCATCACCCACTTTCCCAGATGCCCGATTTAGCCCTCCTGACTCCTTCTCGACCAATTCATCCGATGATGACCGGCTCGAAGGCACACGGCGTAACGACCGCGCACCTCTCGAGGTCGACGATGACGATGATGAAATGGGCGAAATGGTGGGACCTTCTGTGGGATCAACGATGATGGACTCAGACGACGATGATGAGGCCATCATTAACGAGTCAATGGGATATCCGAATCGATACCAGGACTTCCGGCGGTCACGCATTGGGGCATCACCATTTGGCGACGATGACGAGCAGAATGACAGTAGTGATGGTGAGGATGAAGGGTTAGTCGAGATCCTGGTACCAGGACGGAAGAACTCGACGTCTTCCCAAACCTAGATATCTGCGCCGGTTATTACTGTCTTTACTTCGGTGGTATACGTGCTATCATGATATGACCTGTACACTAAATGCACACTACGTTGTAAATATTTCATCTTCTGTGATGGCATTTGCATGCTTGGGTTCGATGAAAGGGATTGTTATTGGGTCCATTTATTTTAGATCTGGGGTGGCATATGTATGTTCTATGTCGGATGGCATCTGGATGGCATCATGGAATTATAGTTTTTATTTTCGATGTCCAATTCCCGAAGGGTCTAGTTATGTATTCCATTTAGTCTGATTTAACCTCCCCTGGAATCGCTAGGGACGTGTTGCCCTAAACCACTAGGTTGCCATATCCTATATCAAAGCCATATAGCATTGCGTATCAATCCAATTATATATGCATCCCTCGGCTCCGGTGCTGGACAAACCCTAATTGGCAAGATAGCAATCAATCGAGTGCCCGAGTCAGCAATGCAGCCAACACGTAAGCATTGATATGCATCATGTCATGGCCAATTGTTCTCATATTTTATTTTGTCAATACGAAAAATATGTAGGGACATGGGGCCCCGGCTAGTCTAAATGGAAATCCTAGTTTTGCCCGCCAGTTATGACACGCGGATGCCTATCTGTAATCTCAATGATTACTGCATGAGATGCCCAACTTGACTCACTGGAAGCAAACCGTCCACGGTTAAGATTCAAATGCGAAATGGCGGTCATGGTGGTGATGAGTAGCTAGACATGACGCCGGAACCATTATAAAATCATGCTCGTCGCCTCGTTGATTGTTCTACTTTCCATCTGAGTTGATAGTCAAACTCTGTAAGCTTCCCCGTCTGCAAAACCGAACGTAAGCCTTGTCTCTTTCCTGCTGATAGGTTATATTGCTGCTGACTTAATGCAGGTTGGATATCCGCGTACAAAATCATCAACTTTCAACATGTGCGTTGTATACGTCTATACCACGAAGCACATTGCATGTAGCGCGAGGCCAAATCATATAGTCACGGACCGAGAACCCCAGCCGCCATGCAATAAGCCCGATTTTCCGGGATACAAGGATATACATATGGTTATGACTACCAAGAGGCATGCGAAGTGCCCCGACTGTTGATGTTTGGAAGAGAATCTTGGCTAGTGTACAGGTTGAATGCGATGTGCTTTCTTCTGTTTTTCTTTTTGTAACACTCAGAATGTGGATGTCGATAGATAGGAAATGGAAGAGAAGACGTCATGGTACAAAGAGGATAACATTTCTTCCTACCTTGCTTTGAAATGGATTCTTCTGTCCCGATATCATCATTGTGTTGCCTCCCCGGGCTCTCTTGGGATGCTTTAATCTGCCAAATATCAAAAACGATTTCACTAGCGGGCTCATACTGTTGCCTCCAACATTTATCTGTGATATGAAAGCATACATGGTTGTCAGTAGGAAATTGGCCCTTTTTAAGCCGAGATTCCAATTCCTCTTCCTATTCCTCTTCCAAGGTGTCCAGCTCCGGAAAAATCTCATGCCCAGTCATGATGAAGTAGATGGCCGATCCAAATGCAAAAATATCAACCTTCACATTCACCTCATCTCGTTGTCATTCTGAGGCATGTATGACTTTGAATCACCTCTTGCAAGCCCGTCCAGTATAATTACTCCTCGTAAATCGGACTTGAGCGTTCCCTGGAAATCCGCAAGCAAAAGGTCAAGATTATCGTCAAGTAAGAAGTTCCGAAGGGCTATGTCGCAGTGGATGACATGTCTGGTGGATGTGCGCGATTGCCTCGACCAAAAACTGCACTGGTGCAAGCAAGCGGCTAAAAGAAACAACAGCGCCTGAGGTAATATACTATTGCAGGTTATCGTTGTGAGCACGTTGTAGCAGAAGACCGTGTTCGTTTAGACCTTTGAACCCAAGGATGTGGGGATGACTTCCGACGGCCTCGTATATCTTCGCCTCTATCTCAAGCCATTCACGACATTGATGATCGCCTTCAATTTTTGGGTACTTCATGACTGTCGATTCGTCCACAATGCCAATAAAACGGCAGGTACTACGGGCGATAATCTCTGAAACACCCGAAGGATAATATCGATTGATTGTAATGACCCTGACGTTGGAGGGAAGTTGACTGCTTTCTATATCTGTTGGCACGGTCGTGCCTTCTTATATAAGCATCTTCTCAGTCAATGGCATGCAATGAGATAAATTTACCTTTCCCCTCGTCGTTGGTTCAACTCAGAAGACACATCTTGCTCCTTTGAGCGACTTGCTGACCGTTTTTAATCACGCAAGGCTGTGAGCACAACAATGAATGGGTAGCGAATGGCTCGTACAACGGACGGTATCAAACATGATGGCATTGTGTGAAACGGAGTCAAATTGCTCTCGAGTACCTTGATATCAAGGGGATGGGAGAAAAGTAACTGCTGCGAAAGAGGAATCAGAGGCTGCTGTGTCCTCGAGACAAACACAAGGCACGTGATATAATGTGGCTGACTTGGTGACCACTGAAGGGATATCAAAAGATAGCTGAGCATGCGACCTTTCCTGAACATGCACGAGCCAATAGCAAAACATTCCGCAAATATCTCGGTCTTTAGGAATCCCAAGAAAAGCGACAGGTCCGGGACGGGTCAGATTCGAGTAATACGCTGCCGGACGGAAACACGTCCTTAACGTTTGATTCATGTAGCGGGCCGGGGCCAGCTCAAGGCGTCCTACACACGTTAGCCGGGATACGTCTTACAATCCCTATTCGATACTGGTTTTGCTCTCTGGGATATACATGGCATGGTTGACATATGGCGTACAGTGTAAGACCAAAGCAGGTTGCCATAGATACTGACTGTTACAGTCTCAAACTACATGCAGCTGCTTGTCAGCTACTTCGGTGTGTTGTCAAGATCACTGAGCACCACAGCCCCTTCATGCAGCGAAGCAGCCTGGGCTGAAGCAAACCCTTCTAAGTAGGCATCGAGTTCGTCGAAGCACCACGACAGGGAATTGACCGTGCAAGTTGAAGCAGCCAAGCAAGCGTATATAGTACTATAACTCTTCTTAGGTGACAGCAATGTATCAAACTCAAAAGAATTGAACTCGCATCGATCGCCTAGCATAGGCTCATTGTATGTCAAACTAAACGCAAAAAATGACGGACGGATATACATTGTCATGAGCAATAAAATGAATCAAAATAGGCATATGCTTCCAATTAAAACTAAATATAGGTAATAGAGAATCATTTCACGCCGAAATAAATGAATTGACGTCTACTTATAGTACTCCAGTAGAAAAAAAACTTCAGAAAAAAGTGGGACGCCGCATCCATCATTGATCGGATCTTTCTGCTGCCCCTCCATCACTTCAACGACCCTCTTAGGTCTCAGCAGTGAAGAGAGTCTCTAATTTAAGCCTCATAAGACTCAAGAATCATCAATTGAATATGGCAGATGAGACAAAACCCATGCCGGGTTCGTTACAGTAAGTTGTCTCCTTCCCCGCTATTTTACCGGAATCGGTTTATAAACTCGGGGAAAACACAAGGAGAATTGATGGATGATCATTATTGCAATTATATTGATAGTTTATGTTCCAAGCTAATTTATTCATAGACCTAACGAAGACCCCCTAGAAGCATACACCTCGCTTCTCCAATGGATGGCCCAACAAGACGGTCACCTTCACGAGAGCATTCAATTAGCCAGAGATGACGCTCGAGGAGTCCACCTGCAAGTCCGAAAGGACTGGCAAGATCGCATCCCCAAGGAGACCCGCATCATCAAGACTCCTCTTTCATCAACCATGTCCTACTTCAACGCTATTGACCACCGGCCCGCCGGAGATGGTGATGCGTCCACTTTCTCCGCACATGGCGTGCATTTTCCGCGGGAATTCATGGATGCCGTTGGACCCGAGGAGGCATCTGTGTTCTTTTTGATGGGACAGTATTTGCTGGGTGCGGAGGGGTATTGGGCGCCGTATATTCGGACGCTGCCGCAGCCGGGTTCGTTGACGACGCTGTTGTACTATGAGGAGGGTGATCTGGAGTGGTTGGATGGGACAAGTTTGTTGGGGGCCAGGCAGCAGAAGATGAAGTTGTTCAAGGATAAGTATGAGCATGGTGTGGAGGAGTTATGGAAGGTGGGGTTTGAGGATGTGGAGCGGTATACATGGTAAGTGATTGTGCATTTGTTAAGAAATTGTTCAGAAGACTTATTGTTCGAAGGGACCTGTATCTTTGGGCCTCGACCATCTTTGTCTCCCGTGCGTTCTCGTCCAAGGTGCTGTCGGAGGCAATTCCCGAAGAGGTCCTGACCGAGGAAGTGTCGGTCCTTCTGCCCTTCATTGATATTCTAAACCATCGTCCTCTGGCCAAGGTCGAATGGCGTGCTGGCGACAATGATGTTTTCTTTTTGACTCTGGAAGATGTGGCTGCTGGTGAAGAGATTGCAAATAACTACGGACCACGGAACAATGAGCAGTGTGAGTACTCTCACTATGAACTACTTCATGAATGTCCCGACTAACGGTTGCAGTGATGGTGAACTACGGCTTCTGCTTGAGCAATAACCTGTGCGACTATCGCATCGTCAGTCTACGAGCACCACCAGGGAGCCCGCTGTATGAAGCCAAACTTGCGCAACGACAGATGTATCCGGAAGTGGCAAAGGAAACAGACGACCCATACTACGTCTTCAACATCTTCTACCCTCTGCTTGCCCCTGATACGCCTATGGAGCATTCGATCTTCTCACCTGCGCTTTTCAACGCCGTTTCCATTCTGGCCGCAAACGACCGAGAACTCGAGTCGCTTGAGATATCTGAACAGGGCATCCGGATCCCTAATCAATATGGAACCTCGCGCACGATTCTCGCAGCAATAAGCCAGATCATCATCGAGTTGATTACGCATGTGGTCAAGTTAAAAGCTTCCGCAGGAGACTTGGAAGAACCGAAGAACATCAAGCAAACTCACGGGAAAATCTACCGTGATAGCCAGATCATGATCTCCGAGACTGCTTTGATCATCGCTGCATGGACCCTTAACCGGGCGCAACAGCATGGCTACACTGGAACCTGGGAACAGACCAAGATTATCCTCGTTGCCCACATGGCCCGTGTGCCTGCGGGCAAATTCTCCGAAGAAATTGTGTCTCGCATCCGTGTGAGAATCCTGGAACGCCCGTCGATTCTCACAGCCAACGGGGAGCTTTTTACCCTCAACGACTTGTACAACACCCTCCCAGACAAGATGCGGCAACCGTGCACATCCTCCCTTCAAACCATCTTGACGACTACGGAACGGGCAATTCCCATGCTGAGGGGCAGCGGCGAGTCATCTCCCTTCGTCTTCCCAATTTTTGTCTGTTTTATCACAGCGGTCTATCGCGCGGCTCCCGACACATCGGAACTCTCCCCGCGTCTGGCAAAATGGGCCCGCTTCCTCCTCGAAAACTATCCCCCGCCTCCTGATGACGTCGCTTGGATGCTCGAGGACGAAGACGATGAACAATTGGCCAGCTTGTTTGACGAAGAGGTGCTCGAGACAATGAGGACTCGAAATCAGGCAGTGTTCGACGATTTGGCTGCGTTTACCGGAGATTGGAAGGGCGATAACTGGTGGCTTTCTCCCAATTGGATCCGATGGGCGTGGATGTTGGTCGAGCAGGAGTCCGTCCAAGCGCCCGATGACCCATTGCAGATGTTGTCCGCGGGGGGCTCGGGACAAGTGATGCTGTCGACAGTATCGTATCTTTACATTCCGCAGGATGAGTCTGGACAGTAGACACCATAATATAACTGTTTAAATAGGTGATGAATAGAAATGCCAAAGAATAATCAATGTTGTATCGTCAAATCACAGCCGTTGCGTTGTTCATGCCAATGGGATTATTCAGCACCACGTGACCCACGGCCAATCAACAACCGTCCAAAAGCGGATATTCAGCAAGCGCAAACTGAGGCTCCAACGGCAGACCATCGCCAACCTCAACCTCTCTCGTCCTCCCTCCTCCACCTCTCCCCGCGCAAGCCATTGGGCGTGTCACATATCCCTCCTCCACCATGATATCTCGAGCGGCGGCTCCTTCGTCTTCCTCCCTCACCAACCTCTCCTCCCGCTCCGTCCGAGCCCAGGGCGCCGCAGTCCGTTCCTTCGCGACCGTCCAGGAGAACGCTCCCCCGGTACATCGTCATGGCGGTCTGAAGGACCAGGATCGGATATTCACAAACCTTTACGGACACCATGGGGCGGATCTGAAGTCTGCGATGAAGTATGGAGATTGGTATAAGACCAAGGATATGGTTTTGAAGGGTCATGACTGGGTAAGCAGATCCCTCTGCCCGACGGTGCATTCGAAGACATTGAGGGTCATTCTGGGACAATGGATGAAAGGGAATTATAGGTGCTGATATATTTTTGTCTCTACAGCTTATTGGAGAACTCAAGGCTTCCGGTCTTCGTGGTCGTGGTGGTGCCGGTTTCCCGTCGGGCCTGAAATACGTAAGTGGTGGAGTAGACTTTTGGTCTAAGGAAAAATATCCTAACTATATATGCGTGGTATAGTCTTTCATGAACTTCAAGGACTGGGACAAGGACCCTAGACCCCGTTACCTTGTTGTCAACGCCGATGAGGGTGAGCCCGGAACGTGCAAGGACCGTGAGATTATGCGGAAAGACCCCCAGAAGCTTATTGAAGGCTGTCTGGTCGTCGGACGTGCCATGAACGCCAACGCTGCCTACATTTACATCCGTGGTGAATTCTACCACGAAGCCACCGTCCTCCAGCGCGCCATTAACGAGGCCTACCAGGCCGGTCTGATCGGAAAGAACGCCTGTGGTACCGGCTACGACTTCGACGTTTACATCCACCGTGGAATGGGTGCCTATATCTGTGGTGAAGAGACTTCGCTCATCGAGTCCATTGAAGGCAAGGCCGGCAAGCCCCGTTTGAAGCCTCCGTTCCCCGCTGCCGTCGGTGTTTTCGGATGCCCTAGTACCGTCACCAACGTCGAGACCGTTGCCGTCGCCCCCACTATCATGCGCCGTGGACCTAGCTGGTTCTCGTCGTTCGGTCGTGAGCGTAACGCTGGTACCAAGCTTTTCTGTATCTCCGGCAATGTCAACAACCCCTGTACCGTCGAGGAGGAGATGTCCATCCCTCTGCGTGAGCTTATCGAGAAGCACTGCGGTGGTGTGCGTGGTGGCTGGGACAACCTGCTTGCCGTCATCCCCGGTGGATCGTCGACTCCTGTCATCCCCAAGACCGTCTGTGATGACCAGCTCATGGACTTCGATGCCTTGAAGGACTCCCAGACCGGTCTGGGTACCGCCGCCGTTGTTGTCATGGACAAGAGCACCGACATTGTCCGCGCGATCGGTCGTCTGTCGAGCTTCTACAAGCACGAGTCTTGCGGTCAGTGCACGCCCTGCCGTGAGGGAAGCAAGTGGACTTTGCAGATGATGCAACGTCTCGAGTCTGGCAAGGCCAAGGAACGCGAGATCGACATGCTCCAGGAGTTGACCAAGCAGGTCGAGGGTCACACCATCTGTGCCCTTGGTGAGGCCTTCGCCTGGCCCATCCAGGGTCTCATCCGTCACTTCCGTCCCGAAATCGAGGCTAGAATCCAGGAGTACCAGAAGGAGCTTAATGGTGCTCAGCCTTATGCCGGTGGCTGGCACCCTAACACCAGGGCTGAGGGCAAGTTGATTTCTCCTGGCATGTAAAATATTTTTTCTCCTATATTGAATGGAAGAAGAAAAAGGATGAAAGAGCATTCTCATAAAGATAAAGTGATGTGTTGATCGTGTATGAGCAGGATTGGCGTGTTTTGCCATTTACATTTTTTTTTTTATTCCTTGTCTGTTTAGGTTTGTTCATGTACAGTCAGTTCTATGGTAGCAATTATATTTCCTTTTGTTAACTGTGGTGTGTTGTCAAGAGTAGATTTACCTATGCCCTACAGGGTAATCAAGAAGTTATATAATAAACAGACCATAAAATTATTACAGATACAAGAAAAAACCAGCACCGAGCCTGATAATATCAATGCCATTTAAGAATCACAACCTTGCCCCGTCCAAGCCCATCCCCCAGAGCCTCAACCCCAACATTAGTGGCAGCCCTCGCAATCACACCAGTATCTGAACTCGGAGCGGAAAGGGAAAGTCCAAGTACTCTAAAAAATGCCCGGTAAATTGATCATTGGTGTCTAAACACCCAAACCGTTAAACAATGTTTCATCATTAAGCCATCCAAAGCATAACATCCTTTTACGAATTACCAGTGCCAGAAATAGTCCCATTCTGCTGCTGTTCCTGGCCCCCCTCCTAGCCCTTTATTTGTTCCTCCTGCTTCTTCTCTTCCTTCCTCTCTTTCTTTTCCTTCTTCTTCTCCATCTTCACACGCCTCTGCTCTCGCCACTCCATCCCATACTTCCCCTCCAACGACACAAATCCTAACCCAACCGCCATAACCAACCCTAAAAACGTAAAACACCATCCCCCACCCATTCCCCTAAGCATCTGATCAATCAACGCCGCGCCCACAGCTCCCAACCAACATCTAACCAGATTATTCGCCGCAGCTGCAGTGGCAGACCGATCTGGGAACAGATCCACGATCAAAGTGTTGAGTGTGTTAAGCGCAGCAACGAAGCAGAACCCGATAATGAACTGTAGGATTAGAGGTGCCACGAGCGGTGCGCGCTTCTGTAGAACCCAGCCGTAGGGGAGGTAAGTGAGGATGCCGACGGACATCAGCGGGAAGAAGGTCTGGAGGCGGGTCTTTTCTATGGGAAAGGTGCGGATGTCATCGCCTTTTTTGCGGTCGATGTGAAAGCCCAGGCGGGTTGCTGTACGGCGGTAGTTCCAATCGAGGAGTCTGCCGTTGAGGATGGCGGCAAGACAGGCGCTGGTTCCGAGGGGACTGTCTCTGTTAGCGTTGGAATAATGATTGGAGAGGGAAGGGGGGCTTACAGAAAACACAAACCAATCTGAAGATCATTGAACCCATATAACTTCGTGAAAATATTGGGCGTGCTGGTCAACAGCGCAATGTTCGCGAACATCACTATTCCAATAAACGTGATGATAATCAACGCATCCTTCTCCAGCAGAATCGCAAACGTCTCCAGCGGATTCGGAAACTTAAGCTTTCTTGTATGACTCGCATTATTGCTCAATGCCAACTGCTGCTCTTCATGTCCTTCTCGCTCTTCAGCCGACATCTTTTTCACTCGACGACGCTCAGCAAGGTACTGGATCAACGACATCCTCCACCACTCTTTGGGGGGTACGCTGCCATTCCCAACAACCCTGCGTGCAGTCTCGGGCATCATAATGGCGAAGACGACCAGGTATCCGCCACTGATAATCACCAGGAACCAGAATACGCTGCGCCAGCCGAGGAACTTTGCCAGGATACCTCCGATGACAGGACCTAGGGCTGGTGCTACCATGACACCTGCTGCCATGGGGCCAACGAACCGTCCTCGTTCAGATGGGGTAGCGATATCTGACACGACGCCGTATCCAAACGACACTGTACCACTACTCCCCGCACTCTGAAGGCAACGCAGTACAAGTAATGCTGCAAAGCTATCCTGCACTGCCAGCCCTATATTCGCCGCAGTGTAGATGACAAACGCCAGTATGTATGCCGGCCGTCGACCACCTGAGTCCGCAAACGTGCCCATAAAACTTGGTGCCAGACCCTGTAGAATCATGTACGTCGTCACCGTAAGATTAACGAGAGCCGTCGTCAGATGGTAGTTGCGGACGAGGGTTGGCATGACGGGGTAATAGATCTGGCCAGACAGAGGCGAGAAAAAGGAAGCCATGGAGATCATTGAGATAATGAAGCGTTTCTCATTCTTGGTGAAGGCTGAGTGAACTGGTGTTTGCTCGTCTGCTGGCTGTGCTTCAAGGGTTGAGGGTTCTTTGTCTGCCTGTTCACAATCACATTTGCCATCATTCTCACTTCCACGGTGGTCCTGACTTGATCCGCCGTCGGTTTTGCATTCAACGATGTCTGGGGTGGTGTCCTTCACCGTGTGAGAGGTCGACAGCGACGCCATCGTGCTATCTGATTCTTTGCGCCTTTCGTTCTCCATCGTTGCTCCCGTTAGGGGTCTGAACCGGAAACAGAGTCAGTCAAAGAGGGCAAGAACAAGGGAACACAGAAGCCCAGACGAGGACAAGGATACTCACCTACCGTGACCTCCGGGGATAGACGATTCGAGGCGTTGTCCAACGAGTTGACTCTGAGATGCGGATAGAAGCGTTGGAGATGGAAGACGAACGCTTAACGCTGACTATCAATAGTGATACAACGCAGGAATAGAATAGGAGAATGGGATTCTGTGATGCACAAGAAAAGAGGCGTCTTCACATGCTGTGTAATGCGAAGATGTCTCTGTATACATACTCTTCCCGGTACCGGCATGGCTCTTAAGGCAGGTGCCAATGAGACACTCTCCGGGGCCGGGATGGAGCCTGGACCGGCAGTGGGGGGTCTAGACGCGAGCAGTGAATGATGGGAGGGTGAGATCATGTTGGTATTCCATTATCATTGTCTATCTAAACCTAAGGCACCAGAAAGGGAAAAACAAAACCATATCGATTACACACAAGTCATCGTCGCTCGCCCTAATACACAAGAAGTAATAAGCAAACATTTTCATAATACAGGTGTCTCTTCTCCGTTCCCATCTTCCTCCTGTCTTTGTTTTTTAAAATTTCTTTTCTAGTAGCCACCGGCCATGATCACGCTGTAATATCGACGACTCATATCGGCCGTTTGCATAACACGCGCATCGCCAGTAAGCGGCAGGCTGAGGACGGAAGACAATTCGACAGCCTGAGACTCGTTAGCAACATCATCAGAAAAGCTGGTTTCGAAGGGAAAGGCACTCACATTCGCGTCCTCCTGAGCAGTCCACCCGGCAACAGCACGGCTCATCTCCTTAAATGCAACCCGTTCCTCCAATCCTTCAACACTCGATCCCTTTCCAACTTTCTCACCCATCATAACCAACGCATTCACCAGACGGTTCAACCGAGCTGGATCCCGCTTTCCACCCTTGGCAGTAGCGAGACGCAGGAAGTCTTCATAAACACCTCCGCCACTAGCCCATCCTCTGACCTTGCGTTCAGGTCCATCGCCAAAGCCAGAAATCAATGTCTCCAAAGTCGCGTAGTCTCCTTCGATGACCGCAGTAGGACCCACGATGCGACAGAAAGTGGCGTGTGCATCGTTCCAGTTCTTGCCACGGATCAGACAGTCGACTTCACGGGCAGCGTCGCCGGCGTCACGAGCACACAAGGCCTTGGCAACCCAGATCCAAGCCTCAGGGATCTGCAGCTCGTTGGAGAAGTACTGCCAGGCAGCATCGAGGGAACCATCTGCTGTAACAGGGTCGGGAAGTTGCGGGGCGAATCGTGCGAGCGTCTCCTTGATGGCGCGCTCGCGGTCAGATGGCCGAGAAAGGTGCAGAAGGACAAACATGGCGTTCTCCAATTGACCGCCGACGCTAAGTTCCCACGCGTAGTCCCATACCAACTGATCTGCTTGAGCAGTGCTGACATTGAAGTGTTGGTTCTGCCCCACTGCGGCTGTGAGCAGTTGGTACAGCTGGAAAGACAGGCGGTTGGACAATCGGTCTCCCGAAACAGACTCGGGTAGGAGAGCAGCGGGAAATTCGAGTGCAGCAAGACTGTCACCCTTGGTAGTGCCGGTGAGCACACAGTAGACCTTGATTAGAACCCAGAGCGGAGATTCTCGACCAAGCGAATCAGGCGTTGTGTGCATCACTCCGGCATCATCAAAATGAGAGGGGCACGGGTGAGCAGGCTCGCCCCCAACGCTCAATTCGTCAAGGAACTTGGACACGGCAACCTCGAGGGGCTCATCGTCAGTGATGGAGTACCAAAGACGGAGACCAAACGCCTGGAACCAATCCAGCTCAAACCGCTCGGTAACCGTAAATGTAGAAGCGCGGTCCTCCAGGGCACCGTTCGATTTACCCTCGCTGCGAAGAGCATTACCAGCAAGCAGCTCGTAAAGCGCACGGACAGGCTCGCTCATCTCCGAGTACACGTTGTGCTGACGCCACATCTCAACCTGTTGAGCCATATCCGCACGAGTCGTGGGGTCACGACCGATCTGCGCAACCAAGGTGGCCAGGCGGAAATTCTGATTCACCATCAGGACCTTGCAAGCCTCCTCGATTCGGTGTGCGCTCAGCAAATATAAGGCACGCTCCTCAGGCGAAGAAGCGCGTTCCAAATCACGAACAAGCTTCTGGCTAACAAGACTTTCCCACAAGCGGCTAAGTCGATCTTTCTTGATACGAGCCGCATACTTTGATCGAAGTTGAACAGGAACCGTTGCAGAGAGATCATCCTCGATGTCTTCGTTGAACAGCACATTGGCCAGTTGCCAGACAAGTCGCTCGCTATCGGATTGTGCCGAGACAGAGGAAATCTGGGTGAAACGTCGGAAATCAGCCTGAGGCAGACGGGCGAAGGGAATGCCATCAACGCGATTGATAGTCGACTGTTGCTTTTGTGCGTCAAGCATGTCACCAGACTGTATATTGTCAGTTGTGAACTCCCGGTCAAAGTGCGAATAGACCTACCTCTGGGGCCTTGTCGTAGGCCAAGACGATGATGTCTCTGTTCTCGCTAGTGATAGGGATTCCCTGCTCCCATCGTTCATTCTCAGCCTGAGTATCCTTCATCTCGTTCTTGACCGTAATAAGGGAATCCATCGGACCCCACCGCGGCTTAAATGAGTGATGGAAAGCAATATCGTCGCGACTCAACTCGTTCGATTCACCAGCAAAGGTCTTTGGTTGCTTGTGATAAGGCCACTAAAAGAAAGAAGAACAGTTTAGCTTATGATTCAACTATCTGGAGTGTATATAATGTCATCCAACTTAAATACATCATATTGTTACAGCAACAGGCAAAGACAACAAATCGCAAATGAAATGAAAGATAAAAGAAAAGAGGGGGAAATCAAACCTCAACACCAGTATGTTGTACATTGTGCACCTTCAAAGGAGACTGAATTTGTTGCTTTCGTGGCTGTTGGAACAAAGAATTCATCAAATCAATGCTGGTCGCAAATCCCTTCGATTGGGCCTCCGCAGTCGACTTCTTGGTGGGTGTAGTATCATGCAAAGGTCGGTCGTTGAAAGCATTTCCTTGAATCTCACGGAGTGCGTCACGATTCTGCTTCCTAGGGCTGATTGTTCGTTGCAGCTGCTCAGCCCAATCACCACTCAGATTAAGGCGAGCCTTGGCCGGTGTGTTCCAAGGCTTAAGCGAGGGCTGGTTCTCCATGTAACTGTCGGTGCTTGGAGAAACCTGGCGCTCCACGGTGGGACGAAGGCTCGGAAAGGCGCCCGCCATATCCATTTCCTGATCTTCATCCAATTCAACATCTGATTCGCCAGACTGCTGGCTCACGGTGGCATCTTCATAGCCGCCTTCTTGCTCAGTAGTTGAACCCGTGGAGCTTTCCCCTAAAAAAGAACCCTCTTCTTCGCCATCGGCCGATTGTTGTTCTTCCTCCACCTCCATCTCCTGAACGCCAAACGCCCCGGGAACCATCTTGCGCTTCTTGAAATCGAATGTGTCATCGTCCACCCCGGCTACGGAACCAACAAACGAGTCGTCAGTAGAGAAGGTGGATGTCACCGTCTGATCGAAATTGGCAGTTGCCGGAGCCTTCGGAGTCGGAGTGTCAGGAGCCGCACTACTAACAGTGCTTTGGTTGAGGCCCTCACCTGCTTCTTCTTCGTCCTCGCTATCATAATCGAGGCCATAGGTAGTGTAGTGAGGCACCCGGAAAACCCATGTTCCAGTCTCTGTCTCGTAGTCAACGAACTCAGCATTCACGACCTTCCTCAAGCGGTCAATGTGCCTCTCGAAGAGGGGACCGCTGGTCACGGGAGATGGCGATTTCCTGTCACGGCCACGAGGCCAGGAGTTCTCAATCCGGAGAGTCGACGGGACGTTAAGACCTTTGCCCATCGGGGGCTTGATGGCCTCATCAGGGTACACCGTGATCTTTCTCACGTTAATCTCCACAAGACCTCCGAAAATTTGGTCCAGGTCGACGGTTGTCAAGTCAACGGGTTCATCAAAGGTCACTTGACCACAGCGTTGACGTCCAACAATGAGGCCTACAAAGCTCTTCAGCTGCTCACGGGGCAATTTGCTGAGCTCAGCACGAGAAGGCTTCATCCAGTAATCACCGGGTTTAGGGTCTGCACCGGGTGTAAATGGAAGTCTGGTCTCGCCATCCGTGATGACGGATTGCTCTGCATCCTCTGGGACGGCCGGGAGTTCCTTGGCAGATTCTGCGCCATCAAACGACGACTTGGAACTGCTGGTTCCGTTCATGCTGCCACTCTTGCGGACGGAGCGCAGGAAACCAAGCTCCTCGGGAGTTGGTTCCGCGCTTTCAACCTCTGCCGCAACCAGCTCACCGCCAGAGCCATCGGGGGTCTTGGAGGCTGCAGAATCGAAACTAACTCTCTTCTTGCCCTTGTCGGTTGGCTGAGCGGAGTCCTCACCGTTGGTAATAGGAGCAGGCGATGTGCTAGTGGGGCGAGCGAAGAGGTCGTTTCTCAAGCTGCGGTCAATGGTAAGTCGCTTGAGACCACCACTGGACAGACGGTTGGTGCCAGAGGAAAGAGCACCAGGAGACAAGACGCTATCCGTATCAGGGTCAAAGCTCTTGCGCAGGTTGCTAGTGGAGAAGCTCTTGCTGAAGCTGCGGTTGAAGCTACCGCCATTGAGGCTTCCGCGCATGCTACCACCGCCAATCAGGCTGCCTCCAAGACCGTTTGACGTGTTCGTGGAACTAGAGGGCGACCCGTAAGTGGAATAAGAGAAACCATATCCTCGCTTTGGCGGCGTGGCAAGACGGGTGGAAGCACTGGGAGTGGTCTTGTGAACAGGCAGAGGGGTTCGTTGCTTTTGCTTCATAGAGGAGGACAAAGGCGTGGCCAGGGGACCGGGGCTTGGGGCGCTTGGCCCAGGCAGGCCAGAGAAAATGGATTGGTTTCCGTAGGGGTTGCCATCGAAAAGGGAAGCCTGCAAACTACCTGGCGTTGGTTGCTGCGGCTGCTGTTGTTGAGGTTGCTGGGAGGCACCAAACAGACTGCTCCCCAATCCTCCCGTCTGAGGCTGCTGGCTCTGGGTGTTACCAAACATCGAAGCGCCAGCACCCTGGGGGGCTGTGTTCTGGCTACCGCCGCCGAACAAGGAACTTCCCGTGCCTGTGTTACCAAACAGACTTGGTTTCTGTTGTTGCTGCTGGTTCTGGGCAGCACCACCACCGAGCAAGCTGCTAGCTCCAGTTGGCTGGTTTTGGGTGCTACCAAAGCCCCCGCCCCCGAATGGGCTAGCGCCAGTACCCGTGCCCGTTGTCGACGAGCCGAAGAGACCTGGTTTCTGTTGCTGCGGTTGTTGGGCGCCACCTCCAAAAAGGCCGCCTCCAGTTCCAGTTTGCTGAGTACCGCCTCCGAAAAGCGAACTACCGGTGTTTTGCTGTTGGTTTTGTTGATTGTTCTGCCCAAAGAGGGACGAACCTGTCGTACCACCAGCACCCCCTCCAAAGAGACCACCGCCACCGGTGGGTGGTTGCTGTTGAGTGCCCGTGCCGAAGCCACCAGCACCACCGCCAAACAACCCCCCCTTGTTCTGAGTCTGATTCTGGCCGCCAAAGCCGCCGCCAAAGGCACTGGTTCCAGTCTGCTGGGTGCCGCCAAATGGCGAAGCTGTAGCCGGAGTGCCTCCAAACGGGCTGGCTGAAGTAGTTTGCTGGTTACCGAAGCCGAACCCAGTGCCAGTGCCAGTGCCAGTGCCAGTTCCAGTAGCTCCAGTGGCCCCGGCGCCAAATAACGGCTTACTTTGTTGTTGCTGTTGGTTGTTATTGCCAAACAACGAGCTGCCAGTGCCGGTGCCGGCGCCGAAGCCGCCAGTCCCAGCTCCTGCGCTGCTTCCGAAACCGCCAGTAGTAGAAGTGTTGTTGCCAAACATGCTTGGCTGGGAAGTTCCGGTAGGGGCCCCTCCTCCGAACAGAGACGTTGCGGGCTTTTGTTGTTGACCGCCGAACAAGGAGCTGCCCGCATTTCCAAAGCCACCGGCGGTCTGGGTCTGGGTACCAAACGCAGAAGGAGCGCTGGTGCTGCCCCCGAATGGCGAGGCGGCGGTGTTGCCAAAGCCCCCTGTGGGTTGTGCGGGTTGTGCGGGTTGTGTGGGTTGTGTGCCAAAGCCGGATCCGCCAAACGCAGAGGTACCGAAAGCGCCAGCTTGACCACTTCCATTTCCGAAACGACGGCCTCCGTTATAATCACCCAATCGCAACTCCTCGAAGGAATACTTGTTGTAGGGCTGCATGAACGAAATGCTTTGGTAGTGGTTGGTCACGTTGGAACTGTTGTCTTTCTCGGTGAAAGGGCTGAATGGAGTGCTGGCAGTACCATCGGATGGAGGAACAGGTTGGTTGAAGGCAGTTCCTGTTCCACCGCCAAAACCACCAGTGGCACTCCCTGCTGCTGCTCCAAATCCGCCACCGCCTGTGCCAAACCCGCTTGTTCCAGTACCAAAGCCTCCGCCGGTCTTGTTACCAAATAGCCCACCACCTGAGCTTCCGAGCCCACCACCTGAGCTGCCGAAACCACCGCCAGTGTTGCTCGATCCGAAGCCACCGCCGCTGCCACCAAACCCAGCACCTCCAGTGGTAGAGGTACCACTGCCAAAGAGGCCTCCACCGGACGAAGTGCCCGTACCCGTACCCGTGCCCGTGCCCGTGCCCGTGCCCGTGCCCGTGCCGAAGCCACCGGCGCGGTTTTGGCTTCCAAATAGTGAGTTGGATTGATTTTGCGCACCGAATCCTGCAGAAAAATCGCATGTTAGTATCGGAGATGTGCAATGTTTGCTACTTCAAAAATGAAAATTAAGAAAGCGGATCCTTGGACACAGATCCCCGGCGGCCTATCCAGTCGTTCTGTCGGTCGTGATGTAGGTATTCCAAAATCCAGAAAAGTTTGGAGATGTCAGCTTCCCCGGAAGGACATCGAGTATGGAGATAGCAGTCGTGTGAGGCGCCACTCGGAGAGTCCATGCCGCAAAAATCCGTCGAAAGAAAAGAGTCGTCAAGCTCATGAGGGTGTAGTCAACAAGCACATACCACCACCGGAACCGAAGCTACTGGAGGTATTCCCAAAAAGGCCACCGCCGGTGCTACCAGTAGTACCGCCACCACCAAACGGAGATGATGTGGATGATCCAAAGCCTAGATGACGGGGATGATGCGGTCAGAGACTGTCATGAACCTGATTTTTCTTGGATGCTTTTGGATGTCGCTGTGTCGCTCAGTGTCGAAGGAATTCCATTCCGCGCTTAAGGATGTAAATCGTTTGTCTTTTGCTGTAACTGTTGGAGCTGTGGCTGCGGATTGTGGCGGATTCGACATCGAGGAGCACCAGCGTACATTTGGATGTGTCTCAAGGAGCGCGCAAGTAGGAAGAAAACAGAGGGGGTAAAATGGGGAGTGAATGGACGGGGTCGCGCAGCAAGTGAAAAAACCTACCTCCACCGGTACTCGTTCCTCCAAATCCTGAGCCCGTGCCAAAGCCGGAGCTCTGGTTATTCTGACCGAATCCTCCGAATCCGAAAGACATGTTTGCTTCGTCGTGGTTGTTCGTTCAGATTATGGATTCATCCGTTCGCAGGTTCGAGAGAACGCGGCACGATATTAAATGAAGTAGTACTAATAAGAGATACACAAGGATTCGAAGAATAGAAGTAGAAGATAAGTCTGCGAAAGAAAAGCCAGAGGATAGAAGTGTCGTCAGAAATTGAAGCTGTGCAAGTCGAGATGACGCGCAAAAACTTCAGTTCTGTTTTTTCAGTCCCCTTTCCCCTTCGCACTTAGATAAGGAGCAACGCAGGCTGACTCAAAGCGAAGTCAGGATGCGCCGATGCGAAAGAGAAATAACCAGAGTTGGTGGCAAGTAGAAAAGAGAAAACGTTGCCGCAACGAAGACGCGAACGCCGCCAGAAGGGGAAGATGTGGAAGAGAGAGAAGAGACGCTCGCTGGAGTCGGGCAGAGAAACAGCCGCAGGTGGCGGAACAGACCAAAAGTGCAGCCACATATGTATTGGTCACGTGGTTTCTACCTACAGCAACTAACTGCTTATGGAAATTGAAGTAGAACTAGCTAGAATTGTCGAAAGGATTGAATGTGAATCTATGAGAAACCTCGAGTGCTCGTATATATATGACTATGTCTTGTCAGGCATCTACGGTCTCCTCTCTCCACGGATTCCTCTGCTCCGTTTCCAGGGAAGCCTACGGAGTGCATCACACACTCAGACTCTGCCTCCTCCAAATCTTCAGCGGCATCGGCCCTGGGCTCAGATTAGTCGTCTCTGGAATATGAGGATTCCACTCAGGCTGTGGCAAAGCAAACTCGAACCGATGGACCAAAGAAGCCAAAAGCACCGTCTGTTCAAGATAGCTAATATTCCGTCCGATACACCCCCTCGCACCAGTGCTAAACGGGATGAAATACGGCTGCAAGGCTTTCCCAGCTTCACCAAGCCAGCGCTCTGGTCGGTAAACACTATGGTCTTTGAAGATGGATTCGTTGTGGTGGACCACGTACGCTGACATGCTGACTGAGGTGTCGCCGGGGATATACTCGCCTAGAATGGTTGTTCCTTCTGGGGGCGTTCGACGGGGGAGGGCGAAGATTACCGGTGGAAGCATCCGAAGGCTTTCGTCTAAACATGCGCGGAGGTACGGGAAGTGCTTGAATTTGGCATAGGGCGCGATGACTTCATCTTTGTCGAGGACGGTGTCAATCTCAGCACGGAGCTTCTCCATGCACTGCGGGTTCTTCAGCAGGAAGAACATGACATTCCGCAGCGAGATGGCAGTGGTGTCAGATCCAGCGTTCATCATGATGCTGATTTCAGCCAGAATCTCGCCCCATTCCAGGTTGTGCGGTTTGCCGTTCTTATCCTCCATCATGGCGGCGAAGAAATCGTCCAGCTTCTCTCCGGCTAGGTATCGCTTGAGTCGAGTTGTTCCACGGTTGAGAATGACCCCATTCCAGTCGTCGTTCAGCTTCCACAGTCGACGGTAAGTCGAGGAGGCCAGCTTGCTGATTCGAGCCAGGGTTTGGTACCAGTCATAAGCCCAGACCAGGTTATACGTAACTCGACCAGCAGCAGACTGACACTCCCGGAAAGAAACATGCTTGACATTTCCATCTCGAATCTCCGATTTCACCAAATCCGACCCTTGATCCAAAAACCGCAGATCCTCACTCAGCCCAATACTCGCAATCGCGGCGATGGTATATAAATTCGTCCACATTCGATAATCAACTTTCAAATCCTCCTCCTTCGGCAATTGCCCAGGAAGCAACGGCTCCGTACACCTCTCATCAAAGGCCTTGACCAACCTCTCCGTCATATCACCCACTTTATACTCCCACTCCTCAAGATTCTTCAGCGCATACGCACTAGCCAAAACTTTCCGCTTCCGCGCATGCTGACCCTTATCTACCACATCCGCGAGATGAGCATGCGTCCCTCCCGTTTCTGAATAAAACCGGTCCTTGACGCATGCGGTACCGTGGCCGTAGATGTCTTTGATTGCCCGTGGGTTACCATAAGAGAGCGAGTTTGGTCCGACGCGGAGGATGGGGCGGTTCTTGTGCGCTTCGTAGAGGTTCCTGGAGCGGAAGCTTTTGTGGGCTTCATAGATATAGGGGAGGTCGGATATGCCGGACAATTTGTAGAAGTTGGGATATCGGTGAAGACCTTTGGGATCGCGGTAGTAGGTGGTTATTGGGATCACCACGTAGGAGGTGAAGAGGTACAGGAATAGGGCTGCTAGGATTTCGACGTACATGGTGGGCTTGCGCCTGTGTTCGATGAACAAGGTGAACAAAGAAATTGTGGCATGTTGCAGTCTCGTCTGGATATCTAGTAGTCTATATACATTCCACAAAGCAGCTGAATTGAGTGTCTTCGACATGGTGTCTGCTGGATATCTGCTGGGATACTTCCAACAGCGGATACAGAATCGGCGAAGGGTTACCATAAAAGGAAGACCATCGGCGACTCTCGCCCCAAAAGGGAAGATCATGTTCACTACAAAGACAACCTAGCCTACACTTCTGTCTTACCCCATCACTATCATCAAGTATCCCCCAATCCTCTACTCCGTTGATCTAGATCTGGAAGGAGAAATATACCCCGGACAGAGCACAGCTGCTCATGAGTTGTCGTGGAGTAAAATGCGGGGAAATCGCCGAAAATCTCCCGTTCGTCAACATCGGCGATGTCCTTCTTTAAAGAGAATAATCGGCGATATCACAGGTCTACTCTGTGTAGAATACCACAATGCCACCGAAGCACAATCCCTGGTAAGTAGCTAGCCACTGTTAGCGAACAATTGCTAAGACGGCACAGTGAGAATTGTCGAAGTATGTGATGGGTATTTGTTGCTCGCTGCGGGGCTAACATGGCTGGGATATAGGGCATCATGTCAAATGTATTCGTCTCCTCTCCAGGTGAAAAAGAAGGATTTCGTTAACGATGACCAGGCGATAATGGCAGCCCTAAATGCACACGATGCGAGAAATTCGGGAGGGAGTGCATTCGACGGGTGAAGTTTCGCCATGGCTCGGGCTCGACTGGTTTGTTTACATTTCATTTACCATGTAACCGTGTCACTGGTTGACCAGTGAGGACTAGTGAGATATATCGACGAGACGCCCAAGTTCACAGGGACTTCGACGGACCCTTCCCCACGATCAAATCGTGTCTCAAATGACGATCCAACTCCTCACATTCCAACGCTCTCTCAACCTACCTCACCAGACAAGCCTCAAAGCAACCCATACCCCTTGGCTCCAAATCGGCCCTAGTGAATCATGTCTCCTTCGTTACTTTGTCGAAGAGCTAGCAAGATGGGTACTCGCCTACCATTCACCACTGTGTATACCCTGTCCACTCTAATAACGATATCTAGTTCGACATCTGCGATCCTTCAAACCACTTCGAAAGTACAATCCCCCAGCGAGCACGCGAATGTTTTACTCTCCGGCATGTAATTCTAGCTGCGTCAGCGAGACATTTCAGTACCCTGCCTACGGACCGACAGACAGCTACCTTCCAGAAATACAATATGAAGCACGATATAACAATCGACGAAGAAACAGTGCTATACTACCACAATCAATGCATCACAGATCTCCGCTCCCTAGCTGCTCAACCAGACGCAATCATGGACGAGAATCTGCTCGCGGCGGTGGTTATACTAAGATTCTATGAGGAGTTAGACAGTACTACCCATTCCTTTCCCATTCTTTTCGCTAAGCCCAACTGACAAATGAAGACCCCTTCGTAGCCCTCCCCACCGAAACTGCCGCTCGCGGACTACATGTCTTTATCGAGGCACAAGCGCAAACCGCACTCTCTCCTCCCCCTACCCTTCCGTCCAATTCCAATGCCAATGGCACTCTCCGACAGGCAGTCTTCTGGACGGGCTTCCAGCAGGAATTCCACATGGCGTTTTCGCAACAACGGCCCTTTCGTCTTCCGCTTTCACTTTCTGTTACGCAGGGTCATCTAGTCTGGATTCCTGCGTCGGATGCGGTTTGGACCAATCGACTGCTTATTATTGGAGCACGGGTGATTCAGTACTGCTATAATGATACATTTCCCGGATACGGGAGTGTAGCTGGGTATCGCGAGTTACTTGCCCTACGGGGTAAATGGGTTCGTTCGAGACCTATATCTTTCTCGCCCGTGTACATTGAAGAACCAAATCCGGAAGAAAAGACATTCTTCCCAGGAATATGGTATCTAGACGACTGCCACATCGTCGCAGCGCAAACCCTCAGCCTTCTCGATATCCTCTTCACTGCGTATTCACCATACATTCCTCGCATCGGATCTGCGCTCCATCTGGAGATGGAGAATGTAGATGAGAAGTTGAGGACTGCTGCGTTGGAGATTTGTGGGATTGCAATATCGAATAAATAGTCTGCGCCGGCGTTGACGACGGCTTGTATTGCGGTTAGTATTTGCGCAGAGAGGTTTGTTGGTTGCTGTGAGGTGCAGAGGGCGTTGATAGATGTGGTTGTTGATATGGGGGGGGGGAGTTGAATTATTGGCCGGCAAGGGTTGTGCAAAATAGGTTGGAAGTGGTTTGGGGTGAATTGACCTAGTTTTCTAGGATAGCTGAATTGAAGCTTTCTACGTTGACTAGAGTACTCTGATGAAGTGATGATATTATGCAATTCATTCATGAACATCTGCAACTAACGCAATAAAAGGGAATCATAAGGTATGTAAATCAAACAAAAGCAGGGGTGACAAGAGCCCACACATATATAAAGCAGCATATGCATATAGTCGTCGTCCACATCAATATATATTTTTTTTTTTTTTTTCATTCAATTCGTCGCTTACTTCCGCGAGGCGTGAACAGTATCAATGATTCTGTTCACAACGGAAGGATCCGACAGCGTTGAAGTGTCACCAAGGCTGTCCTCCTCGCCGCTGAGGATCTTGCGCAGAACGCGGCGCATGATCTTACCGCTGCGAGTCTTGGGGAGGTCGTCGACAACGAAGACGGCCTTGGGGGCAGCGAACGGTCCAATGGACTTACGGACCTGCATGACAAGGTCCTTGCGGACTTGCTCGTTGGTCTCGTTACCCTCCTTGAGAGAGACGAAGGCGTTGACGGTCTGGCCGGTAAGTTCATCGGCGATACCGACGACAGCTGCTTCGGCAACCTGGGAGTGCTCAAGCAGAGCGGCTTCGATTTCAGCAGTGGACAGACGGTGCCCAGAGACGTTGACAACATCATCGACACGGCCACGGATCCAGTAGTAGCCGTCCTTGTCACGACCAGCACCGTCACCAGTGAACTGCAAAGGTTAGCGTCGTGAAAATGACTGGAGTTGGGAAGGAAAACTTACGTAGTAGCCCTTGTAAACGTTTAGGTAGGTGTCCATGTAGCGCTTGTGGGCACCCCAGACGGTACGGGCCATAGAGGGCCAGGGCTGCTTGAAAGCAAGCACACCCTCGACATCGTTGCCAGTGATTTCCTCGCCCGAGACGGGGTCAATGATGGCGGGCTCGATACCGAAGAACGGCAGAGAGGCACTACCGGGCTTGGTGGGAGTGATACCACCCAGGGGAGTGATGACGTGGGAACCGGTCTCGGTTTGCCAGTAGGTGTCACAAATGTGAGCCTCCTCCTTGCCAACCTTCTCAAAGTACCACTTCCAGACTTCCGAAGCAATGGGCTCACCAACGGAACCAAGGATACGCAAGTGCTCCATCTGGTGCTTGATGTGCTCGTCACCAGCACGCTTGAGCAAGCGCAGGGCGGTGGGAGCAACGTAGAACTGGGTGACCTGGTACTTGTCGATGACATCCCAGTAGCGGGAGAAGTTGGGGTAGGCCGGGGTACTCTCGAAGACGACGGTGGCACATCCCAAAAGCAAAGGAGCGTAGACAACGTAGGTGTGACCAGTGATCCAGCCAACGTCACCACCGCAGAAGAAGCGGTCGTCGTCGTGGATGTCAAAGACATGCTTGCCGGTCATAGCAGCACCGAGCAGGTAGCCAGCGGTAGTGTGCATGACACCCTTGGGCTTACCAGTAGAACCGGAGGTGTAGAGCAAGAAGAGGGGGTCTTCGGAGTTGACGGGCTCGGGAGGGAAGTAGTTGGGGTACTTCTCAACCTCCTCGTGCCACCAGAGGTCACGGCCAGCGGTCCAGGGGACCTCAGCGCCGGTCCGCTTGAAGACGAGAACGCTTGTGACATCGGGACACTGCTTGAGAGCCTCGTCGACGATGCGCTTGGTACCAATGACCTTGCCACCACGGCGACCCTCGTCAGCGGTGATGACGACCTTGGAGCCAGCGTCGAGGACACGGTCACGGAGGGAGTCGGAGGAGAAACCGGCGAAGATAACGGAGTGGACGGCACCAATACGGGAGCAAGCAAGGAAAGCAATGAGAGCCTCAGGAATCATAGGAAGGTAGATGGCAACAGTGTCACCCTTCTTGACACCCTGCTGCTTAAGAGCCCAGGCAACGCGGGAAACCTCACGCAAGAGCTCTCCGTATGTGATGGTGCGGCCCTCGCTGGGCTCGTCGGCCTCGTAGATGATGGCGGTCTTGTTGGGGTCCTTGAGGGCGTGACGGTCGACACAGTTGAAAGAAGCGTTCAAACGACCCTCAACGAACCAGGCAACATCACCGTTGGCGAAGGAACCGGAGCGGGTGGTTTGGAAGTCCTTGTCGAAGGTGAGGAGCTCGCGGGCCATGCGAGCCCAGAAGGTGTCGGGATTGCGGATGGACTCTTCGTGTAGCTTCTTGTACTCGTCAAGGTCTTTAAGGTGAGTGCCTGTGGGGTGCTTGTCATAAAAGGCCTTGGGAATGTTGAAGGTGTCGACATCGTGGGCCTCGGAGACCTGCAGAAGTTAGTTCCTCCATAGCATTGCTTTTATATATATATATATATTTTTTTTTTTTCTCTTAACGCTAAAGCTTACCACTGCGGGCTTTGGGGGCATGACGTCTCCTTCAGACATGATTGTGGTGGTATCGGTGGTGAATTAGGGAGGAATGGGAAAAGAGGAGGAATTGAGAAACTGCGAGCGAGAGAAAAGTCAGCAATTGGTCACGAGTCGGGATGACAGCAGAATAAACTCACCGGAACGCAGGGTTGTTGAATAGAGGAATTGGAGGAGGATAGGGAAGGAAATAATGTGTAGAAGAAGAGAGTGCAGGAGTAGTAAAGAGAAAGAAGAGAGGAAGAAGAGAGGAAGAAGAGAGGAAGAAAATGGGACAGAAAAGATGCTAAGTAGAATTAGAGCAGTGGGGAGGAGTAAGTAAATTGGATGGGAGAGCGTTGGGGAGGGGATCTTCTTATATTGAGTTGGTCGGGGCACCGGTTCGTGGTCACCACTCTCTACACTCTCGGGCGATGAGGCGAGTTAGATGAATTACTACTACCACAGAGTCTATTCTACCACTACCCAATGCCCTCGTCTCCAATATGACTTCTTTCCGGAGACAGACTCGCTGCAACTCTGACCATTCAACCGAATTCGGCCATGCGGGGCGTGACAGGCTTCTGTTCCGTTGCTCCGGAGAATCGCTGGACTCCGGAGAAAGAGGGAGCACATGGAATACATCGAATCCTACTGGAAGATATGCATATTGGCATTCGTGGGGTTTGTCTTTTTGCCCGAATATACTCCGTACAAATACATTCCAGAGATGCAGATGGCGGGGGGAGGCTTTTTCCAAATTACCCTATTCTAGTACATAGTTCAGAATCCTCCAAAAATACTCATATCCAACACCGCCATATGTACTTCTGTATGTAGTTCTTACTCAGGCGACTCGTCCAGACACTGAATCCAAAGACGATTATGATTGTCATTACGGACTCGAACCGATTGGGCACCAACTCGGATCGACTCCCCTCTCCCACTCCCCAGACGGCCGCACGGAAGTTCGGTCATACTGGTTTAACCAGTCCCTTATACCGTCGCCGAGTTAGCACCGAGGTTATGGAGGAAGGGATTCTTTTTTTTTTTTTTTGACTATGACCCGAAAATGCTGGATTCTGTCGGGGTATTTAAGTAGCCATGGTCATCCTCTGTCAGAGCACGTTTTCCCTAATAAAGGCCCGGTCAGTTGCTAGTTCCTACTAAGCGCCGCTAAGATGATCGTCTTCCCGCCATCGTGGACAGTTTCTGGTCCGGCTGCACGCCGCCACTTCCGGAAGGTCTCCATGCGGCGCAGCAGTAGAAGAATTGGACAATGGACACGAATACTATAGAATTTCATGCAGAATACGGAATAACAAGTAGACAATACGATTATCTAGACAAATCACCATCCCTGCCACCATGTCCCCATCCCTAGCACAAACACCATCAATGCTCCATCCCGAACCGCATCTCGCGCCATTTCCACCCACACCCCTATGCCTCCGTTCGCACCCCGTCGGCTCTTGAGTGCCATCCGCGCTCCACTCAACACCATCTCCCCTGTCGTGAACACCACAAAGGGATTCTGCGCCGTCGCTGGCGGTGGAGGAGAGTTGCCATAGGTTGCTACCGACGTGCCGATCACGACCAAAACATAGACCGCCATAACCAGCGCAAAAACCACATGAATCATTTTCCACATCCATGTCTCTTGTTTGTCCGCCTCCGATTTAGTCTGCATGGCTGCTCCAACCAGACTTGACAGGAACGGCGGGAGACCTAGCGCAGACAGCAGATCGGCCTGTGATGGTCCTTCTGCGCCCCCTGCCCCTTCCCCCCCTTGTTCTGATCCCGGCACGTTCCCTGCAAGAATTGAATGAAGTAATTTCACGGCCGGATCTTCGTCCTCGGTCCCTGGCTGCTGCAGCTGTTGCTGTTGTCCTTGCGCAGGGGCGGCTTGTCGGAGAAGCGCCCGGAAGTACTCCTGCTGCGACTGGAGGTCATCCGGTGATTGTTGATCCTGGATGTCCGTAGTCGGAGTCACAGTCGGTGCCGGTCGGGGGGCGGATGTCAAGCTCGTTGGCTGTGGTGCTGGAGTCGACGACGCATCTTCACGGTCTGTAGCAGTCAGTATCTGGTTTACCTTGTAAATTCCTTTCATGTTGATAGTGCAGGAAAAATAAAAAAATATAATAGAATAAAAGAGAATAAAAGAGAATAAAAAACATACCACTCGCCGGCGTCCGTCCACTCATACTGGTAATTTTGTCCAACCGCTCAGCACCCCCATCTCTAATCTTGGCCTCTCGACGTTCGCGACGGAGACGGGCAGACCTCTGCGCGGCCGATTCTTCTGGGGCAGACATTGCTTTGTTTTGTTCTCGTTCTCGTTGCGCGATAACAGGGACAGTCAGGAATAATGATTCGTTGGTCTTGGTCTCGGTCTCGTTTCGTCTCGTCTCGTCTCGCTCGCGGCAGTGTCCGTCGTGAGCAACAGCTATTGTTTTTATCTGAGTCAGGATGAGTGTCTGAATCAAGATGTAGCTTTTGTTGATTCAAAGCAATGGATGAAGGAGGTCTGAATAGCGTTGAAGAAGCCAAGTGTGGATTTGATTGTTAGGCGGCAAAACGAACGACTGCCGAAGCTTGGCGGTCATTGGCTGAACTGTATTTCAGGCAGTGCTATATCTATAACTATGGTATCATAGCTATTACCCTAGATGGAAATTGTCTATGTAGAAAGTAAAGATAGAGAAGGTTGGTATGATTTCGAGGGCAATCATGTCATTTGTAGATCAAAGTGCCTTCTCTGGTACTGCCGCAGCACTAGAATATATACAAACGACACTCCAGTGCTTCGTAACAGATTATGCCTGTTCAATCAGCAATTGCTTTTCATAAAATTATTATAGCTATTGACTCGAAGAATTGCCATTTCACACGACCCCATAAGAATAGTTCAAAACTACACTGTATGTACTACATATGTACAGAGTAGAGGGGATCGTCGTATTTATGCCTGAGGTATCTAGATAACTGTGACTGGTGACATCATAGATCGTGAATACACGCAGTTCATGGCCTATAAGTATTCCATGTGAATCAATTCGATCATGACTTTTAGCCTTAAGAGAGATCTATTCATAGAAAGTGGATTTACTCTCTTGAACAGAGAAGAAAGTGCAATTGAAGTGTATCGGGTTGAAGTTGAAGCTGTATACATGCCAAGGATCATATATCATAGTTGTAGTCTCTCTCCCTCCATCTCCTCATCTCCTCAGATAAACAGTGTATCTGCAATCCTCGTCATCTCTGCCGAGTGTACGTATACCCCCCCAGTGATATTCATTGGCAGAATACTGCAACCACAGCCAATTCCCGGTTCCTCATCCTCCACAATGACGTAGCTGAACCGTGACCCCAGCTTCTCTTAGCCCTGTCGTCGCCCGTCGACTACCTTTGAGTTCTCGTCTTAATTTTTATCTAAAGCTTGTCTATATTTTCTCTTTTTGACCATATCCTAGCTTTGGCCGGCGCTGGGAGGGAACCAATGCCATCTGTCAAATACACACCACCTCCGAATCTACCCTTCCCTTAACACGATACCACCGATAAATCCACCAACATGACCACCAACGGGCAGGGGCCCCATTCCCCCAAACAACACCGGGTAGGTGAGCACTGGAGCGCTGCCAACCCGGTGCCCACCATCCAGAAATTCATGCAACATCTCGACACCGAGAAACACGAACGAAAAGCCCACGAAGAAGAGATCACGAAGAAACAAGAAACGCAGCGTCGCGAGAAAGAGGCACGCGGAGAAAAGCTGGACGATGAGACGGCTGCTCATAAGAATCGGGAGATCCCCAAGGGAAAGACTAGGATGGTTACAGATCCGATAACGGGTCGCGACATCGAGGTTGAGGATCAGGATGAGGATTCGATGGATCCGGTTAAGAATCCGACGGTATGTCACTTCTAGACAGGGGATGTCGGTAGTTTGCTAATAATGGGTCAGTTGGCGATTCCGAATGCCAATATTGGCAAGGAAACGGTGAGTTGTACACTCGCCAGCGATCGAAGAATGACCGGAACTGACCAGCACAGAGCGTCAAAACCGACGCGAACCAAAGCTACGAAAAATACAAAGAAGCACAAGATGTCACGGCCCCTCCAGATCCCGTCGCTGAAGGAACAACATCCGATGTCCCCATTCGAGGCGAGAGAACAAACGTCCTCTTTCACCCTACCCCGGCGATTTCGTTTAAGCCCATGTTCGAGCATCTGGAAAATCGTGCGACAGGGATGTGCTTGGGGTTTACAATAGGAATCTTATTTGTCGGTAGAATGTTTGGTGCTTCCCTCTGGGGATTGGTGCCATTGGCTGCTTGCATCACATCAGCCGTATGGCTGTGGATGAAGGAGGTCATTCGAAGTGGCCGGGAATTAGAATGGAGCAGTGAGCAGCTCCGAGGACAGACGGTACTGTGCCCTTTGTCTCTATGCATTGAGGACCACACTGACTGGATCGTCTAGGCTACGGCAAATCTCCTTCCCGAATCAGTCGAGTGGATGAACAGTTTCCTTGGTGTCTTTTGGGGACTCGTTAACCCAGAGATGCTGTCCCCCGTTGGAGATACCATTGAGGATATTATGCAGGCGTCCTCGCCGGGCGTGATTGAAAACGTGCGCATCGCCGAGATCGACCAAGGAAGTAACCCCCTACGAATCCTGAGCATGCGCGCTCTGCCGGACGACCACGTTGAGAACCTCAAAGAGAATATTCACGAGGAGAACAAGAAGAAAGACCCACAAGAAGCTGCCGCTGCTGAAGAGGGTGGCAGCTACTACAACCTCGAAGCATCATTTGCTTACCACGCGAAACCGAGTACCCAATCCGCTTCATCCAAAGCGCGTAACATGCACATGCAACTCGTCTTCTACCTGGGAAGCCGGGGTCTCTTTGGCGTACCATTCCCCGTTTTCGTGGAATTAATTGAAATGGTTGGGACAGTACGCTTGCGGTTTCAGATGATGCCCGAGGCTCCATTCATGAAAGATGTGACCTTCAGTTTGGTGGGAATTCCCCATGTCCGGGCTGGCTGTATGCCCATGGTCCGCGGCGGTGTCAACATCTTGAACCTTCCCTTGATCTCCAACTTCGTCAACTATGCCATTGGCACCGCTTGTAGCATGTTTGCCGCTCCCAAGTCGATGACAATGGACCTGGGTATGATGTTGAAGGGTGATGATGTTATCAAAGAGACTCAAGCTTTGGGTATCATGTGGGTTCGCATCCACCGTGCCGTTGGGCTGAGCAAGCAGGATACCCGTGGCAGCGAGGGTGGGGGCAGCGACCCCTATATCAACCTGTCTTTCTCCAAATATGGAAAGCCTATGTACTGTACGCGTGTGATCACAGATGACCTCAATCCTATTTGGGAGGAAACTGCTGCGCTTCTCGTCACTCCGGAACTGATCAAGGCTGATGAGAGCCTGAGTGTCGAACTCTGGGATTCTGACCGCACCACTGCCGACGACATCGTTGGCAAGGTCGAACTCCCAATTCGTGAAATGCTCCAGCACCCGGCTCGGATGTATCCCCAGGTATCCAAGCTGCAGGGCCTGAGCGAGGGCAGCGAAATGCCGGGTGAACTGCACTGGGAAGTTGGATTCTTTGGCAAGCCTAGATTGAGGCCTGAATTGATCACCGATGGCAAGAAGAAGGACCTGCCGGAGAACATGCAAGGTATCCCGGAATTCCAAGATGAGAAGGGCGTTATTAGCAACGAAGAAGAAGATGCGATCGTTCGAACGCCCCCGGATCCTCTCTGGCCCAGTGGCATCCTGAGTATCATTGTACACCAGATTGTGAATCTGCAGCTGGTCGATATCAAAGGTAGCCATGGGAATCGGAAAGGAAGAGAGTATGAACCGGCTAGGAAGTACGGTGAGAATACTGAAGAGCAGGGTGGCGAGTTGCCAACCAGCTATTGCAAGATTATTCTCAATGACCAATTGGTATGTTTGATACTATAGAAGAATGAAACAGGAACTTACATAAACAGGTCTACCGCACTCGAGCGAAAGCTGTGAGCTCCAAGCCAATTTTCAACGCCGGAACCGAGCGGTTCGTTCGCGACTGGAGATCTGCCGTAGTCACCGTGACTGTCCGCGACCAGCGGTATCGCGAACACGACCCCATCCTGGGCGTAGTGCCCTTGAAGCTTTCCGACATCCTCCAGAACAGCTCACAGTCTACACGATGGTACCCTCTTGACGGCGGAGTAGGATTCGGCCGCATCCGCATCTCCCTCCTACTCCGCCATGTCGAGACCAAGCTGCCTCCACAGATGCTGGGCTGGGACGTTGGAACGTTCGAGTTCACCTCGAACAAGCTCATCGCAGAAGGCTTCAATCACTACTGCAAGATCAAGCTCCGCACGGGAGGTAGCAGCGGGAAGCTCCCACGTCACGGATGCCACCTCGAAAACAGCAGTGCTACTTTCGACCTCACCAGCAGAACAGCACAAAGACACCAGCTTTGTCTCCCTGTGAAGCACCGCTATCGCAGCCCCGTGGTGTTCGAGCTCCACACGCAGGGCAAGCACCACGCAGCTGGCTTCGCGGTCTTCTGGCTCCAGCACCTCATCGACAACGAAGACACTCCTATGGACATCCCCATCTGGTCGACGAAGAAAGGTGCCCGCCTTACGCAGAATTACATCACGGAGACAAACTGGAAAGCCAAGGAGGTACCTGGTCTCCAAGACCTGACTGAGATCGGCCGTCTCAAGTTCAACGGCCGCTTCAGCCCAGGCATTGACGAGTCCCACGAGCAATTCGTTGTCGATAACAACTCCCGCGAGACCTACGAGTCATGGGAAGCCTGCGTCGCAGAAGGCGTGCGCACAGGCAACGTCATCGCCGAAGTCCCCGAGGAAGTGGAGCAGCTGCATGAGCGATCCCTCATGGATGGACGCGACGTGCTCAAGCACGCGGATCCGAAGGAGCGCAAGCGTTGGATTGACAAGCAAGGTATTGACTGGAGTGGTGCTTTCGGTGATGATCCCCGTGCTTACACGGATCATAAAGGACGGAAGGTCGCCGAGCCGGGGCGTGATAAGCCGCCTCATGACCCTGTTGTCCCGCCACCGGTTGAAGCACAAGCACCAGGGACTAGCCATTTCCAAGAGACCGAGGAAACCCAAGAGCAACAGACACGGGAGTCCGGCAAGGCCCAGACGTATAGTCAGGGACGCGACAACGAGCATGACGAAGACTCCGAGACCCAATCCTCAACAGAAACAGAAGACGCCCCTACAACCATAAGCACCACAACCAATGGCACCAGCAACACCAGCAACAACTCCAACGGCAACAAAGCCGACAAAGCGACAAAGAAGGCGAATAAACGCACCGATGAGCGTCAGCAACGCGGTCTGATGCAATGGAAGCCGGCAAGGAATGTGGCGTTTGCAAAGGACGAGGCGAAGTATGCGCTGAGAAAGGTTGGGAAGAAGTTTACAGGGGATTTGGCGGGGAGGGAGCCGGATGTCGAGACAGAGACGTAGTTTTTGTTCTATCTCTTTTGTATCTTTTTGGGATTGTTTTGTATGCTATGGTAGGGTTGGTTTTGTTTGTGAATATTTTGATTTTCAGGTCATGATGTTATGATAATCTGGAGCCTAATACATATTCACTGTTACTTCTTCACTTCTTTAAACAGTAATGTCCAGGAGCTTTCTGCACCAAGCTTCCCAACCTACTTCTCCATGGAGGCATACAATGGACCATCTTCTCCTTTATTGTACCTTACATCGCCTGTCTATTGCTATTCAGGGTGGTTTAATCATCATCATCATCATCATCTTATATCTCTGGTGCTATCATCTACATTGACCATGTTTCGCATTTTCTCGAGAACCTTTCGCCTATCCTTGCTGTTCAGAGCTTCCTGGCCCCAAATCCGGTCAGATCTCGCATTTTGGGAAGAACGACTTTATGCTTCCGAAAAGAATGAAGAACGTAGGAATTAGAGAGAACGGAAACCAATACGTGATCGTCCTATCGATATCTGTTATTACCATATAACGAGGATCAGCAATGCTTTGAACGGAATGCCATTATGGATTTCAATTCATGCAGGAAGGAACAGGTGCCTTGGTCAAGGTCATTCCTTCATTTGACCATAATTACTAAGGAAGGGACATTCTGCTTAAATGAATATCTCCCCGGTTGCACCAGAAGGAAGTGAGCCTTACAGGGAAAATATTACGACAAGTATATTGCCGACCTCCAGAATGAAATAAAAACCAGCCATCGTTGTTTATGCCCATTATCAAGACAATCGAAATTCGTCATTGAAACGGGCTTCTCTGAATCACTACCACAAAAAACGAGAAAACGTACAGTGGTGGCTCAAGAATTCCGAACATTCTCAAAGAACTGTTCGGTAAGTTACCCCGCTGAGTATAGGAAAGCCAGCAGGGGTATGAGAACTGAGAAGCGAAAGCAAAGTACCGACACTAGAGGTACCAGATGAGAATGAGGTGGGAACAGCACTCCCTTCATTCTGTGATCATTGGAACACAGTCTGTTTTTTGCCCATCGCTGTTCTTTGCGGGCAATAACAGATAACAGAGGCTTATGGTGATAATAAAGGCCCCATTATGAACCTTGTCTGGAAAGCAGCGTTACTCTTGAGTATAGCTTTGCTCGGAGAAAGACACATGAGAGATATGTTTTCATGGCTTACACCAAAAAACCTCAGGGGATATCGATCGTTATCAAACTCTCTGAATGTTGTAAGGGCTACAACCAAGACAAGAAGCTTACAAGATGATACGAAGATAGAGCCACTGTTGCTCCATGCGAATTATGAGGGCAACAAGAATAGAGAACAGCTACATACCGATTATGACTACCATAGATCCGAGAAAGATTATCAGATCATACTTGGTACGCTGTCAAGAGAAACACAGCCAGATGGTTGGCCCACGCTGGTAGTGGAGAAAGTGTTAGTCACTGAAATGTCTGCGACAAGACGCAAGGTAGTGGTTCGAGAATTCAGAACTTCCTAGGGCTGGAACCAAAGCAGATCCAGGAGGACTGCTCGATCAGATAAATGGGTACGGCGATGATGGCGTTCTTTGTGACCCACGATATCATCTCTAAGCTACCAGCTATCCCAGACGAAACGGAGAAATCAAGGTACTACAGTCCATACTTGGTGAAGCTACACTGTCCTCGAGCGAACACACCGACTCGAGAAAGAAGCTGATGTGATGCGCAAATTTCTCTCTAAATTTCCGCAACCCACTGCCCTCGCAACAAAAACTGCAGTTCTTACTCCTAATAGGGCTACGGGAAGTATCCCGATTGATCTCCATTTCCACGCGCATTTTGAAAGACACACTATTGATACGAACGGTATATGTTTCTAATCCATGCAGTCCTATCCGGCATTACACACTGGCTGATTGTATAGCGAGTCCTCTTACCCCAATGAGCCCATGTAATATACTAACGCATAACCTACGCAACCGTAGACCACTTGACTGGTCTTTTTTCGTTGCCTTCTAGAATGTACCCATGGTCTCCACAGGGGTGGGTTGGAGATGCACGGGTACAAACAACACCCAAACCGGGTTTTCCAAGCCTAGTACGACCTAGACGGAGAGATTAGTTGTCCGGTGCTAGTTTCTGATAGATACCTATCAGAAAAACACCACCATCCTCGATCACCTGTTTAAAAATTGTTTTATCGAACTCTAACCGCAACCTGATGCGGAATTGATACCCAGCGCAAGTATGCCTGGGCTGGAAGGTGGCGCCCACATGACAGAAACATTGGGGATATTATACACTCCCAAAGACCTGAACCAGAATCTTACAACAATGAAGCCGGAAGAGGAAACCAGACGGACCAGTCAGTTCAGAAGAGTGGAAGGAGAGGCTCAGAAACTGGGACGAAACACCTCGTTGACGGTAAAAGAAATTCCTGGAGGATAAAAAAGGGTCTTACCGTTTTACCCTACCTAAATCAGCCCTAGTCTCTTTAAAGCTAGACAAAGTTTTGTTGAATTAAAAGACGGAAAGAAGAAGGATTGACTTTTCCGAGGACCGAGAAGCCTTACATTGAGCTTGGCAGAGTATGTTTCTTTCCTTCTCTTGCTTATCCTGCTCTTCTATACTGCTGTATCTGCAGTCGTCCCACGTCTCGCACACGCATCGACAAAAATTGTCAAAAGCCCGGACTTCGGCGTCGGTTTGCAGCTGATATATTGATATATCAGCACAAGCTATGGTACAATCTTTGTGGTTTAAATCATGTCCGGAGATTGTCTCTAGAGACATACAGGAACTGACAGCCATGAGCAAGAACTGTCGACTGATCTACTATGATAGCTGCGCATCTGGTAAAGGCCCAAACTGAAAGCGACAAGCACTCCGTGTTGCAATTCTGGTGGATTACAGACAAGTGACCAGTTCATGGACAGAGAAAACCAAAGAGGGACGTGACTAGATTCTGGGAAGTAGCCCTTGCGGTGTGTGGACTTGATGAGTTACGAGCGAAGGACACTCCGTGGTTTCAAGTCAGCTACAGACCACAAGGTCCGGCAAAAATGACCACCAAGTCAAGTTGAGTTGAGAATACATTGAACGAACGCCAATGGGAAGAGGACTGCTTCTTATTTACAGCCATATTTGGGGAATGATGCGTTCAATTCGCACTGTGATGTGCATATACGTACAATCAGTGCACGAGGATGATCCCGAGCAAATTTTTCCGGTGCATTGCTTGCTGGATGAGATGTTGCAAGATCCAGCTGTTCTCGATAGTGCAGAAACCCATACTCTAGTCGCCAGGCAGCAGATCTGGTCTTCGATTATCAAATGCCTTGCTGCTGGAAGGTTTACTTATTTTCCCTGTCCTAGATTTACTCTAATTGGATACGGACCTGGCAGAAACGGTGGCGTATGTGCTGGTTGTGATCACTCGAACCCTATCCGACAACACCAAGCGGCGTCAGGGCATGTTATCCCTTATGAAACGGGGTCTCTAGATGATAAAGTCTACCTGGGAGCAGAGACAGAATTGCTGAGGAGGTATTTGTTAGCAGTGGACTTCAGTCGATACATAGAGGTTTTGAAAGTCCAGTCCCTATGGTCATTTATAGAGGGAGTTATTGTTGCGTGGTTCGGTTAGTTGGATTCTGGTTAATTTGACCTTGTAGAATAACTTGTGTTGGTTTTGAGATAACTGTATTTCATTATACTCATATCACACTAACACTAAAGACATCAAGCAACCTACCCCACCAAACAACCCAAATCAAACACCACCCCAAAGCAAACCCACCCTAACCCGAAGGCCGAAACCCTAGCAACATCAACCAACCCCTCACCCCCCCCAGTAAAATATCCCTCTCCTCATCTTCCCACCTCGGTGCCCTACCAAACAACTCCCAGAACGGAATCTTAACAGGCACACCTCCCTCAATCCCCATAGGCGTTATAGTAACACTCTGCGCTAGGTCCGGAACCTCGACAGCACAAGCAGAGGTGCGAGTATACCGCCACCTCTCCATCTCGATAGTCTTGGTATCTGTGTTGATTCCCAGAATGAGAACCGTGTGGACTGCCCCGGCAGAATTCTCGAACCACCATTTCGCATCTTCGCGAAGACATTGCATAGACTCTGGGAGACCAGACTCGATAACTAGTGTCGGCCAGCCAGACGGCTGCCGGGTTAGTGGCAGAAAACTCTCGTCGGGCTGTTTTCCTTTGTCTTTATCGTTAGCACCGGTTACTACCTTGTATGTAGTAGGAGCGGCACCGGCACCAACTCCAGCCCAGTGTATCTCCTCTTTGCTTGGGACGCCGGCAAGAAGACATTCTTGCAGAATGGTCTCTGCTAGCTTTCTTGTCACGGCGGTATGTTCAGCGGGAATAATCTTGATTAGCCCTGTGCTTCCCTCGAAGGTGAAACGGAAGGGGATTCCATCCAGAGCATTCTTGTCTTCGATGAGATTATCAATGATTGCCTGGGGCAGGTTTTGGACTAGGAGGTATTGGTTTTTGTTTCCGGTGCTGTTTGTGGTTAGTTGGGGTTGGATGGTGTGGGCGGCTGTGATGAGTGAGTCCATGGTGGTGAATGCTTGCGGGGTGCAGTTTGGGGGGAGCTCTGAGATGAGGGAGGGTGAGCTGTCTCTGTGGTTGTGGAAGGACATGGTGAGTAGATGGTTTTGTTTTTGTTCTTGAGATGTGTAGGTAGTGTTTTCAGGTGAATGTAGTGCGAAGTTGGATGAAGTAGTGATGAAGAATGGATAATCTGGACGATGTACAGCCTAGGCTACTATGATATTGCGGATGCCTATTAGAGAATCCGATTTGGATGCCTTGCGGTCATGATGTATATGTTGAGAAGATATGATGCATTCTCGAAAAAATAATGCTGATGGGTATATAACTAATGCAATGCAATGCAGCAACATGATTCATAATCCTCTCAAAAAGAAATAAACAAAAAAATAATATATCGTGGTCATGGTCATAGTCATGGTCAAGTCATTGTATGTCATGTGTCATGCAGTCTTGAACTCGTCAGGCTTGTTCGTAAACGAAGCAACCGATGAACCGGACCACGAGGCTGAAGTCCAGTCGGATTCACATGACCCCTGGCTTTCTGTTTCGTTTTCATGTTCGTGTTTCTTTTCTTCCGACTCGAAAGATTTGGCCTCTTCAGGCGTCTGGGGAAGGCCGTAGATTTCATTGCGCGCCTCGACTGAGCCTAGCGTCCATGTCCATTCGCGACGACGCTTGACACGACCCTGGCGGGGTGTTTGTGGCGTCGAGATCCCATACGCATCACCCTCGAGGCCATCCAGTAATGCCGCAGCGCGAACCTGCCTCTCTGCACTGAGACTCTTCCGCTTCCTCCGTTCAGATTTGGAAATTGATTTTGTCTGGTCATCATCCGAGCCGGAATCCGACGGTGCCAGACTCGAGTTCGAATCGGAGTCCGAGTCCGATCCCTCCTGTACCGGCTGTTCTTGCTTCAGCTTCAGCTCCTGCTGCTCCTTGTTCTGGTTGTTTGGATCCGACTCTTCCGCGAGGAGATCCGAATGCCGTGCCACGTAATGCACGGTCCGGATCTCCTCTTCCAGTGATTGCCGAAAGGTCACTTGTTTCTTGGTAGGGAAGAATACCCGACGAGATCCCGATGCGCCATTGCCACCACCGATCGAGACCGACCGGCGGTGGGATGTGGAATCCAATGGAGAGTTGCGCAGGATGCTCTTCACGCCCAGCGGTAGTTGGTAGGGGTTGTTGGACGAGGGTTGTCTCGAGTGCTTCAGAGGAGTAGAGGTCTTGATCGGAGACGGCGTCGAAGAGGATGTGGCGGGGATGGCGGAGGGCGGACATGGCTCATAGGCATTTTTGAAGGTGTTGTTTACGGTCGGAGAGGCTGTTGCCACCGAGAGAGACAGGCCAGTGGTAGAACGACCAAATGTGCGAGGAAGCGATGAGGTTTGGAGAGTGAGCTTGGGTTTGGTGGCGAGCTTGGGGCGCGCCTCGCCGGGAGTGGATGTTGTTGGCGCAGAGGATGACGGTGGAGGGTAGGAAGAGGGGGAGTTGGAGGGAGGATGCAAATGCGACGCTTGCGGGGGCATTGGGACGACAAGCATGACGGTGGTGATGTGTGTATAGAGGATCAGAGGGGTTTCAAGAATATATTCAAAATTTGTGTGTGCGCAGGTGGAGGTGTGATATAGTGCGGCGCTTAGACAGAGGGGTGAGATGGAAGTGAGAGAGATGATGAGAGATGTGCACCCCGCACGAGGACAGTAGGGATCCAGGACAAGATAAGAGAGACTGGAGAGACTGGAGAGACGGAGAGACGGAGAGACGGAGAGAAACAGAAGGAAGAATAATATTTAATGGTGAAAACAAGAGGAGAAAAAGGTGAGGATAAATATAGATCAGTTATTTTTAACTATTTCCTGCATACTTTTCGAGGGTCCATAATATATGAGCAGATCCACTGCCACGCGGCTAGTATTCTGTACTATGACACTCTCTGTGCTCTCTACAGAGTACTGTACTCTACAAATACTCTCTACTCTGTACTCCATACGAGTACGATTCTCATCCCTACTGTGTATAGAATGAATGGTTCTTGCCATCGCTGATTAGTCACCGCTATAAAAAGCACGTGGGGCGTACTTAATACTGTACGGAGTAGCAGTAGCAGTAACAGTAGCAGTAACAGTAGCAGTATCCGTACTCCAGAGTACTCTGTACTTGTATGCTACTCTGAAAAAAAGAGGCTGGTAGACCCATGGCACTAATCAATAGTGGCATCTCTTAATCTCTCTGTTTAATATTGTCCCCATTCCAGCCACCGCTTTTCCGCCAATCACAGACCACCGCACACGTGATGGCCCTCTAATCGCAAATCACACCAAAATATCTCCAATTTCCCACCAGACCCAGAAAATCCTCTTGTTCATGGCCTCCAGGGACGGTAATGGTCGGATTATCCTCCACTTGGTTTGTGACTATCCTCGACCCCCAAAGTCTAAACCCCACTGGGCCACCACTGACCACCGGTCTAGGATTATGACTGTTTCTATGCCGCCGTCTTCGAGGCCGACCAGCCGGCTTTGAAATCGCGTCCATTGGCCGTCCAACAGAAACAGATTGTCGTGACATGTAACTATGAAGCCCGGAGGAGGGGCTTGTACAAGTTGCAGCGTATCCAGGATGCCAAACGGGTGTGTCCCGATGCGGTTATTGTTCTGGGGGAGGACCTCACCCGGTTCCGGGATGTGTCCAAAGAGCTTTTCCTGTATTTGCGGAGCTTAATTTGGGGTGACCGTGTTGAGAAGTTGGGGTTTGACGAGGTAAGCCATGACTAGCCTTCTACTGAGAGGAAGTAGGTGGACATACGAGAGATTGACTGGTTGATGCAGCTATTCCTTGACGTAACTGATATGATTGACTACAACGTCGACTTATTGAATACCAACGACTTAGAATATTCGTTTTTCCATCTGGACCGTCAGGATCCTACCATCGGTTTCATCTACAACGCCACCGAGTTCTACGGTCCTACATGGCCCCCGGTTAATCAGCACCCAACCAATTCGCCAGAAACACGAGGATACTTCTTGGCCCCCGAGTCAGATCTACTGTACATGCGGCTCTTAGTAGCTTCGCACTTAGCTGGCTATCTGCGACAACAGCTCGAGTCTCACAAGGGCTACACAGCCACAGTAGGCATCTCCACCAACAAACTATTGGCAAAATTGGCAGGCAAAGTTCATAAACCCAAGAGCCAGACCACGCTTCTGCCACCTCATGGAGTCGGTGAGGGACCAGATGTCACTATTGATAGTAAGGTCATCCGCTTTGTGGACAGTCATGAGATCCGTGAGATCCCGGGGATAGGCTTCAAAATTGCGCATAATCTCCATGATCACATGTCTCGCTCGATGGATGACAGCCCCCTTACCGTGCGTGAGCTCCGTTTGTTGCCTGAGATGGGTCCTGGGTTACTCAACCGCATCTTGGGGGGTCCCGGGTCTTCGAAGGGTATGGGTGCACGGGTTTGGGGGCTGATTCACGGCGTCGACGATTCCGAAGTGTTAGAAGCCAGAGACGTCCCGACGCAAATAAGCATTGAAGATTCTTACGGCCAGCTGGACCGTTTCGACGTTGTGAAAAGTGAGCTGGTGAAGCTAACGATTAGCTTGCTTCGTCGGATGCGCACAGATCTGACCGAGAACTCGGCCGGGGGTGCCATCCGATGGCGTGCCCATCCGCGAACCCTGCGTCTGACTAGCCGACCCCGTCGTCCTTCCAAGCCGGACAATCCTTATCACAATCGCATGTCCCGTTCTGCGGCACTGCCCCGTTACGTCTTCAACATGAATGGTCGGATTGAGGCTGTAGCTGAGAAGCTAGTGCAGGAACATGCCTTGGCCCTATTTCGGCGTCTTCACCCGGAGAAGTCTGGGTGGAATTTGAGTCTACTAAATATCGCCGTGACTAACATGGTTGACACTGCGGGAGACAAAAAACAAAACAGCGGGCGAGATATCGGGTCTATGTTTCAGAGACAGGAACCAGTCCGCATTCCTGCTGAGGATGTGACTATCCATGCAGATGAGCCTACGTGGGATGAGAGCGACGAGGACGAAGTCATGCCGAGTGTACCATGCAGGATTTGTGGCGGGATGATTCCTTATTTGGCTCTGGAGGCTCATGAAGTGTATCACCAAGCGCCGGATTAGTCGTAGAAGATTGATAGGCCGTATAAACGCCGAACCAAGGATTATCATTCTTGTCCCTGGGATGCCTGACACGTGACCGACCCTGGTAAATCACGTGCCACTACTTGTAAGGCTCTCCGCGTGTTCCGGGCTCCATCTCCAACCATTCCAATTCCATTCAATCCTGTCCATCCTCTCTCCATATTTGTCTTTTTATCGTTCTTTCACTGTCACTCGCTACGTTTCATCGCAATCTCTCCATCGCAGACTTGCCCCCAGCCAAGTCTGCTGCGCCTCATCCCAACCGGCGGTTCGGACAAAACAGACCAGCGGCAGGCATACACAAAGACAGCGTACATCTGACATATACCAAAGTCTAATAATCCGCTTGTTTCTTTCTTTGCTTACCGACTCTCGTTGTGCGCGTCTCGATTCGCTTTGAACGAACACTTCAAATACCAAGAACGACCGCTTTGTTTGCAATTCAGGGTTCTTGATATGTTATATGGCTGCCTGATTCTCTGATATTTTCTTTTTCTCCCTTCGTTTCCCCATCAACTCCCCCCCCAGCTCTCCTCAGGAGATTTTGTTCGGCGATGAGGTTGTTTAGGAAGATCTTGCCCTTGGTCGCAAGTGTGATCCCAGCGTTGTTCGTAGGTGACGTCGAAGGTGGGTGTTCTTTTTATAGATCGTCTTGTTACATCCGTCCTGATGGCTAACCGATTCTCTCCACAGCCCGATCGCAGGCCCCCAAAGCCATCAGACATGTCTCCTCGGTGCTCCATCCGGTGATCAAGGCACCGTCGCACCAAATCGACCATCTTTCCCATTTCGACCTCACGTTTAGTCTCCATAGCGGTACCCAGCGGATAAAACTCGAGCTGGAACCAAACCACGATATCTTGGCCGATGACGCCTACGTGCAATACCTGGATAAGGAAGGAAACGTGCATCGGGCGGAACCCATTCAGCGGCATGAACACAAGGTCTTCAAGGGCAGAGCATTGGTCGGCACTGGACCAGGGCGATGGAACCCCGTGGGTTGGGCCCGGGTTTACATGAAGAGAGACGGCGTTAAGCCCTTGTTTGAAGGGGCGTTCCTTGTCCATGGCGACCATCACCATATCGAACTCTCGTCAACGTATCTTTCGAAGAAGCGCGAGGATGATATCGCAATCGCGCAGCGATCGGAGGATTTCATGATTGTCTACCGTGACTCGGACATGGTACGCCACGTACAGCACTCTGAACTGAAACGTTCTTTTGGCGAGGCGGCAACATGTCAGGCTGACCAGTTGGGCTTCAACACCGATCCCGACCATCCCGTCCTCCGCGCCTACGACTATGGGGAGTCGAGTCGATGGGGTGCCATGTCTTTGAACTCTATGTTCGGACTCAGCAAGCGTCAGTCGGACATTGGTGGCGTATCGGGTAACACCGGTAACGCCAACTTGAAGAGCACCATTGACGACACGTCTGGGTGTCCCAACACGAAGCAAGTTGCGCTGATCGGTATTGCAACCGACTGCTCCTTTACCTCTGGGTTCAGCGACAATCAAACGGCGCGTGAATGGATCATCAACACGGTCAACAGTGCCTCTAGCGTCTACGAGAGCTCGTTTAACATCTCCATTGGCCTTCGTAACCTGACTGTCAATGATGCCGACTGCCCCACGACTGCACCGGAATCGACCAAGTGGAATATACCGTGCGATCAAGGCAACGTCTCCTCCAGATTAAACCTATTCTCCCAGTGGCGGGGAGACAACAAGGACAGCAACGCCTACTGGACCTTGATGAGCGGTTGCCCTACCGGCAGCGAAGTTGGACTCTCGTGGTTGGGGCAGCTTTGCAATTCCGACGCGTCGGACCAAGGCTCGAGCATTGTCAGTGGAACCAACATCGTTGTTCGGACGTCGGGTGGTGGCTGGCAGGTCTTTGCCCATGAGTCGGGCCATACGTTTGGAGCCGTTCACGACTGTGATTCTAGCACCTGTGCGCAGGGTTACGATAGCTCGTCGCAGTGCTGTCCTCTTTCGAGCTCTACTTGCGATGCGGACGCGAAGTACATCATGAACCCAAGCGCACAGGACGTGAAACATTTCTCACCCTGTACCATCGGAAACATCTGCTCAGCGCTAGGTGGAAACAGTGTCTCATCGAGCTGTCTCTCTCAAAACAAGGGAGTTACTACCATCACAGGTAGCCAGTGTGGCAATGGCATCGTCGAGGACGGAGAGGATTGTGACTGTGGCGGTGAAGACTCCTGTGGAAGCAACAACTGCTGCGATGCCAAAACGTGCAAATTCAAGAACAACGCTGTCTGTGACGATGCCAATGATGGCTGCTGTAGCGACTGTCAATATTCGTCTGCGGATACCGTTTGTCGCGCAAGCCGTGGCGAATGCGACATCGAGGAGAAGTGCAGTGGCAACTCGAGCGCTTGTCCTTCGGACAGTTACAAGGATGATGGCTCCAGCTGTGGCAGTGGATCGGGCTTGACCTGCGCCAGTGGCCAGTGTACCAGCCGGGATCAACAATGCAAGTCCCTGATGGGCAGCCTGTTGAACAGCAACGACACATGGGCATGCGACGATTCCTCCTGCACCGTGGTTTGCGCATCTGACACCACGGGCCCGAACTCTTGCTCGATCCTGGAGCAGAACAACTTCATCGACGGCACACCATGTGGAGGCGGAGGCCACTGCAAGAACGGAAAGTGCGCGGGCACCTCTGTTGGCGGAGAGATTAAATCCTGGGTCGACAAACACAAGGGCGTGGTAATTGGTATCTGCTGTGCTGTCGGTGGACTGATCCTTCTCGCGATCTTGTCTTGTCTGTTCAACCGCTGTCGCCGTCACCGAGCTAAGCCCGTGCCGGTACCGGTACCACCGCCGGGTGGCTGGCAGAGACCGATGCCACCACCGCCGCGACCGTCGATGGGACAATGGGCCAACGGGCCTAACGGTGCTGGGTATCAGGGCCTTGCTAATGAGCCTCCACCGCCGTATCCGGGGCCGTATTATGCTAATCCGGCGCCGGCGGTGCACACGCGATATGCGTGATTGTTTTCTTTTCTTTTGCACCTGTACTTTGTGTACATTTATGTGATATATGTTGCTGTCATTTAGGGTGGATAATTGTTGGCGTACGAGGGTTATCTGGGTGATTTATGTGCTAAATAGTTTAATATCCTGCATGGTATCCTGGTTTGGATTCCCTAAAATGCCATTACTTAGCTTGATTATCTTCAGCCGTACAAAGTATGCAATAACCATGACATTGAAACCCATCTACCAGATACAATCCCTGAGAATAAGTAATAAACCAAATAGAGCACAGATACGCCCACCCAATGCCCATGCACAACCAGAAAACAGAAACCCAAACACAATCAAACCCAACCAGATGAGAAAGCGTTACTGCCAACAAATACTAACAAACGCCTCCCTCGTCACACCCCCAACCCCCTCCAAATCAAACTCCTCGATCATAGCCCTCAACTCATCTTCCTCCAACCCCGTCTCCCCAAGTTCCCTAGCAACGCGCCTCAAATCCTCCAAATCAATATACCCCTTCCCACCCTCATCAAACAGCTCAAACGCACGGAGAATCTCGTCCCTCGGATCGCGCTCTAGTATCTTCAACGCAGTCACCGCTTGGAAGGCTGTTAGTGGCATGAGGAGGTTAGAGGGGTGTTGCGGGTTTGTTGCTTTGTTTGTTGAGGGTTGCGGGGGTTGTGTCTGGGTGTTGGATTGTTGTTGTGCTTGGACTTGTGGCCGTGGGACGCCGTAGGTTGTTAGGAGGGAGATGAGTTCTTGTTTTGCGAGGGTGAAGCCTAGCGCGCGGAAGGCGACGCGGAGTTCGTGGTAGTCGAGGTGGCGGTCGCGGTCGAGGTCGAACAACGTAAACTACCACCATGTTAGCCTTTCCTCTCTATCTCAGTCTGTTTTGAAGGGCGAGGGGGGGCATACAGCCTCATTAATCTCCTCCCTCTGCTCCTCCGTCAACCGACTCAACGGATTCGTCTCCTGCGACGGCCCTGCCCCAGCACCAACTCCCGTCCCTACCCCCGTCCCCGGCCCATGTGTCTGCGCATGTAACGGAGCCGCACCAGCCGCACCTTGCGATTTTAATCCCTCCGCGCCAAAATCACCCGGAGCCGTGGCGGTCGTCGCGCCTAGGCCGCGGTGACGCGAGAACGAGGAGGCGCTGAAGGGTAGCGCGTTCGCGTTGACGGAGCGGTCGGGGAGTTTGCCGCCCGCGTAGGAGCGCGAGGCGAAGGGTTGGGCCATTACAATTCCAGTCGTTTGCGATTGCGGTTGGAATGGAAGTGGCTGGTTGGTTGGTGTAATCAGTGTGGGTGGTGGTTGGAGAGTAGGTGCGGATTAGGTTGCGGTTCGGGTGTTTTGTTGTTGTTGATCACTCCGGCTGGGATGGTTAGCGGGCGGGGGGCCGAGCAAACAAAGTCAGTAGTACGAGATGCAGGCGATGTCAATGGGATATTTCCAGGGCAGGATATGAATGATAATAGTCAATTGAATGTTTATTATATATGGTTTTCTTCTTTTCTTTTTTTTCATCTTCTTTCTTGGCTTCACTCGGACGTGATGCTCGACGACGGCATAAGTACATAACAGCCCTACTATAGCTACAACAAGTACAAAGTACGGTGCAATAACCAAAGATCATAAATCATGTCTCATTTGAATTCTCACAAATGCGGATTGTATCAATGGCGTTCCTGCGCAAACCATGTAACGTTGTAATGTAAATATCTAATCCAAACTGTATCCCAAAGATCAAAAAGAAAAAGCAGCACTGTTCCCATCAAAACCATCCAAGTTATCCCAAACATTCAAAAACCGATCATCCAAAACCCCATCCTCAACAATCAGCACATTCTCCTGAAAGCTCATAAGGGTCTTAGTAGACGGCGTTGAGGACTGAGACGCCGATGGCTCCGACGACTGAGATGCGTCAAAGTCCAAAAAGGAGTCCCAATCCAGGTCCGGTTCATTGGACTGGTTAATGTTGCTGTTGCTGGGTGTGGCCGAGAGTGCCGTGGTTATGGCGGACAGGAAACCGAAGTTACCATCCAAAAAGGCCTCCATATCGTACGATGCCCCCGAGAACGGCTCTGCCAGTCGCTGCATCACTGTAGGAGGCAGCTGCTGGCCATTGGTGTTGACACCTGGTAACAGCGCGATGTCGAGCGGCCACTGCTCTTCCAGGACAGGGATGTGCTCACGGAGGGAGTTGTGGGCCTTGATCTTACTGTTTAGCTTGCCGGTGGACAAGGGGAGGCATCTCAGCACGCTCAAGACGTTTGCTGGGTGGTGGTGCAGGTGGGAGACGTCACCGAGGGCCTTTTCCAAGAGGGGGGTTCGCTGCATAGTCCGGAGGCCATCGATGACGCGATAGTAGAGACCCGTTGCTACCCATTCTGGGTTTAGGGGCTTCCTGGTCAGGTTCCTGCTATCGGGGGCAGGTTTGGTTTTGTGGCGGACTGCCTCCCAGAGTTTAGGGGAGAAGGCCTGTGATCTTTCGAGGAGGCTCTGGATGCAAGCCGTTAACATGTAGAACGCCGTGATCCTCCCTGCGTCTGCTTCGGCCGGACGAACGTAGACTTGTCCTCTGAGCAGAGACTTGATGACGGCGAGGAGTCTGACCATGGCCGATGCTGATAGGACGAGAGGGTGTCGTGCTGTCTCGTTCTCAATCCAGTCCAGTCCCGGTGCTCTGACCAACCCCAGCAACGTCGAGACAAGTTGCTCGTTTACGTAGCCTGGGGAATATGACTCAGCTCGAGGCAGACTGGCGGACCAGAATGCGATCGTCCCCGTTCCCGGTTGTCTGAAGTTGACGTTGATATGAGCTTCCGGCGACGATCGCATGGCTGTGTCGCGTAGCTGGCGGAAGACGTCTGTCACGTTACTTGTCGACGACGACAGAATCAGCTGTGCATGGTCCCGGATACACTTGTATTTATTGGACTTGCAGTTCGAGCATGGATTCATGGAGTCGCACTTCTTCTTGTTGCGGTAGCACCACAGACACGAGCCTCCTGCCTCCTTCATCAACCGTTGTTCTTCCCGTGCTTTTTGCTCGTCTTCGCTGCTGAAACGAGCTCGCTTCTCAGGCGGAGCACTTGGGTCTTCCATCACGAAAGTTGTGGAAGACGTTCTCTTGCGACCGGGCGAGTTTTGTTGTGGCGGTGCCTGGTTGTGGTTGTTGGGGGTGTAATTCTGGAACCCGCACGTAGGGCTGGGTTGGGGATTTACACCATTCCCAGTAAAACCGGCTTGTCCCGCCATTCCGTTAGGCATGCCAGTGAAAGTTTGACTAGGTGTGTTAAAACCCTGGCTCATATAGTTGGTACCAGTTTGTAGTCCTGGCCCCATTCCACTAGGCATGCCTGTCATTACCCCCACGCCAGCAGACCTTCGAGAGCGAAGCAAATTGCGTGAACGTCTCTCCTTAGGTTCCCGGCGAGTCTTGACAGCTTTCATACGTGCTTGCCACGCCCTGAAGAAAGCAGCCGTAGGTTGAGGGCTATCCTGGCCCATTGCCTCGGCATTCATTTGTGGTCCCACTGCCATGTAATTTGTGGGAGCAGGAACCTGAGGGCCAGGCACGATGCTTGCACACTGACCCATAGATGTAGGGTGAGGATGAGCTTCGATTGCTCTCCATTCACCCATCCCAGCATCCCAGACCTGCAGGTCGTCCTTGCCCACAGTGCTGGTTTCTGGTCCTGTTACCATCTCATTCGGCATGGCAGCGGAACCTTGAGAGCCAGGTACATTGATACTGGCCTGTGGTTCCGCCGCCATTTCAACCGGCATGGCAGTGAGATCTTGGGGCTCAGGAACGCAGCTTGAACCCTCGTTAGTACCCATCTCTGCAAGAGAAGCATGAAGTTCGAGCTCGAATGGATCGAGTCCCTGGTCCACAGAGGTGGCGTCAGCTTGTCTTGGCCCCATTTCATTAGACACGCCAGCGTAGCCTTGCGTGCCCATATTGTTGTAGCCGGATGTACTGTCTTGTATGTAAGCATCCGAGTTAAAAGCGGCATTCAACTGACCATCTGGTTCGAAGCAATCAGCTGGCAGATAGCCAGATGGACATCCGTTGGAGCCTTGATAATGTTGCTCCATGCTGGGCTATAGGGAGAGAGTTAGCTGGGAATAGAATCGTAGGGGATCAGAGGACTTACTGCAGAATATTGATTGTCAGTAAACTGAACGGGCTGAGGTTGAGCGAATGTCAGTTCAGATGCCATGAGTGATGAAAAGGTCGACTTGTTGTATCAGAGCAAAAGAAGCCTAGTCGATGGCCTGAACGAACGAAATAAAGCGTCGAAAAGCGAACGACACCGGGTAGTGGAGTCGATGCTAGAGCAAGTAGAGCAAGTAGAGCAAAACAGAGCAGTTGCTAGTTGGAAAGCGAGCAAAACCACCCTAATGAGAAATGCAGAAAAGGATGAAAGATGGAAGACTATTGTCGAGGTAGAGAGGCGATTATACTTGCTAAGCGAACGGCTGCCTGTCAGGCTATAATGACTGTACCTCGAGATACTCAGTATGCGGTGTCATTAATCGTCATTGACCAAAAGATAGCAAAGTCCTAGTAGCCTAATATCTATTACAAGATCAGTTATTCAAGTCGTGGTCAATCGCCGTGCCTAGATCCCTGTCCTCAAGGAACCGCCGGCCATGCAGAGTCTCAGGAACATAATCCTGCACGACCTGGCCATCAACATAATTGGGGTTGTATTTGTATTCCTTGCCATAGCCCAATTCTTTCATCAATCGTGTGGGAGCATTTCTCAAATGTATGGGGATTGGTAGTCCGGCAACCCCCGGTTCATTTAAGGCAGCAAATGCATTGTTAAGGCCACGATAAGAGCGAGTACTTTTTTTCGACAGCGCCATGGCCACTGTAGCATGTGCTAGATTGATTCGTGCTTCAGGAAGGCCGATTTTTTCCACGGCAGAATGTGTTGAGATGGCCAGCGTTAACATCGAATTATCCGCCAGACCGATGTCCTCTGATGCAACAACGATGAGACGTCTTGCTATGTACAACGGATCCTCTCCAGATTGGATCATCCGTGCGAGGTAATATAGTGCTGCATCTGGATCGCTGCCACGAAGGGACTTGTGAAAGGCTGATATGGTATCATAATGTTGATCTCCTGCCCTATCGTACACCAGCGTTTTGGTCAACGACCGCTTGAGCTCATCTTTTGTGATTGAAGGACGCTTTGACAGGTCCATCGCAAGCTCCAGCAGGTTAAGGGAGGTTCGCGCGTCACCATTTGCAAATCTTGCAAGGTACTTGACCAGTTCTTCGTCCACCAATTCTGAGGGCGAATAGTTTTGTCTTTCGACCCTGAGAGCCCGAAAAAGGATCGACTCGACCTCTTCGTCGGCGAGTTTGGACAAAGTAAACGTCCTGCACCTGGAGAGCAATGCGCTTTGGACTTTGAATGACGGATTTTCCGTTGTCGCGCCTATGAGCGTGACTTGCCCGCTTTCCACGGGCCCTAACCAGACGTCTTGTTGCGACTTGGAGAAGCGATGTATCTCGTCACAGAACACAATTGTCTTTCTGCCAGTGAGGCTTAATTCACTCCTGGCATCCGAGAAGATCTTTTTGCACTCCGCAACTCCTGTGCTGGTGCTGTTGATCTCTACAAACCGGCTGCCCACCATCGAGGCAATTACCCTCGCAATTGTTGTCTTGCCCGTCCCAGGACCACCCCAGAGAATCATGCTTGGGACCCGATCCTGCTCGATAAGCCCGCGGAGGACGCCATTTGGTCCAACCAGCTCCTGGCCACAAACATCATCCAATGTGCCGGGACGCATACGCTCTGCTAGCGGCGCGGCTCTTTGGAATGCATTCGTCTTTGGTCGTTTCGGCTGCGTCTGCGCCTCTGTCGAGAAGTCATCTGGCCTTGTTTTATTCCGTTCCAGCGGGGAGTCTGTTTCGTGGGTTCTCTTTCCGTTAACGCTCCGCAGAGGTGACGCATCGGACTGTGACGATTCCTTCTGTAAGCTGGCTTGCGCAGACGCTTTTCGAGCAGATGTAGGTTGGAAGAAACTGGGAACGTTCCCTTTCTGGGACGATGGGGGATCGGAGGCTGGTTCGCCAATGAAACTCTGGCAGTTGGAATCGATATGGTCGTTTATTTTCAACGGCGGGACAGAATTCCTGCAAATGGGACAAGATACCATCTTGCCTGGACCATCGAGACGGTCAGACAGGAATAATACAATGCAAAAGCAGCTTTTCTGGTGAAGATATTATCGAACTGCCATCTTGACGCGTCCAAACGCGTGCTAACAGGAGGTCACGTGATAATTAGTAATTGCTCTATCGATTGACACCTTGGTGCCTGAGTGGCTGCAATACGGACGAAAGCGTCACAAAGCGTTGGATTTGGAATAATTGAAAGCAAATGCCTCATTCTCTTTCAAAATTGGCACCATATCTGCATTGATACGCCATTCTGGGCCACAATTGGCTGGGTGGCTGCTATCCCGGCATAGTGCAGGAATCAACCCGGGCTTGTCCCACCAGAGCCATAATTGATTGCGTGAATTCTAATGAGCCTATAACCACTCTTTTCTCTTCTGTGTGACTCCCATGCCTGCTCTCTTCAGATATTCTCTTCCTTTTTCACTATCTTCTGTCACTCTTCAGAAACCTGCCACTCTTCCTTCCATATCCTGTACCTATCGATCCTCTTTGCTACCCCGCATACACTTCCCCGGAGTCCGAACCATGACTGCGACTGCTGCTCGACCGGATCCCTTTCGCCCAGCCGCAAGAGTCGCTGGTCAGAGGCAGGATGTCTGGTGAGATATCACCTTTGGGGGGGGGGGGGGG
>NW_019170453.1:638759-746692 GCF_001890805.1 Aspergillus glaucus CBS 516.65
GGGGGAATTGAAGCTGGCGCATCTTTCTTACTGGGTTGCGCAGGTCAATCGTTAACGAAGCCGCTGCTGCTTCGCCGGTCCAGCCTATTGTGAACATGGGCCAAGGTTTCTTGTAAGTGGTTATATCCTTTCTAGTAAGCATATGAATAAATGCTAATGTCCGGTCTCTGATAGTGGCTATAACCCCCCGAAGTTCGCCCTTGACGCTGCGAAGGAAGCGCTGGATCGTGTGGACTGCAACCAATACTCCCCGACGAAGGTACTTGTCGCATAAGGAATTATTTTGGCACAGTGCTCATGCCGTATAGGGTCGTCCCCGTCTCAAGAAAGCCATCGCGGATGCCTACTCCCCGTTTTTTGGACGCACCTTGAACCCAGATACCGAGGTCTCGATCACCACTGGTGCCAATGAAGGTGGGATAATATTATCGCAATTCTCGGAGTTATACCGGACATGCGCAGCTGACTCTGGATCATCTTGATAGGAATGCTGAGTGCTTTTATGGGCTTCATTGAGCCCGGTGACGAGGTCATCATCTTTGAGCCATTCTTCGACCAGTAAGTTGCGGCATGCGACCTTCGCATTCTCACTCTGACACGCTCCAAGGTACATCAGCAATATTGAAATGCCCGGCGGTACTATTCGTTATGTCCCACTTCACCCGCCCACAGACGGAGCCACCAGGACTTCGTCTGCTGCGGAATGGACGATTAACTTTGAGGAGTTGGAGAATGCGATCAATCCTAAGACTAAGATGATTGTGAGTGCCATCCTTCAATACAAATGTGTTCTTGACAAAGGCTAACTTCTATCAGGTGCTGAACTCTCCGTAAGTTGCATTCGACATGCTATTCCTGCAAATTTCTAACCATGACAGTCACAACCCTGTTGGCAAGGTCTTCTCCAAGGCTGAACTGGAGCGTATTGGTGAGCTTTGTGTTAAGCACAACCTTATCATTCTTTCCGATGAAGTCTATGACCGCCTCTACTACGTTCCGTTCACCAGAATCGCCACCCTGTCTCCGGAGCTGTACGAGCGCACTCTGACCGTGGCTTCCGCCGGTAAGGCATTCTATGCCACCGGCTGGCGTGTTGGATACTTGATTGGACCCGAGCATCTGATCAAGTATGTTGCTGGCGCACACACTCGGATTTGTTACAGTTCCGTGTCTCCCCTCCAAGAAGCGACTGCTATTGCCTTTGAACAAGCCGACCAGGTTGGATTCTGGGACGAAAGTCGCGCAGAGATGAAGAGCAAGATGGAACGCTTCTGTGAAGTGTTCAAGGAGCTTGGCATTCCGGTACGTTTGGTTACGATCATTGCTCGATGGACCGCGCTAATCGCAAATCAGTACTCTGACCCCGAAGGTGGTTACTTCGTTCTGGCCAACATGGCCTCAATCAAGCTGCCAGAGGACTACAAATTCCCTCCTCATGTGGCCAACCGTCCCCGCGACTTCAAACTCTGCTGGTTCCTCATCCATGAGGTTGGAGTTGCTGCCATCCCTCCTACTGAATTCTACACCGATGCGAATGAGCACATTGCCGAGGATTACCTCCGCTTTGCCGTTTGCAAGAACGACGACGTCCTTGAGACTGCAAAGGAGAGGTTGCGTGGTTTGAAAAAGTATATCCAATAAGCACATACGTCTTCTGACTGTGTTACGTATGATTATTCATGTTTTTTTTGAATGTTATCAGGCAAGTACATATTTGAGCATTCGATAAGAAGGAATAAACTAGATGTCTCGGGTTTTCAAATCATCTTATTTCCAATATCTTGTGCAAGTATATCATTATGCGAATTATCATCGTCAATCCCGTATTCGTACAGTATCCTATCGTTTCCTTTCACTTTCTGTGCAATAGCAGAGCCTGACTGTGACAAAGCTATGTGCTATCCAAACATGACTGCACTCACTATATCATACAGAAATCTTGAGCAATGCGCAATCAACTCTAGGCGATCTCCTCCAAATAAAATGCATCAAACATTAACCCCCTCAATCTCCATACACCCACTCCCAACTCCATCCCACCCAACCCCCCTCCGAAAAACCCTCCTATCCTCCTCCAACACCCCCTCAAACCCCTCCCCCCTCATTCTCTCTTCCACCACCCTAACCCCCGGATGCGTAGTCCTCGCAACCCTAAGCACCCAATACCCTGCCTCCAAATGCTCTAGCAACCGTCCAAACCCCATCCCCCCTAACTTCCCAAGCAACCTCCAATACTCGCCCTGACAAACAACATCTTTACAAGCGCGCCGGCTGCATCCGTCCCAGTCTGTTGGACAGGCGTGGCGCTCGCCGGTGATGTGCGGTTGGGTTTGGATGGAGAGTTCTTGGGATAGTTGGTGGATTAGGGACTGGTGGAGGGTTTTGGACCAGAGGGATTTTGTGCGGAGGTTGTTGCGGATTAGGCGGAAGAGGTAGTCTGCTAGATCGGGGACTTCGATTGTTACTGGGTTTGTTAGCCCGTGTTTGTATTGGAATGGTGAGGGTCTTACGGAAAAGACAGGCCGCGAGGACACGACGAAATCGATCTTTCTCGACTGGATCCTCAAAGGTAACAGTGCAAATAACCCTCGACGAGCACCGCGCCGCCATCCCATCAGACCTCCCACCAGCCTCCATCAAATCACCCCAATCCGAAAAGATAAAATAATCCCCCTGCGCACCACAGACATTAAAATAAACAGCCTGTCGATGTCTCTCTGGCGTATCATACCCATGCACACACGGAATCAAACACGGCATGTCCACGCGGATCTCCCTCGGAATACTGTTCTCTTTACACGGATGCTCAAACGCCATCATCCCGCAATACGCCCAGTGCCACTTGACGTCCTCCAGTAAATGGGCCTTTGAGCAGTACCGGATCTCAGAGTAGGGTCCGCATTTAGGACAAATTACGCTCGTGCCGTCCCAGAGGTTGCAGCGGTTATCGCATGTGCTGGTGGCACAGGGGAAACCGTGGCTGTCAAGTTGGTAGAAGAAGTCGGGGGGGTTCTGTTTGCGGGTTATCGTGGTGGCTGTTGTTGTGGTTGTTGCTGCGCTGGATGTGGGACTGGACTGCGTGCTTATTGATGAAGTGTTTTTGAAAAATTGGGACGAGTCGATGGATCTAGCGGGTGATGGGGGATCTGTTGTTATGCCTGTTGAGGAGGTTTCGGATTTTGGAGACAGAGTGTCCTGTCGGGAGATTTCTTGAATGGGGGATAACTTGGGTTTGGTTTTTGTGGAAAGTGTGTTTCTGCGCGGGATCGGGTTTGGGAGAGGTTGAGGTTGGGTGTCTTGCGCTTCGCTTCGTTCGGTTGTGCTGCTTGTTTCTGGTGAGGTAACTGCAAGATTTCGAGAGTCTGGAAACGATATATTGTCCTCTCCCGTGCGAATAGTATTAGACTGCTCAGCTACCGCTCCAGCGTCTTCCCCGCTTGAGGTCGTGACAAATGATTCTGGATTCGCCCTCCACTCCGCTTCAAACGACGCGAGGCTGCTGTGGGCACTTCGAAGCTGAGTGGGAGGGAAGACCTGTTCGAATTGGAGGACTGGGCTTTGCGCCATAGTCGTTCCTCCGGTATAAACAGGAGCAATATACGAAGCGGGCTGAACTGTACTGACAGCATCCTGTTCGGGGAAAAGCTGTGTGTTCAACATGTACGGATATGTATAATTGCCGCCAAAATACTGATAGCCCGCTTCGCTGCTTAAGGATGCAGAGCTCTGCTCTCTCTGAGGCTTCGGCATGAGAGACGGTCCCAGGGCGGGAACAGGGTTCTTGTATAGCTGAACAGGTTGTCCATGTAGAGCGGGAGATTGTGGCTGCATGTTCTTCCGGGCTGGTGACGCTTTTGGCGACCTCCCCGGTTGCTTCTTCGGCGACTTGCTAGGCGACTTCGGCACAGACCCGTGCGTTGGCCTTTGTGGGGGACTTCCTGGACATTTACCGGGTGACTTTGTTGGAGATATCTCTGGGGATCGTCCTGGCGACTCCGTCTTCACGGGGGAGTTCTCTGCAGACGCGGGTGGAGACATGCGGACGACCGTTCGGGCGCGTATCAAATCGATGGCTTTTGAACGTCTCTGAGTCTTCTGGTTGCCGGGAGGGTTTTCGTCTTCGATTTGACAATCTGGCGAACGAATCAATAAAACTCTAACACGCGACGATATTCTGGAAATAGGTCACCGCAAACATACCCTGTTGACTGCTTTTATCAGGCGAAGAGCTTCTTGTTATTTCAGCAGGTGAAGTTGGGGATTCTGACATGGTACGTTTATCCCAGCAAACAATAACAACTAGCCAAGCTGCTGTTTGCAATCTTCCTTCGTCTGGGAGACTGGTCTTGTGATACGGAGTTGGAGAGGGTACTATTGTTTTTTTTGTTTTTTTTTTGTTTGGAGTTATGGCAGTGTTGCTCTGATGTATTCACTGCTGGACATGTGGGTAATGTGGGCTTATGGGATGCGCTATGCATTTTTGTTTGCTTTCAAGGATGATATTGCTCTTAGAAGCATCCTGCAATGCATAGTACATTTTGGTTTTCAATAGCTCTCGACTTTGGTCTTTGCTTGTATGGACGGACTTTTCTGTCTCGTGTTGTCCTGGACTAGCCCTAAGATGCATACGTATTGTGCTAAGCAGCCTCGGCTTATATATGCCCCAAGGAATCAAATTATCAATATCCCGTGATCTAGCCTTAATGAATCCTTCCGTATATTTGCTTTTTTTGTGATTTTTTCTTTCCTGGCGTGTTTGTTGATTGTTCGATTCATTACATGCACGGTATGATGATACGATGCAATATATGGATTTAGATATTCACATGCAAAGATTCCGGAGCATGTCCAGGTCCATTTTTTTACTTGAGAGTTCAAAAATGGAAAGTATACAGGCCGCTTCTGGCCCCACTTGAGTTTTTTTGCATATTGAACCTAGGGTGAAGTGGTTAGTAAGTATTTGGCAAGTGGTTGGTAATTACTTACATCATGGACTAGTTCCTCCATCTCTTCCTGTGAGCGATTCCCAACTGCTACTACATAAGTGTATCCATATATATGAGATACTGGGTACTCAGGGAGATCCTGTATATACTCAATATGAAGCGAAGTAAGGGAGTTGTTACCTTTGGCCTGGGTAAGGGGGACAGGTAGTATTGTCGGAGCCGATAAGTATTCAGTAACTGCTTGCCAACCAGTTCCCAAGTACTTGGAAAATCATCTTACCTCCTCCTGTTGCGTAACTTCACTCTCCTCACCTGCTTCTATAACTATTGGAGCAGAAGCAGTTGGCAAGTAGTTGGTGTCCTCAAACTTCTGCATCACGCGGAGAGGAGAATAGAATGTTAAGTTTGGATTCAATACAATACCTAACGAAATATCTCGCTTGGGCGGTTCCTGCTTAATAAGTGGCCTTGGCGTCACGTGTTTGGGTAACTCGCTTGGGTTGTTCGCGCACCTCGGGTGAGCTATGTCCACGTCCACCCCAACACGCCGAAAAGCGGGGTCTGCTGACTTAAGAAATGGTTGGTTTGCTTAGTTTACACTGTTTAGTTGGGTTGCCCCACATAACATGTCCCTTCAAGTAAGAAACTCCACTTGCCTTCGGCATCGCTACACCCGTCACATCATGTCCGCAACCATTCATGTCTTCCATCTTCTCCACATTCTAAAGGAACGATGGAGTCTGCACTAGAGCTGATATCACGACCCCTCCCCCCCCTTAACAAGTTAGGAGGCACCACATATCCCTCCAGGTCCAACGAAAATGTCTCAGCCCGGTTTTTTTACGAGTGGGAGAATTTCGAATCAGATGTTATCCAGGCTTGTGCTTCCCTCGACTTGAGTCAGCTGGTTTCCTTGACAGATGAGGTCGAGGAGTACCGTACTGCTAGTGAACTGGGATTAACTGGTCGTTTTTCTAAACACGTTTGTGACGCTGTCATGAAAGCACTCTCCGTGACACACCTTTCAAACATGAAGTTCGGAGATTACCAGGCTTTGCCTCCTCATGATGCTGAGAAAGTTCCGGATGTCGTGATGCTTTCCCTGTTGGACTCGATAGCTCTTCTGGTCGGCGAATTAAAAACTTTTTGGACTCTCTTGCTGGAAAATCATCCCATCCGCAGAGGGTTTCCTGCCTTGGTACCTCTGCAACCACATCTCGGTCAACTCATATCGTACATGCGGTCTTCCAATCTCAGATTCGGATTTTTGTCAACATATAGAAGCACTGTGTTTGTCCGCAGAACTGCCCCATTTAGATTTGAGATGTCGATGCCCATCAGCGAGAAGTCTACGAACCCATCTATCCGGCAATGTTTTGTGGCTATGGCTTTATTTGCTTCTCAAGATCCGACGTTCATCGAGCCCGCAGACTTCATCGCTGAGCAATTGTCTATTTCAGCAGATGTGTTCTGTCAAGCATCGACCCACCCATCCCCCTTCCGAAATCAGATTGCAGCAAAACAAAACACCCCAGACGAAAACATAGGATCCCAGAGTATTCTTTTTGGGGCTGATAACGGCATTGCGACGACTTTGGTCAACTGCAAACGCCTGATTCATGGATCAAAGCACAAAGCTGTTTATGAAGTCACCTGGGATGGCCAGTCAGCAATAGCCAAATGCTGGTCTCCCTCATACTACCAAAGCTACGCGCACGAAGCCATGACTTATGAAAATATTTACGCGAAGAGACCTCAAGGCTATAGCTTTTTTGCAATGATGCTAAGCCACGGGACCATCTCTTGCTCTTCACTGTTTCCGAAGGGAAATATACTTATAATGACAAAAGTACCGGGCAAGACTCTTAATGAACTTTGGGATACTATTTCTGGGCTTGAGAAGGAACATATCCGCTCCGAAATCCTTAAAGCTGTTCTTATACTCAGAAGCTTCTCAGTTTTGTCCGTTGATACTGGCAAGCATAATATTCTCTACCACCCGGAAACACGTTCAGTCACCATGATTGATTTTGAAATTATGCAAGCTTGCGAAGACACCCTGAGCCCCGACATGCCAGAGATGTACACTATCTTCGGCGAAATGCCTGTTCCCACTCAAGTTCACCATTACGGTTAGCCTTTTCCTTCGCGTGGCAGGTTTTTGTCCCGGCGTTCTAACAAAAGTCTTTCATGTGGAGTTGTTGTTTATTTCATCTCTTGTTCTTTATTGCTCGGGGAGGTTTCGGCGCACACGGTAGCCCCATTGTGGCTTTTAATGAATGTATTATGTTGTAAGGAATGAGATAACTGAGGCATAAATTAATCTTAGGGGTCGGCACTGTTAGGGGTCACACTTCGATTGTCTCAATCTAAAAGAATGCCGTACGTACAAGAAGGAATAGCTGAAGAGGAAAAGGAAACAAGACGGTCTGGCGAGGAACAGGACATATATATAGCAAGCATATCAAGGGGGCACCCCTTGCATACCACGAAGGCCGTAGTGCCGAGTCATATCCGGAGGGTTCGTACGGGATCGTACGACAACCCCATAACATCCATTACGGAGTTATGTCTAGTTATATGTAGTATTCTTTGTAGCTTTATCATGATGACCCTACGGGCGGACACCAAGCGTCCAAACGCACTCTGGAAAGCATACAGCAGAAATACCTGTGGCGTGGTATGCGCTGTGATGTTGACAAGTACACAAAGACCTGCGACCTCTGTCAGAGAATCAAGGTACACCGGCACGTACCATATGGCAAACTTCAGGCATTACCAGTCCCCGAAGGCCCGGGAGACCTTATGACAATGGATTTTATCACGGTATTACCTGCGAGCAAGTGGATAGGGAAGAGCTATGACTCGTTTTTGGTTGTTGTGGACGCCTATACCTGTCACGGGCTCGGAAACTAGCAGATAAAACGAATAATATTCATATCTAGACTAGGTTGTAGCCTCTCGACGAGAATATCGAATCTGGGGAAGAAGAAGAAAAGGAAATCTATCTAGGCGATGAACGGTCTTTATAGACATTTGTGTGGTACGGCTTAAGCCCTTGTTTGCCCATATTGCTTGTATGGCATCGTTTGATATGTTGGCGCTGTTTGTCTGGCGTTGAGCCGTCACACTTGACATCCCACGCCCCTGTGGAGTCAGTGATGTACCTGTTTTCATGTCCGAGAAACTGTTCCAGTAGGTGAACGAAAGACCATCCACCAGACCACTGACAAAACCACAGATAATCACAGTGGTATCCGTCCAGCTCGTGTTAATCTCACTAAGCAGGTATCTCCCAATCCCTGGTCGAGGTTTGCGTTCTTCCCCTATGGTATCGGCAATCGAGACGTTGTTGCTATTCGCTACAGAGTAAGGGCTGTCTGGATCTGCTTGGAGTTTCTTTTCAGGGAAAAGCTGCCCTAAGATTTCAACAATCCGTGGCCTGTCAATGTAGATATGTTAGATACCTCTTGACATATAGGAACTTCCATCCAATAGAAAGAAATTAAAAACAGGGTACTGACCAACTAAACCGGTCACCAAATGCAAACAAGCGCTCTCGGTCAACACCAGGTACAGTAAATGCTGCAACATAAAGCAAAGCAGCATCCCGTGTATTGACGTACCATTGAGGCTGGAACCCATTCAAAATTGGAAGATTAATCCCATCGACTGCCCACTTGACCATGGCTGCAGTAGAAGGAATGCCCAACTCTTTTGGCTGGAGGGTGTCACCAATGACGGTATCGAGGAGGATAGTGTTGAATGTGAAGTAAGGTTTTTCTCGATTCACCCATTCCCATACCTTCTGCTCTAGAATTGCCTTGAGCGCCATGTACTGAGCAAAGAGACCCTTTTCCTCAGGAGACGCATCGCTTCAGGCCAATTCAACTGCGGTTTCGTTCCAAGTCCACTCGGTCAAGGTGATCTTCTTGCTTGCATCCGGGGCCCATGCCGCCCAGGCAGAGCTCGTATAGATAAATGACTTCACGGTAGGTTCATTTTGAGCAGCATTGAGCAGAGCCAGATGCCACGGGAGTTCCTCTTCAGCTGCTTTCTCGCCGTTTGGTGTCATTACATCTATGGTGCCGAGGACATGCGCAATAACAGCAACTCCCTTGACGACCCCATCCCACACGCCTGGCACGGACGCATCTGGTATCTCAACAAGCTCGAAACGATCCGATCCATATCGGTCATTGAATAGGGAGATCATCCACGCATTTTTGGTCTTGTTTCGAATTGTTCCACGGACACGGTATCCAACAACAAGAAGTTGGTCAGTAATGTGAGATGCAACTAGACCGTTTGCTGCAGTTACAAGAATCAGTGAATCCAAAGGGATTGTTGGGTTGGCCATTTTGAGCAAAATTCCCAGCTGTAATGTCGCAGAACTTGGGGGTTCCTGTATAATTCAATATCAGCGAACATTGTGACTAGAACTGGCCTAATCTTTGCATACCTTTGGTGATTTTGAAGGTATCTCTTGGCACCACAACATTGGAGGTAAAAGCACCGCCTGTCCACTATTCAAAGTATTATTAGCTCTCAATTACCAGAAGACGCAAGACTTGGATACTCACGCACCTTCTGGCAGTCAACACAGTGGCAGAGAGCTGTTACGAGAGGCTCCGCTGCATGGTCCATAAGTACTTACATAGAATTAGGTATGCACGACAGGCATTGACCTACAGAGAGAGGTATAAGCGGTAGCACCGCACATGCAACTTTCATGAAGAGTCATGGTCAAGGGCCTGATGACTTGCAGAAGGCTCGTTGTTGTTTAAGGTAGTTATTGGTGTAGGGCAAACTCAAGTGCCTTTAATATTATTCTCTTTTTTGCTCCGGACTCATGGTCTATAAATCTCAGTATTTCTCTTCTGGAGTGCTGACGCCGCGTTGTATCAGGCCATTAAATTCAATCATCTATTCACCGAATCGGTTACGCCATCATACAGTTTGATATTCAATCAAATGCCAGAAGATTCGATAAATCTTCTTCCCATACTTGATACACTCGGCGGTGTCAGGATTCCGGCCCTGCTATTACAGCCAGGCTGACCTTTTGAGGAAATATTGTTTGAAGTGAGTTCGAGTTCTCATGGAATCTAAGTTATTTAGTACTGGTTATCACCAAAGCAAGTGTAATTAAATAACAGAAATTTATTAAGGTAAGTCAGCAATTTGATGCATAGTTAGTTACTGTATTTAGTTAGTTAACTAGTTAACTAGTTAACTACCAATCAGGGAATATTATGTAATTGAGGGTCCTTGGCGGGTGAGGAGGGTGAAGGAAAAAGGAGTGACCTCTTGAGAGTCGGGCGAAGAGTCCAAAACTGTCGCCATTTCTGAGGGTCTGGCGAGGACTAGTTCAATGCTTGCATTCCTCAGTGTACCTACTCTCTAATGTTCACTACTTGGCAGTCAAAACTGATTATTGCTTAATACTACAGCCTTTGCCAAATTACCCAACATTCATCTTGCTTGATCCATATTTACCTTCCCTCTTTCCACCAGTAGTTTGCCAGAGGAATGATTTCAGGTTTCTCAATACCTTCCCTCTGCTGCGCCTTGTCATGGTGATCCACCATCAACCGGACATTCCGTCCCTTCAGCGCAGAATCCAAATCAACCTGCTTGTATTCTGTCAATGACCACGTCAATGTTAGATACCCTATTGGAAGTTCATCCCCGCGATCAACCTGCCAGAAATGCCATGTCTTGCCATATAACCCCACAATATCCTTCATCGCCTCCTTTTCGGCATTCCCCCATTCCTGAGGATCCGCGCCCTCCGGGCATGGAAGAAAGAGCATACCTGACTTGACTTCAAAGTCGTGTGAGTGCCAGAGCTTCTTCTCGTAGTCAGGGAGTTTGTCATAGTTTTCCTTAGTGATCATATACTCAACCCCAATCAAACGTGCGTTCTTGTCAGAAGAGTCGTAGATGACGTATTGTCGAACGCCGGAGCGCACATGTGCGCAATAATGGGTCGCCTCGATCTAGCGTGTTATGTTGTGACAGGCCTCGTCGGCGTAGATATAGAAGGCGTCGAGGAACTTGCAGATGTTATGGAGTGGTTTGAATTGGGCCGGGAGTATTGTGATCAAACATGGTGTGAGGCGATTTGTGTTATGGGGATATAAGGTATGAAACAGTTCATTAGTTGATTGTTCATTTCCCTCGAATGTGACTTTCCATTCTGTTCTTTATAACTCAGTCCATGTTGCCTCTGGCATTCTTCGGGCAATCGCGTCATCTTTACGTAGATGATATGGTGTTGCTATTCAGAGGAGAGGAAAATTGGTTTTTGTTTATTCTTAAAAATGGCTTCTGAGTTTATCCAGGCAACCCCAGTGGCCGCCACTGAGGATTATTATGACCTTGGATGCTTTAGTCGCAAAGTCAGCACCAACAGTATCGATGCACAGAGATGGTTCGATCGGGGCCTTACTTGGGCTTACTCTTTTAACCACGAGGAAGCGGGCAACTGCTTCCAGCAAGTCATTGCCCACGACCCGGACTGTGCCATGGGTTACTGGGGAGTAGCCTTTGTCGCTGGTCCCAACTACAACAAGAAATGGACTATGTTTGATGAGGACGACCTGAAGTATTCAGTCAGAAAGGGTCACCATGTTATTCGAGCAGCCGAGGAACATACGATAAGCGCCATGCCCTTTGAAAAGGCTTTGATCAAAGCCTTACAATACCGCTTTCCAACCGACTTTGTCGTCCAAGATTTTGATGCCATTAATAAAGCCTACGTGGACGCAATGAGACGTGTCTACCGGGATTTTGGAGAAACTGATCTGGATGTGATCACGCTCTTTGCCGATGCGCTGATGAACATGAATCCATGGGGGATGTTTGATGCTAGCACTGGCAAGCCAATCTTGAGCACTCCTGTTCTGGAAGTGAAGGGGTTGCTCGAGAGTGGCCTAGCATTCCCCATGGCCAAAGAGCATCCTGGGATTCTGCACCTATATATACACCTGATGGAGGTGTCTGCCACTCCAGAAGTTGCGCTCGTGCCCGCAGACCACCTGCGTGATCTTGTTCCTGATGCTGGACATCTCCGCCATATGCCATCTCACCTGGACATTCTTGTTGGCGACTACCGTCGATCAATTGACTGCAATATGAAAGCTACTTTTGCTGATGACAAGTTTTTTGCGCGGCAAGGTGGGGAAAACTTCTATAGCTTCTACCGGCTGCATAACTACCACTCTCTAATATATGCCTGCATGCTTGCAGGCCAGTCAAAGATCGCACTTGAGTCCACCACTCGCATGGAGACCACCATCACTGAGGATATGCTACGGATTGAGTCACCACCCATGGCTGAATGGATAGAATTTTTCAAATCGGTGCGAGTACATGTCCTCATCCGATTTGGTTTCTGGGAGGGACTGAAGGAGCTCCCCATTCCTGAGGATAGGGAGCTCTACTGTGTGACTGTGGTTATGACGCATTACGGCAAGGCCATCGCATGGGCGGCCACCGGAAATCTCGAGAAAGCAGACAAGGAGCGAGAACTCTTTTATGCAGCGGCCAAGCGCGTGCCTCCGACGCGCATGGACTTCCTTAATCGAGTTGTCGATGAACTTAAGGTTGTAGCGGCCATGCTGGATGGCGAGCTCGAATATCGACGGGGTAATTACAAGGCTTCATTTGCTAGCCTCCGCCAGGCCGTTCATGAAGAGGACAATCTCCACTATTCGGAGCCGGGCTGGATGCTGCCATCACGACATGCCTATGCGGCACTTCTCCTCGAGCAGGACCATGTGGCCGAGGCGGCAGAGGTTTATGCAGATGACCTCGCTCTCAGCTGTAAACTCATTGGGCCTCACCGGCATCCGAACAACGTCTGGGCCCTGCATGGATATCATGAATGTATGACACGGCTTGGGCGTACTACCGAGGCCCGAATGATTCAGATTCCACTAAAGGTAGCAATGGCCGTGGCGGATATTCCAATCCAGTCATCTTGCTTCTGCAGATTGGAGACGGCCAACAAGCAAAGTAGCAAATGAGGTTGCTCATAGAGTATTGGTCTTCTCGTTGATTATGTATTCTTGCGTGGCAATCTTTATGAAAAGGCCTCAAATTAGCATATAAATCTTACTCCATTATCTGCAACACAACTACACAGAGAACCATTCGACTTTATTTTAAGATGCGCCAATAGATTGTCTTGGATAATTGAACAGCTTTGCACTGCATATTTGTTGTTGTTGTTGTTGTTGTTGTTGTTGTTGTTGTTGTTGTTGTTGGTGGTGGTGTTGTTGCTATTTAACGTCGGTGTGGGATCCCGGAACGGAATATACGACGGGCAGAGCGGAACTGCCTGGTAAGAGCCTGAGGCTATTTTATGTACAGGAAGCACCTCCCGCGCGGGAGTATGCTTAGTAAAGATGAGACCTCCTGGGCAGGCAGTAAAGTAGAGAGGTATAGGGGATCTAATCCGGCATTTACCTGTTTTTTCGCAAGGAAAAAACCCCGTCCAGGCTCGGGGGAAAACCTGCGAGAGAGATACTTGGTATAAACAAGATTTGTGGGTGGAGAGTCAGGCAGGATTCGAACCTACAAACTACCTAGTGATGTGCGCACCGGCAGGTTAGCCAGGCTCAGTGTCCATATCACTGAGCCACTGGCCCGTTGTTATTACATTACATATTCTAGGCATCTTCTTGGCCTCGGGGGACCGGTGAAGACTTTGTCTCCAGAAAAGACAGACAAGACCTAAGACACATTTGGATTTTGTTTCCGTTTCGTGGTCTTGGTGGGAAGGGTAATCTAGTGTAATTTAGAAACTACAAGGTCTTCTGTAGCCTTCTTCACACCTGCACCTAAGTCTTGACTGATACGAGAGAAGAATGCTATACAAGCCGTTAGCCTGAGCACAACTGGCCTTTTCCTTCAAGTGCTGGTTTGGGGAACGGCACATACTATAAGCTTCATGTCGGAGCCTATCACTCTTGACTTTACTGAGATGCACAGCGACATTCCCAAAAAATCTCTCCTGATGACCTGGGTCTTTCTTGATCACATTCCACAGAGCAGCGGGCTGGACGAAATCCTCATCTGTAACATGCGTGGTAAAGTTGGTAACTTCTCCAGCCCACCTCTCATGTTCAGTCAGGACACTGAGGGACTTTGGTCCGACTCCTTTTATGTCTTGGTAGAATTTGGTGGGTTGGAGTGAGGAGCCAACATAGTTTGGATCAGCCCCATAATTGTCTGAAAAGTTCATCAAGCCATCACGTTGGAAAGGGCAATACACCGGTGCTTTGGCAGCATTTGTGGGAAGTTGCTGATAGTTAGTTCCCAGTCGGTATCTTGCTGCATCAGGGTAGGCAAACAACCTCGCTTGCAGCACTGAGGGCACATATCAGATAAAAGCACCACCGTATATTTGTATAAGAAAATACATACTTGGATCAGCAGATGGTGCAACCCCAGGTACCATATTAGATGGTGAAAAGGCAGCCTGCTCAATATCAGTGAAATAGTTGTTGGGCTGTGAAAAGTAACATTAGCAACCATGTAATGCCCCAATAAACAAAGTCAACTTTACATTGTGATTCAATGTCAACTTGCCAATTTGCCGCAGCGGAAAGTCTTGATGCGGCCAGACCTTGGTCATGTCAAATATGTTCCACCGATAATTCTCTGCCTGTGCGGGATCCATGACCTGGACATATACACCCCAGGTTGGATAATCACCCCTCTCAATTGCTTCGAACATATCCTGGATTAAAAAATCTGGGTTCTCTCCTGCAATTCGCACTGACTCCTCCTTGGTTAAGTTCTGGACTCCTTGGTTTGGTTTGATGTGAATCTTGACATATTTGAAAGAGCCGTCCTAGATGAAATGAAGGTTAACATTCTGCTCCCTATCATGGAAAATGGGTTCTCCCAACCTCTGTTGTAAATTTGTAGGTGTGTCCGCTGTATGCGTTGATGTGGCGTAGAGATGCAGGTGTTCCACGGTCACTGAAAAGGTGCAGCAGCTCATGGAAACCCTCGGGGTTGCCAACATGGAAACTTTTTACTCAAGTCAGTAATTTTTTTTTTTTTACCAAGAACTTGTGTCACCAGAAATATGAAGATTTCCACTTACTCCCAGAACTAACCGGATGTTAGCTATATGGTATCCTTCAAGTTCAACAGTTTGAAGGGATTTACTTACCATATTCGGATCTGGAAGATGGGTCTGCGGATGCCGCTTATGGGATCTGTTCATAGAGGGAAACTTGATTGGGTCTCGAACGAAGAAAACTGGCTATTGCCCAAGTCAGTACATCCTTATCAGTCACATTGTACAAACTTGCCCACATACAGTGTTATTGAACACCCAGTCGAGGTTTCCTTGATCAGTATACAGCTTCATTGCCCAGCCATGTACATCGCGTGAAGTATCAGCTGAGCCGGCTTCTGGTCCAACTGTAGATACGCGCCATAGGACTTGGGTTTTTTTGCCCACTTGATTAAGAAAACTAGCCGATGTAATGTCCGAACAATCATGGGTGACGGTGAATTCACCGTAGGCTCTGGTGAGCACTTGTTAGGATCTATCATATCACTATGAAGGGAAATGGACCTACCCGGCAGCTTTGGCATGCACAACCCTAAATACACACAAATTTATGTCAGAGTCTATATGGCTCTATGAGTTTCTTGTACTCACCTTTCTGGGATTCTCTCTCGAGAAAAGTGAGCCAGCGTTTCAATAAGCTGAGTGTCTTGAAGGAGTGCCAGACCACCACCGCCTCCATTGCGCAGTTGCACAGATGTGGCATTACTGGCGTAAGGACAACCTTAGTTGTTGAAATAATCAGCTCAAAACCTACAAAAAGTCCAGAGGTAAATTGACTACTTTACCTTCAGCAAGAGTATAGTAGCGTTGATCCATATTGGCTTTCTGATGTTGGAATTAGCTTCGGTGTCAAATGCTGTAGAGGTGGTCTGATTATAATTCAACAATTGTTGTCCGTCAGCCCATAGGATTGTTGTATTTATTAATCTGTGGGAGGTGCACTTTATTACAAGCCTTTGACATCAACGTTACAAATGGATCCAGCATATGACATGACGTTGCACCATGGATTGTATCTGCATCCGGCAGTTAAGGTTTAATGGGTTCTAACCCCGCGCGTGGACCCGTTCCCAGAAAATGGCACTCAATTTGCTTGGCCAGTTAGTTCTACCTAGAACAATAACTGAAGCGGCTGCTCCTCGTGGTTATCACGGCTCGATACTAGTAGATAAAACGAATGATATTCAAATATAGACTAGGTAGTCTCTCAACAAGAATATTGAATCTGGAAAGGGAAAAGGAGGAATCCGCCAGAATGAGACAAAGGGATCCATCTACACTGTTTGTACTGGTTTCCCAGTATGTAGCATTTGCAAGATGAAGCCAAATGAGCCCTCACAGATTGGATGGTAGCCGGAGTAACCAGATGACCTTCAAAATATGCTTTTTTACCAGGCCATGTCTATGGCAATACGAAGTCAACTATGAGGTCCCATACATAATGCCTAATAAACAATAGTGGATATTGATGACTAGACTACTAATTTAAACCAGCATATGACAAGTGATACTGGATGTTTGTCACGGGCTCGGACTAGTAGATAATAACGGAAATGATATTCCTATCTAGACTAGGTAGCCATCAACGAGAATATCGAATCTGGAGAGAAGAAGGGAAAATAAATCTATCTAGATGATGAAGGGGTTTTTATAGCATTGTGCGATGGTGCTCATACCAGTGCTTGCCTTGATTGCTCGTATGGCTTTTTTTGGCATGTTGGTGTCGTTTGTCTGTATTGGCGTTGATGCAGCGTTGAGCCGTCACAACCTCTTTGGCCTGCAGGAAAGCAAAACTAGGGCCGATATTATCCCAACATCCCCAGTTGGCGATTTCCTGCAGTAACTATGGCTTGCACTCGTATCGAGGACGCCATTAATGTCCTTCGCGATATTTCCATTCACCTCCTTTAGATCTCTCTTCAACTCGTCTATAAGACCCATAGTGAGATCAACTGTTTGCATCTGATTTCTAAGCTCCCGTATCAGATTCTCAGGCTCATCATCCGCCGTCCATATGAGTTGGAAGGAAGCCGCAGCGATAGGCCCAACGATGGGAATAAAACCGAGTGCAATTGTAGTCGAGTTCCTGATAAATGTCTTCCACCAAAATTCAGGTGCGTTGAGTATCGGCTGAAGATCGATCCCAACATTGGGACTCAAGACTTTCTCGAAAGCAAGATCTGTGTCATCACTGTAATGTCTGTCGATTCTATACTTTGTTTGCAATTCTGAGCTCTTGACCATCATGATATTCTTAGTGGAGTAAACGTTGCCTTTACGAAATTCCAGAGGAATCGCCAGAAGCTTCACCAGTCCAGGAACACTAATTGCAATGGCCCATTCGTGATCAATATGAATACCTGTGGACTTGTCCATGGTGAATTGCACTGGCCGTGTTTCATTGCCAAAGTCGTGGAAGATATTGACAGTTTTGTCCAGTGCAAAATTTACATGAAGGAAGGTGCACAGCTCAGGATAATCAGGATTTGAGGAATGCATGATGGGTATGTGGAAAGACCGGATCCACGCGAGACGCTAAAATGAGTCAGAAGATTCACCTTCTAAAGCTGGAGTCTGAATAAGGAAGTCATTTACATCAATGAAGACCCATCCTCCTTCATCCTTTTTTGGGATTGGCATGGTCATGTAGTAAGACTGGCAACGGTCCGAAATTTCAACCAGATTACGGGAGGGTGATGAGCCAACCCTAAGTCCAGCCCCTCGCTCAAAATCCCTAAATATATTTCCATTTATATAGAGATCGTGCTGTAAGCGTGTCTTGATGTCTTTATGATTTGGTCCGTAACTGAAGGCAACGTCCTGCCAACAACCATAAATTGGTTTGCCACCAAGAGCCACGCACAACTTTATAAGTTGAGCGGGGATTATCGTAGGAGGTGCTAGGATGATGATACGCCTCTTTGTTCCAGGCGTACTCAATCATCATATGGCCGAAGAAGTCCTTCTCATCGTTAGCTCGGTACCAGCCTTAATGGTGGGCGTCCAATCCACTCCGTTTGAAGAAGGCCTGTCCTTCAGGGTAAGGTAGGGACATTTTGTTTCCAAAGTTATGGAAGTCTAAAGAGAGAATATATGTTTATATAGATATAAAGTAGCAAGTACACAAAAGATCTCTGCTGCTAGTCCACACTTCATATGATAAGGTGGGGATTAAGAAGATATATATATTGTCAGCTCTGATCTGCTTTCTACAGTCATCTGCAACCCTCTAACTTGGTAATGCCAACTTAACAGCAACTAAGCTAGAGATCGATAGTGGAATAATCCCGGCATTATGTTTCCTTGATATCTGACCCGTGAAATTCCCGGCTGTATCGGGTACCAAATATTGCAGGGGGTCCTGGCTTAGGGTACTCGACAATATTAGTCTACTGAAACTTTAATGTGAAACCAGACTGTCATCAGCAAATAAAGGCACTGAAGGCACTCTCACAGCCACGCAGCTGCAAACGTATTTATACATGAGGATTCGCATGCATTATTTTCGTGATTTGAGATCAAACATCTTTTCAAAATGGCTGCTGTCACGGACGATATCTTTGCCTCACGATTTGCTGTCCTGCAATACTTGTTCAGTGACAATATATCTGCACAGAAAGCAGCTAGACATTTGGCTTCAATCTCACTATCAGACAACACGACACTTGAAGGTCTTGGCCGTCTATGGAGTCTGATGATAAAGTGCGTATACAGATTTCCCGATCACCATGACAAGCTCGTCGATACTCTAGTCCAGCTCTCGAAACTTCCAGACGCCAAGACAGACAACAAAGATCCCATATTCCTACATGACATGCAAGTTTGGAAAGACCTACCTATGCTTGGCTGGTGATTCCGTGATGAGTGGAATGCATTTGTACCTCCTGGGCTTCCTGAACGTCGACAAAGCGCCATATCAGACATTATCAACTGGGACACATTCACCGCACTTTTGATGGCAACTGAGGAACCTGTATTCGCATACTCCTGGTTTGCACTGATCACCCTCCGCGACGCACTGGAAACACCGCCAAACGAATTGTCAGAAGAGGATCCTCTAGAGGCATTGACCCCCGCAGCAGCAGCGTAGATCAGTATTATCGATGTAGAGATCTATGACTGGGATGAAGCTTTTGGTGGCAGTGTGGGTAATGCTCCAGGGAGAGGAGGCCCGCTCTGGAAAGGAAATCATGGCTTTTGTAAGGAGAGGTGGGAGCTTTGGCTGGAGAGATTTGGGGAGGTGGCTAGAATGGAGGGCGAGATTGGAGACAAGGTGAGAATGATAGCGAGAGACGCGGTGCAAATAATGAGGGAGATTGGGGATGGGGACGTGGAGTGAGAGATTTACCTTCATGTACTGCCAGCCGTTATTGATTGAGTGATTCGTCTATTTTGTTCTAAAGGATGGGTTCTAACTGTTCGGCTTTAGCGAAGGCAGGAATCGAGATGGTTCTTTTATGAATGAATGCTTGAAGACTACTTATCCTTTGGCGACTTTTGTTTTGACAAACTTATACCGATGCCTCGAATATTTCTTGTGTGCACCGAATTATGTTTCCGGAAAGTACCCCTTGGAAGTACATAGAGCAAAGGGAGATGTTTTGATGCTTGCAGGGAGACCCTTTTTTCTCTTCCCCGTGTATACACGCACATACCACCCGTAGTTTCTCCATGATAATAGATATTTTCAGTACACTCACATACGAAAACACATGCAACAGCCAGGATTTGCTGGTGGAATTATGACTGGAAGGGAAGCCTTACCCTATGGTCGTGTATACTGGATTTATAGTTGAAGCAACATGCCAATTGTAGTAATCTAAAGCTAAGCCATAAAATCGATCGACATCACCAGCCCTTCATTACCCAGTTATCCTCCAATTTTACTTCCCAATCAGGTCCAAAGTTGCGTTTCATAAAACCTTCGAAGTTTGGATGATCCCTCGGAATATCCGAGATATATCGAAAAGTGTATTCTTTGACGGGCACTACATATGCAATCTGGAGCCATTCTGGGAGAGGTGGAGGATCCTGTCCTTCCTTGGGTGCTATTTCGAGGTAGCCACGTCCGTTTTTGCCATAATTTGAGAAGTTCCGATATCTAGGGCAAGTGGTTAGGAACTCGAATGTATGAAAAGACAAAACAGACTTACCCCATTTTAAACAATCTCTTCATCTACCTATTATAAACCACCTCAGGCACGATGTCTTTCCTGTCGATATCCGAAGGCCATTCTATATCCTGGAGACCCCATATATCCATCAACTGATCTACCACTTCTGGTGGACAGTCACGCATCGTAAGTCCTGGATCATAGATCTCGAGCACCTTTTTGAGGGCGGATTTGGAAGTTTTGGTCTTCATCGCTTGGTGTCGTGCTTTGAGATGTGGTGAGCGTTCTATCCTTCGACGTCGGATTATCTTGGCGTTTCGACGCGCGGTTTCCTCGTCTGGGGGGTTTGGGACTATCTCGTCAGAGTCAGGCATTATGTGAGTTATTGTTAATTTGGTATGAGCTGTGGACTGTAAGTGAGGATGTAGCAGCTATAAGCTGATAACAGAGAAGAGCAGTGGTAATGTTAAGGGAAATAAAGAGCTGGGTGGATGATGAGTCTACCTGCCTGGTTGTCTGTTGAGTCATTGTAGGCAGTAACATGCATGCAGACGGACTCGAGCAATGCCAAATATTATGTCTATGCTATCTCATTGACTAACACTTTGATAAAAATAATAATGTCGAGAGTGAAACACTGAAAGCTTGATGTGCATATTTGCCTGAGGAATCATATCTAAAGCCGGAATCCCGAATCTCCGAGTCTCCCCTCTTCGGAGACTTTCTTAAATACATAATGGTGCTGTAGAGGCTTCTTACAAACCAGATACCAATCTAGTTTACTATAACTGTTATTTTGGTCTTTGTTTGGATTTCCAGACTGCCACTGCAAGAGATCCTAACAGCCCGAAGATCCAACATGGCATCCAACCAATATCTACTTTATGACTTACCCAGTAAAGCACCAGGCTTTACATGGTCGCCGAATCCCTGGAAGAGTAATGTGTCCCTTTTCACCCTGGGAGGAATTTAAAAACTCATCAGGTGACAATCTAACCTACAATTTAGCCAGGCTTCTTTTGAACTTCAAGGGCCTTAATTTCCGAACACAATGGGTAAGCGAAGCTATGCAACGATGCCTGGAAATGTTGCTCATGGATACATATAGCTTGAATATCCAGAAATCAAGCCGGAATTGGAAAACCAGTCAGCTCAACACGTACCCCTTTACCAAAAAAGATTTCACAAGTTTGTCTAACTGAAGCAGCACTCCGCCTAACCCCGAGGGTATTGCATATACCATCCCAGCTATCGTTTGCCCCGATGGAACTTACATGATGGACTCGCGCAAAATCGCCAATTACATCGAGCAGCAACACCCCCAGCCTCCACTTCACTTGGACTCCAGCTACCTGGCCAAAGTTGAAGACGTTTGGTCTCGGTACATGAGCGCTTTCTATCCTATCTTCATTCCCCAGGTCCCGAAGCGGATTCTCAACGACGCAAGTCTTGAGTTCTGGTATACGACTCGCGAGAAGTGGTTTGGGATGCCATTGGATCATTTGGAGAAAGAGAAAGGAGGGGAGAAAGCTTGGGGTGAAGTTGAGGTTGCAATTCGCGAGGCTACTGCGCTGTTGAAGGAGCGGAATGGACCTTTCTTTCTGGGGGATACGCCCAGCTATGCTGATCTTGTCTGGGCTAGTATCTTGCTTTTCTGTCAGCGGTTGGGGACGGACTGTTTTGAGGAAACTCTGAAAAGAAGTGGTGATGGCCAGGTTCATCTTGACTTGCTTGCTGCTGTGGAGTCTTGGTCTAGGTGAAATGATCATTGATGGGAATTAGAATGCGTATCGTTTCATGTCGATATCGTTAATCGTATTTGCAAAATGAATATTATTGTTTGATGCTGGTTATATTTCTTGGGCTGCATAAAATAAATGTGAACATCTCAACTCTACAAGACGAATCGGAAATGTCGAGGGTGAAACGTAACCATCTCTCCATAGATATCCCATCACCTCACTGCCCGTAAGTACTCGAAAACAGTCCAATACGTGCAATGAGACAAAAGGAAAACGAAAGACAGCCTGAGAGCCCGCGGTTTGTTCATCTTGGAATATCCTTGAATGAAATACACCATGGTCGAGATGTATTCATAGAGAATAGAGAATTCCGACTGATAGGGGGGGGGGGGGGGGGGGTGAAGTATAGTGATGCAAATGCAATTGATTGTTGGGGTATATATGCTTTTCTATGATTTGTTCATCCGCGCGGCTTTGAATTTGCTTACCCGTGGCGCATCATCTTCGTCCAAGGGAACAGTCTCGGGTTCATTGTTCACGAATCCACCGTTTTGCTGGATCATCCGGTTTCTCATTCTGTAGAATTCGCTCGCGACCTCCTTTTTGTGAATACTCTCCTCGATCTCGTCCGCTTCGGGTGCTGGGGCGCTCCCTTCTTTGATGTCTCTTTCAACGAGCTTGTCCGCTAAGATCTTGTCTTGAGGTGGCTGTGGTTCCGAGACGGGCGGTTTCTCGTGCACGAAAGCATCGGCAATGGGTTGAGAGAAAGGCTTGGGTTCCGCAGGCTTGGCAGGGAATAGGGGCAGGGAAGGAGACGGGTCGGATTTGCGAGCTGTCGAACGGACCTCGGGGGGTCGGAAGCTGATATTTGTAGCTGGAGTTGGTGTAGTAGGCTCGCTACTAGGGGCGTTCTTCCTGGCACTCTTGAAGCGAGAGGCCTTCTTAGGAGCTTCAGTCGGTGCGGAGGTCTTTGCGGCTGGTTCGGCCCGTTCGATAATAGCATCCGACATTGTAGGCACGTCGGGCTGCTGAGGCGGAAGAGTCTTTTTCTCTGTTGAAGGGGGCTCCGCCGCAGGTGCGATATCGAGGTCATCAGCGAACGCAACCTTCTTCTTCTTTGATTTCTCCTTTCCTGGGGCCGGCGCATCTGGCTGATCGAGGCCATGTTGCATCTCATCTGGCAGCGTAGCCGTGTCTTTGCCCATGTTCCACATTCCTTTAGCACCTAATTTCTCCTCCAACTCGCGCATTTTCTTGTGATAATCCTCACTCAGGACGGAACCCGTGCTTCGTCCGAATTCATCTTCTTCCTCATCTTCATCATAAGTGCCGTAACCGTCGTCATAAGAGACATCGCTTCCATTTTCATCAAGCTCAAGCTCTGCCACCACGGCACCAATCTCGTTCATTCCGTATTCCAGCATTTCTCGTCGTAACGCTGCATCTTCAGGAGACTCGTCGACTTCCGTGACGGGGCGCTCTTCGGGGATTTCAGGACGCGGTTCACCTGTGGGTTTCGGGGGTTCAGGCTGCGTTTCGAAGGCTTGACGGGAAATCGTCGTTTCTTTTGGAGTTGAGGCGACTTTTTCTTCTCCCTTCTTTTCGTCAGGCCGAGAGTCCTCCACTTCTTCGACCTTCGATTGCTGCGTCTCAGCCTTTGTATCCTGCTGAGTATCCGGAATCTCCGCGCCCACTCTCTTCAAAATATTCAAAAGCTCCGGCGCCTCACTTCCCGGTGTCTGCGTCGAGCCCGAAACAACATTCCCCTCCTCATCAAGTTCCTCCATAATCTCCGTCATCGGCAGCTGCGGATCAGTAACAGGAGGCGCCTGACCAACAGCATCCAACCCACTCAGTTGATTCTCAGCCGTAAGCAACCTCTTCTCTACAATCTTCACATTCTCCCTCACGTAGTCGATCCGCCTCGATATAAGGCTAACAGCCTGTTCCTTCGACCGCGTCACGCCCTGCTTTGCGCCCAATATCACCTTGACCTCCTCTTCGTTGACCAAGTCACCACCGAAGTCGCGACCGATGCGTAGGAAATCGTCTGTCGAGGCATGATTGTCCAAATCGTCGATTTCTTCTTTTAGGCCGTCGTATTCGGCTTCCCAGGTTCGCCAGTGGTAGAGGGATTCTTGGAGCTTGAGGATGTTGGCTTCTAGTTCGCGGCGCTGGCGCTCGAGTTCGTGGAGGTTGTTGGTTGGGACGCCCATTTTTGTTGGTCGGAAGAGGAAATAAACCACTTCCACTGGATATTCAAATAAAAAATAGAACCAGTTGTAGGGGGGAAATGCGAAGGGAAAGAGAAAAAGATCCCCGCGGGAGGCGAAGAGAAAAAAGAAGGGCGGAGGAGTCACGGAGCTCTCTGATTGGTCGGAGACTCTTGATAGGACATCCGGTGGTCTTTCGGCGCTGCTCTTCGTCTCTCTTCACTCTCTGTCGCATACCACCTACTATCGCAGTCGGAATCATGCCTCCACCGAATAGGATACTCGACCGCGGGGACGATGACGGTATGTCTGCTTTAAGCTCTTTACCGTTCTGTGATGAGGACTAACCCGGCTTAGAGGTCTGCCCCGTCTGCAAGTCCTCGCGGTATTTAAACCCGGACATGCGGTTCCTCATCAATCCAGAATGTTACCATAAGATGTGCGAGTCATGCGTGGACCGGATATTTTCTGGAGGACCGGCGAACTGTCCGGTGGCAGGGTGCCATAAGACGTTGCGGAAGAATCGATTTCGGAAGCAGACATTCGAAGACATCAACGTGGAGAGGGAGGTTGATATTCGGCGGAGAGTGATGCAAATGTGGGTTTCATATCCAGCGCTTATTATGTTTGGGGTCTAACAACATCCAGCCTCAACCGCCGCGAAGAAGAATTCGACTCGAAACGAGCCTGGGACGACTTCCTCGAACAACGCGAAGAGATCATCGCAAACCTCGTAACACGGACCGACGTCTCCAAAACCGAATCCGATCTACAAGCCTACGCATCCGAAAACGTCCGCTCCATCCGCGCGAACCAAGCTCTCGAAGCCCAAGAAGCCACATCATTCCAAGAACAACAAACACTGGAACAAGAACAAGCACGCCTCCGCCGCCAGGCCGTTCGACAGGAATACGAAGACGAACGGCGCGAGGTTCTTGCCGGCAGGGAGGACGTCATCAGCCGTCTTGCCTCTGGGAAGCCTACAGATGCAGCGACGATCGCGCGTGAGGGCCAGAAGGTTCTCCTCAAGAAGTCCTCTGCTCGTCGTAGTGAGGAAGAGCGGATTCGACAGAAACAGGCTGCGTTGCGGAACTCGGATGCTAAGAAGGCTGGAGGACCAGTGGCGCCGACAGAGCGGGCGGGTGGTACTGGTTTGATCAAGGGTCTGAAGAAGATCAAGACTCCGGAACCGGAGAAGCCGTACGATCCTTTTATGGGACTGGTGCCCAACAAGCGGGATTACTATACGTTGCAGGACCACTACCCATCCGGATACCTGGATCCCATCCGACAGGATACCCGTATGCAGGCCGGAGGATACGACCTGGGGGAGTACTATTCACGTACTCTGCTCGAGGCTTTTGCTGGATTGGGTTGTTTTGTCGATGAAGAAGTTTCCAAGCGAGATGCATCGAGTGCATTGGGACTTTCTAGACCGGCTACTGAAGGAGCAGCCATGGCCGCTGTTACCAGTTCTGGGCTAAACGATGAGAAGATATGATCTCTTGTCTGGCTGTCCTTGTGACAGCTCCTCGCATTTATCACGAAGTTAACATATCTAAGGCGTCTTTGGGTCATGAGCATAGCGAACGGCGCAATGGTTTTCGGGATTTTACACAACTTTTGGTCATTCGACAGAGTTAATGCAAGAATAACAGAGAACATGTGCTACCAACCAAGGCATACTGTATGGGCTAACCAAGAAAACACAATTTCAATAAACATTGGAGTAATTCATTGTTCTATGAACGACAACAGTTGGATATACTTGCTTGAACATGATTCACCTTAATGTGTCCGCACTCGTAAAGCCACTAAGGAACCGTAACAGCGTATCTGTCAAGCCAATGCTAGCCATGAACATCTCGCCAATCCCCTGTTCTGATCCCAATGCCAGCACTCAGTCGGACTACCTTCTCCTCAATCCACTCTATCACCGCTCGATGTAACTCGCCATTCTGGTCAGATATGTGCCGATACGTCAATAAAGAAAACCCAGCCACGACTGCCAGAATCACTCCTTAAAGCAACTCCGCAAACAAGTAGTAGGCTTTCGCTGCGTAAGGACCGAAATACGTATCCTAGTTTTCCTTCGCCACAAAAATACAGTTCGGTGGCACTTGGTACTTGCCATCTTTCTTCATGTTTGGGATCGAGCTTGTTCAGAATAAGACAAAAACATCATTGGTGTCAGTGGCATTTCGACGCCCAGCTTCAAGATTGAAGTTCGCCTTCTTAACGTTTTTGTATTGATGAACTTCGTTTCTGGCTGGACTCGAATCCAGTGCCAATACGGCATCTCCCTGTCCGTTTCGAATGATATGCGAGTGTTTTCGCAAGTTGATCCTACCAGAGCTCGAGGTATCTACCTTCCAGTAATATCTGTTCAATGCTATCGTTTTCGTCTTGAGTTGCCGGACAGATGTATCATCGCTTATATGAGAGTTGGTGAGCTGGGTGCGCTGTGTTGCAGCATCTATAAATGCACCCTGGTGGAAAGCTATGGGCTGTCCTTCGTCGAAGACGTGTGACTTGATCTTTCTAATTTTGATCATTAAGATTCAAAATCACTCCAGGAAAAGCCTCCTGGGAGTGTCAGGTCCTCTTTTGCCCGTAGGTCTCTATAGTCGAGCAATTGGAGCTCATCAAAGAACTCGCTTTATGGATAGGAGTCACAAAGCAGTAGCAACCAGATATATGGCACATCAAGCCGTCCTAGTGAAGGGGTACATGGTTGCTTCGGGGTAAACCGGAGAAGTCCATAGTGGCAGAGATTATCAGGTGTCATTTGGGTACCTGGGATATGCTCATCCCATTTAATATATCTGTTCGTAAGCGCTGTATTTACAATAGCGACTGCATCTTTCTTTTGAGGCAGAATACACATGTATCCCTGTTTGATGTCCCAGAAATAATCTTTCACTTCTGATTCAATGTCGTTATCGGGCTGAGTGGGTTTTGGGAAGCATTGCAGCAGCATTTCTAGTGCATGTCCATGGCCACCGCAGTCTTCGACAAGGACTCGCTCTAACGTGCTTGTGGTAGTTAATACTGGCTTATTATTAACGGTAGGAAGTCGCAATGGGGCACATGGAAGCACCACTATCATTCTCCGCGAGCTTCCGAACACATTGCGATGAATCAGACTGTTAGTCGAGGATGTGCCACAGACAATGCGAAAGCCTTGCTGTGCAAAATCACCCAATCTGGCAAGCGTCGCTTGCAGTGAGGCATCACCGAATTTGCGGGGGATATGCTGCAATCCGTCAACTATGAGGATTATCGTCTTCGTCTCCAATTCTAATTTGAGCCATCACTGGCGACAAGCAGGCGGATGATATCTTCCGGTAACGGTGGGTTCCAGGTTCTATGGAATGTGTAAAGGTCTGTCTTATTTCCGTTCAAGAGCTGTAACAGCATTCGGTATCCGATTGCTTTCAACGGGTCAACATAATCTGTCCGGATGCTTACTTTTTCCAAACTGATGTGGAACACAATGGGATCCTAAAGTCGATCAGCTAGCTCGCCTTCTCTATCCATTCCAGGATAAGACCCGTTGAAACATTTGTACGCAGTATTCTGTAGCTCAGCAGCGTTTCGCGATTTCCCCGTTCCAGCACCGGACAAGAAAAGATACGATGGGATGGTCGTCTTGTCCATCCTTCCCTTCTTGTAGCTTCGATATTGACATGAGATTTGCGAATGCAGTGTGTCGATAAGCTCTGGCGATTCTTGATGGTCCCAAACTCGCCCAGAAGTATTGAAAAGAACATTCGGTATAGGGGGACGATATGGTAGTCCTGTACGTTATCAAATCAGCACATGAGCTCCAACAGAGTAGAAGAGTGAATAAAACCTGTCCTCCCAAAAACAGTCCTAATATCCTTCTTCCCGTCTAGTCGCCGAACAACAACCACAATATCAAGTCGATCTTTTGACTGGCTGCGCTGCACCATAAACCTAGATGAAAGGCGCTGGTCACATTTCATATCCATCATATCCCGTGGCCGTCCTGCCTGGTATAAAGTCCATTCGTCAATGTCAGTCATTAAAGTATCCCATGTCTCGTATCTTCTCTTTAAGATCGTAGTAGATGTCACGGTTGGGCGTGCATGTTATGGGAAATGGACTGGATAACTTGTCGCTGAATGCGCACCATAATCTGTATTGGGGTGGTTCAGGCATTTTATCGCTGTTGCACGTAGTTGGAGGGATGTTTGAGAGAGGAGCTCTTTCGCTTGGGCTTGAGGATGGGTTTCTTCGATCAGATGTCAGTCGAAGTTGATGTCCGAGTTTGTGTCGACACTGAATATGAACGCTTTTGACACGCAGAAGCGATGAAGGAAGTCGACAGATTAGACGGCGGGGCATGAATAGGTTAGGTAGACACCACAAGAAAAGATGCCTATTTCACTTGATTTTAGCAGAATGAATGACTTGCCATGTACAAGTTGCAGAGTTTTTCAACCGTCATAGATATCTTTGACGACATACAAACAAACTAGACTGGAAACCTTAGACAGTCATGTTATATCTGCGGTTTTTGTATACTGGACTCCTTTTCTATCACACCATCTATTATAATGACAAGCATTCTCTACATTGTGGGAGGATTAGGGTCATAGAGTAAGCCTGATTCAGTACCTGAATCATCATCAGGCGCAGGACTCGATAGTTATCCCTGGTCCATTGGACCGTTGATATGGAATATCACTACTTCTACAAACCGTACAGCTGGGACGTGACAACCGGAGTACTCCGTAGTTCGCCTTCGTTCGCCGTAACTCAAAGTCGGAGGTTAGGTCCGCAGCCATAGGGCTTGTCTTTGCATGTCATCATGATGCCGGATGAGGCAATGCCTCTCCACGCTTCCCCAGGCGTTGCTGAATAAAATCCGGGGTTGGTCCCCCACATCGTCTGGGGATGGTATGAAAACATTGTTCTTTATCCTGCCCTGCTAACAAGTTGGGCATATTCTGCGCACCTCTTATATGTAACTTTTGACACCCATTAACGAATCGAAATGGCCGCCGCCGGAGCACAATATGCCTTACAGACAGGCTTGACCTTTGGTATGTCAGCAACAGAGGGCATACACTCACCTCACCCCAAGCCAGTGGACCCAAAGTACAGCGAAGATGAGTACGTATTGCCGGCATCCGTCACCCCGGATGCCAATGCCCGTATAGCACTGCGCGGGAAAAATCAGGATGTCCTCGTTCCTTATATTTGTATCGGGGCTTGGTCCTGGGGAGATAAGGCTACCTGGAAGTACAACGCCGTCAATGACCTCCCCCGCATTATGGAAGCCTGGGAAAAGCTGCAAGGCGCCGGGTTGACCTTTGTTGACACGGACCAAGCGTACGGAGACGGTGAGAGCGAGCGTATCTGCGGTCAGCTATTCAAGAAGATGCCGCGGGAAAACTTTGTGATCCAGACCAAATGGAAGGCCTGGGGCAATTTGACGAGTACGCTACTTCAATCCCGCGGGCCACACCACGATCTCCAATCGTCATTGAATAATCTCGGACTTGACCATGTGGACATCTACATGGTCGATGGACCCATCCATCTCAATATGATCTCGACAGTGGCCAAAGGACTCGCTGAGTGCGTGAACACCGGCAAGGCCAAGGTAGTCGGAGTCGCCAACTACAGCAAAGAAGAGATGATAAAAATGGCCGATGAACTCGCATCTCACGGCGTCCCCCTTGCCGTGAACCAATGCGAGTACTCCGTCATCAGACGGCACCCGGAGACATCAGGATTAATCCGCGAATGCCATAGTCGCGGAATCGTTTTCCAGGGCTACGCCGCTCTGGCTGAAGGCCGCCTAACGGGCAAGTACTCGCGGTTCAACGAGCCTCCACGCACGTATCGTTTCAGCAGCTATCCCATGCATATGCTCGATCCGACCCTTAACGTCCTGCAGCGGATCTCCGAGGATAGACAGGTTCCAATGGCTGCTGTGGCGCTGAACTTCAACATCAACAAGGGAGTTTTGCCGGTGGCTGGGGTTCGTAGCGCCGCGCAGGCTGTGCAGAATATGCAGGCACTGGGATGGCGATTAACTCCTGACGAGATGCGGGAGATTGAGAAGGTTAGCCTTGAGGGAGCTACAACTGTCATGTGGCAACATGGATGATTATGTTAGTAATATGACCCTAAATTGATAGAATACCATGTCTCTGTGCTATTAATAGCTTCAAATCTATTCTTTGTGTAGTAAATCGACTGTAGAAGTGGTGTATAAAGAAGAAGTGAAGCTGCGGATGACGTTGCCCCGCGATGTCGGCCCCGCATCTCCGACAGCTCCTACAGCTGAACTCTCCATAGTACAGCTCGATCCTCATCACTCCCTATCACTTCTTCTGCACATCTTTCTCTTGTGGTTATTTGGTAAACAGCAAATACAACCGTAAATATGGACAGATCCAACAAACCCTCCGCCATCGGGGTTGGCGCATCGCTTCCCCAGCCTACCGTCTCTCTCCGCGAGAATAAGATCGAAGCCACCTTGCCAACCGGCGAATCCGTCACGGTTCACCTGTTTGGTGCCACAGTGACATCCTGGAAACTTGCCAATGGTCAGGAGCAATTGTTCGTGAGCGAAAAGGCTCATCTGGATGGTTCAAAGCCTATCCGCGGTGGAATTCCAGTTGTCTTCCCTGTATGTTTACATGTCCTATACCATATTGTTATCAATCAACGCCCTGAATACATCTAAAGCTAACACGCTCTCAATCCTAGGTCTTTGGCACCTCGCAGAACCACGCTACATCCTCATTGCCCCAGCACGGCTTCGCCCGGAATTCGAACTGGGAGTTTCTCGGCAAATCCTCTTCGGAATCCCTGGGGAAGAACCGGAAAGAGGGTGATGACTCCGTTAAGCTCGACTTTGGACTTTCGCATACGTTGCTGAGCGAGGAATTCCGCAAAGCGTGGTCACACGAGTTTGCGCTCGTGTACAGCGTCACACTGGGCAAGGAGGGATTGAGAACGTCGCTGCAAGTGCAGAACAACGGTAGCGAGAACTTTGAGTTCCAGGTCTTGATGCATACCTATCTGAGCATTGAGGTGGGTTGGATTCAATGAACATATGCGTATTGGCTTTGGCCATTTGACTGACCAAAACAGGACATCTCCAAGATCCGCGTCAACAACCTCGAATCCAAGACCTACGTCGACAAGGTCCAGAACGCAACCACCCACACCGAAAGCCACCCCGCTCTACCTATCACCGGCGAAACAGACCGTATCTACCAGGCCCTGGATCCCACAGTCCCGATCATCGTCTCGTCTACAGATGGTAACAAGCCGCTCTTCTCCATTACCCGCGAGGCCTTGAACGATGTCGTGGTCTGGAACCCTTGGATCGAAAAGACCAAGGCGATTTCTGATCTCGGCCCCGACGAGGTGTACCAGAAGATGATTTGCGTTGAGGCTGGTTCTGTCGCGGGATGGCAGGCGCTAGAGGCTGGTGACTCCTGGGAGGGTGGACAGTTGATTCGGGCTGGACTGTGATGGTCAACTGTCGATGCTTATGCTTATGATAATGATGTCTCTGATGACTACTGGGTAAACAGCGATATTAGCCTGATGACTGAATAGATTCCATCAAGAAGCGTACCCCGTATTTCTGACCACCAAATAAAGAAAATTTTAGACCCAAAAAGAAACGAAATCTTGTTCACAAATACCAATACAACAATAAAAAGAGAGAGAGCGCAAAGAAAAGCGGAATCGAAAGATTCAAAAAAAATTAAAAATTAAAAAAAATAAAATGATAATAATGCATGCGCCAGCCGAGATTCGAACTCGGGCCACCGTCTATCCAACTGTTGGGAGGACGGGATCGTAACCACTTGACCACTAGCGCTTTTATTGTAGTTATTGTCTTAACTTATGGTATATATGTTAATATTGGTTAAGCTTTTCGGCTAGAACCACCCTCTACCATGGTTCTTATCTCAAGTTCTCGGTGATCATAGATCGGAATAATAACCTTCGATATTCTTATAACTATGTCTACTTATTTCAACGTATGTGATGATGTGGCTAGAAAAAGGTGGGAAATTTATCGTTTGCCGAATATACATATAAACCTCAGAGATGCAACAAGGCACTCAGCCACGATTTGAGAATTGGCTTCCTGGAGAGAATGATCCCACCGCAGTCATCCTCTCGTCCGAAGATGCATCCAGGTCAGCTGCCTGGCGCAGACTCACTATACGCGCTATTACTGCTGAAGGTTCATGCCACTATCATTCATCGGGCTTCCATCGAGGGCTTCAAGGTGTTTTCCATTGTTGCGGTAAGCGTGGCGTGGGCCTCGCATTTGCGTATTCGTGGCCATTTTGCCTTCTCTCAAGAAATGCTTTAGAAGTCGTGCACTGTGTCTTTTATATTCTGCATAATTATGCAGCCTGTCCTCGTGATCAATCGCCCCAATTCCGGTTTGCGCTTCCTCGTAAGGGTTGCAAAACATATTAGAGGCTGTGACGAGCCACCAATCGTGTTCCCGTAGATTCGACAAACCGTTCCTGGCCGTTCACCAGACTGGGCCTTCCTTTATAAGAGCTGGCTTTCTGGTCCTGACGTCTATCTCGAATCAGTGATAGGTGGGTGTTCTCACTGCTTGACACCATCATTAGGAACAAGGTAGTCTTCTCTGAATGATATAAAGACAGAAGAACTACAACAGGCCAGATAGTTTGCGCAAAATGAATAATTGTAGGGGTTTGATGGCCAGACTCTCGTGTTTGTTCATTTTGACCGGCAAGGTGACATGCTTCCCGTTACGTCGGTATGTAGACGGGGATAATCAATCGTGAATATTGATTGGAGACATACTAAAGTCAGTACTACCGCGCTCAGATCAAAATGCAATGCGATGACAATAAAATTGCAATCAGAATTTCGTTAACGCGTAAAGACTGTATTGAGCGGATGTACCTCAAACATAGTGAGGTTGTACTCCACTCTCATCCTGGCTGATGAAGAAGTTGCTCATCAGTATCAGCCGCGCAGTTCTGTCAGTTGATTTGATCAGTTTTCCAGTGGTATTTGTCAAGTGTGCTGGCTTTTGTATCATCGCTTAGGTGATGATTCGTGGTTGCGGGTTCCATAACTGCACCCCGGTGCAAATTGCCCAGGCTTGTCCTAGGGATTCTATCTCGTTGTATCTTCTTTTTAATATCACGATAGGTATCGTGATTCGGCCTGCAGGAACGCCTGTCGTGTTCAGGTATTGTCAGGACTTTGTGTGGCTCGGTTTCCCTTGCTTTCGGTATGTTGCAGGTCTCCTCTTTCTTCCCAATATCGCAGTCGGCACGAGTACCAATTGATGGCAATCTTCTCTCTCTGATGAACATCCACGTGCCTAAGGCGAAAATGCACAACAAGGTCCTCCTTCTGCTTGCTATCGCACTTAGTATGCAGCTTATACTCTGGATCAAATCCGATTGTCAAGAACATTCGCTTCCACCAGATCAACGCCGCGAGCAGCTCGATTGAGATGGTCATCGTTCGTTGCACACTTCTCAAGAGCCAGATTTTCAAAGTAAGCTGGAAGAGACTTCTCATATATGAGGAATTCTCAGAGATAGGAATTACCACTTGGCCAAAGAAAAATGTCATGACTAGAGGAGATGAAGAAGTCGGAGAAGGTAAATGAGCAAGCGCACACACCTATCCGTGTTGTGCATGCGAATGCTGGGGGCACGCCTGTCTACTGTGGTATTATGATTCATAAGGAGGTCAAGAAGGAGACTGGTAGAGTCCAATCTTGGATTGGTGAGGAGGGGTTCAGCAAGTGTACCTAGAGAAGAGCGTTGTCACGAGTTCATGTCTGAGTTGGTGGCGCTCAATCTGGTTCTGTTATGGGTTTGTTAGGGTTTTTATTTCATTCCTATGGTTTGGGTTATGACTCTTAATATTTATTTGCTTTGTATATTCAAGCTTGTCCGTATGTTATTAGAAAATTCTATGAAACAAGTCTATTTCTTCTTTCTCATATGATCCAGTATATAGTTACAGGCCTATCGTGCCACCACATACTTCATCCAAAGCGAATTATCCAGCAACCTGCCTAGGCAGCTCTCCTCTACTCCAACCATAATCTCCATGCTTACAGAACAAGAAGCAGATGCTTGCTCACGCTTTATCATCAGTGGCGTGCAGGTACCTGTCAAGGAAACTCTCACGTAGTACTACACGTAGGCTATCTGGGTAAATTATGCCAGGTAGCATGTCTCTTTCCAAAACGACTATCCATAGGGCATGTTGTATATAATTACAACGTCGTAACGGTATTTGCAGTTGTCCAAATGGAACCTTTGAGACAAAGTCAGGAAGAAGGGTAGGAGAATCAGAGATATTGCTTCGCCAAGCTAGCCAAAGAGTAGTAAGTCAATGGACCTCCTTCTTTTTGAATTGAATTCAATGTCATGCTGTATACATAAAGCTATGTGATCAATCGGGTAACCCATCGGAAGCTGTCAATCTAAATTCAAAAATCGGAAGATGCCACAACCATCCAGCTTGGTTTCGGATGCGTCAATTGCCCTATGCTCAATGGTTCCACTCAATTAAGATGTGTATATCCGATCAGTTTATCGACTGACTGACCGTCTGATGTCGTGATAGCATCAAAACAACCAAACCGGATGTTCTGTAAATATACATCACTCTGGCCACCCTGCTATTTTGTTCCTGAATTGAAGTCATGACAAAGCGTTTGGGAGATAGGCGTACTACTTTTTGGCCAAAATGTGTCAGATCGGATCGGATGCTTCTCTCGACCATGATCTCAGTGGTATGACACAGCAAAACAGGAGCTCTCAAGAACAAGTATAAGAGCATCCAAACATCCCTAGCATCAACATCAGTATCCCAACACCAATTCGATCACTCAAAACAACACACACCACCGCCACAATGCTCGGCAAAATCGTCCTCGAAGAAGCCTACGAAAGCCCCGGGATGCAACAAAAGTCCCAACACGAAGCATCCCTCTACATAGCCCCCCGGTGACCGCGACCGCTACATGCGCCAAATCAATGACATCCACGACGAGCACCTCCGTCTCTCCAACGAGCACGGCATCGGCTACACAGTCGTCTCTCTAACCGTCCCAGGAATCCAGGGCATAACCGACAAAGCAGAGGCTGAGAAGACCGCCGCGGAAACCAATAACTGGGTGGCAGGGCAGATTAGGGACCATCGTGACCGTCTGAGTGCGTTCGCTTGCCTATCAATGCATGATCCTGTCCAGGCGGGAGAGGAATTGCGTCGGTGTGTGAACGAGCTAGGATTCCACGGGGCATTGCTCTGCGATTTCCAGCATGCCGGACCAAACGGCGAAACATACCTCTTCTACGACCAGCCGCAATACGACTCCTTCTGGAAAGTCCTCACAGACCTCGATGTCTCGCTATACATCCACCCCGCCGCCCCCGCAGACGTCATCTACGAGAACCTCTACCGCGAGCGTTTATACCTCATCGGCCCACCGCTCTCCTTCGCCAACGGCGTAAACCTACACACTCTCGGCCTCATCACAAACGGCGTCTTCGACCGCTTCCCCACGGCAAAAGTGATCATCGGCCATGACGGCGAACACATCCCGTTCGACTTCTGGCGGATAAACCACTGGTTCGAGGGTGTGAAGAAACCCATTGCGCAGCAGGCGGGGGATGTTATGTGTAAGAAGAGTATCTATGACTATTTTAAGGAGAATATCTGGATTACGACGAGTGGGCATTTCTCGACAAGGACGCTGAAGTATGTTGTTGAGGAGATCGGGGCGGATCGGGTGCTGTTTAGTGTTGAGTCGACATTGATATACAGAACTCGACCTTCGTATGTAGAACCGAGACCTTTAATATATACCAGAGCAGCTGTCAATTAATCAAAACATGATATTTGTCTATAGCACCTTTTCATGAATAGCATATACAGCCCCTTTCCAAACCCAGAATATAACATATGAAGTATAAGCATAATGCCACCATAATTGTACCCAAACAGAAACATTAAACAGACAAATACAAAATGAAAAGAAATAACAACGCTGCGAAATGAAAACGAAGGCCAGGTCTAACCAGAAACTAGAAACTAGAAAACAGTATTCAAACAAAAAGAAAATGTGATCAACGCCATCGCTATGCATGCAACTTAACCAGTATGTCTCCGGAACGCATCATGCGCTTCGACTCGAATCTTGAATAACAGTTCGTCGAGATATCGGAGACTGTTCTCGTCTAAGGTGGTGGACTTGAGATTGTTCAATGACTGCTCGAATGAGCGGATTATGCCTGATTGAGAAGCGTCTGTGTCCTTCTCGGTGGGCGCTTCGGTGGGCTGTTCGGGTTGTGTGACTTGTGGAACGACAGATTCTTCCTGTGCTGGTGCACTGGTGTCGATTTTGGGAACCGTTATTGCGTCTTCCATTTCGACGTCGGGCTCTGTGATGGGTTGCTCCAGTTTTACTTCAGGCCGGTTCATTTCAATATAAAGTTGGATTTCAGCGGGCTGCTCTGGGGGAGGAGTAGGCTTGGAGGGTTCCTGGACCTCATTCTGTTCAACCGGAAAGTCTGGTTCTTTCTCTCCTTCCTGGCCGACAGCCTCCTGCACAACGACGCTTTCTGCACCTTGTTCCTCCTGCGGATGTGAATCCGGAATTTGACTCACATCCTGACTGGTCTCTTGACTAGCCTCTTGACTAGTTTCCCGAATCTCCTGACTGGCCTCCAGACTCTTCTGGCGGTTCTCTCTGTTGGCCTGGCGCGCACGAGCGCGTCTTGCATTCCGAGACTTCTTCCGAGGGCTTTCTTCCGCGCCGGATTGCTCAGGAATCGTGCCAAGGCGAGTCGATCTTCTCCGATTCTGAGAGGATTTCAGCAGTTGAGAGTCGTTCTCCAGGATATTACCAGTGACCTTCTCCTGTTCTGCCGTTGCTGGTTCAATTGACTCCTCGGCACCAACCTTCTCTTGTCCCTTTCGTCTCTTACCAGCAGACTGAGCCGGCGACGAGTTGGGAGAAGTATCATTCTGCTGAGAAGCAGCAGCCAAGGTCCTCGTCGAGCGCGTGCTTCTCGGTTCTGGAATAATATCCGTAGCAGCTGGCTGCGAAGAAGTTAGGCGGTTCGAGCGGCGCTTCTCTGACATAGGAGTTTGGGCGTCTTCAACACCACGCTTTCTCTTCTTCGTCATGGGGAAACTGTTGGGGAGCTCTGCCGATTCGTCCTTTGGATCCCCTTCGTGATCCGCGGCATGTTCCAAGTCTAGCTCAAGTTGAGATGCAACTTGGGATTCAACGTCTTCGTTGACTTCCTCGTTGAATGAATCCACAATGGTGTTGCCCACACCGCCTGTGCCAGGCTGTTTGTTGGTAGTTCCTAATGGGGTCGATTCGCCAACTTCCTCGGATTGCATGCTTGATTCAGTCCTCTTCGAAGATTTCTTACTCGGAGTAGACTTCTTCGAAGAGCGCAATCGCTTGCTCACGGGTTTCTCTTTCGAGGGAGTGATGTTTGAGCGGTCTTTCTTGGATTTCTTTTTTGGAGACTTGCGAGAACTCGGCGGTTCATTCATCGTGTTCTCTTGTTCAGCAGGGTGTTGCGGCTCTTGGCCGTCTGGACTCGGTGACTTGATGGTAGGAGGAGAGGACGGGGGGTCCGTATTGGCATGGGTGTCGGGTGTCTTCCCCCTTTGCGATGAGGCAAGTCTTGACTGAGAAGACTGTGGTCGGTTTCTTAAACCAGGTGTTGGGGATGAGCCGAGGAAGACGTCTTCGTTTTCAGCTGCGACGACCGGAAGAGTAGGCGTCAATGGAGGCTCAGCATCGCGACCAGCGTTGCGAAAGTTGCGCAAGTGCGGGGGAGTCATGAATCCGAGCTCCTTTGGCATGATGGCAGGAGACGATGACCGCAGGTTCTCGATCATCGAAAAGAGTTCCTCACGCTTCTTGCGTGATGCGGTCGCAGCCGAGAGTGGCAAGGTGCCTTGCATAAAAGCAAGTTCATCGGGTTGACGTTGGTCTGGTAATGGGGGTTGGTTTTGACCTCCTGGCGAAAGCATTGCAGAATCGTCCATCTTGACAACCGGAGATGAATCATGCGAAGTCACGGTCGGATTTTCAGATGCCTGGTGTGGCTTGGGTGAATTGGGGGCCGAATTGTCATCAGCCGTGTTGATGTGGATATTGGCCTTCAAACAAATCAGTACAAAATTCAAATCCAATAGACCTTCCTGAGAACATACCTGTGAGCCATTAACCAACGGCGAGGAGGCTGGTGGCTGAATCTGATTATCTGACTGCCATTTCTGCAATGCACGCGATATGGACTCGCCGTAGACCAGCGATCCGTCAGATTTCGACATGGTGTTCAGCATGTCAACAAACCGCTTTGATGTCGACACATGGGATGACTCTAGGCCTCCGCAAATGATAGGCTCAAACTTTTGCAGACACGAGGGGTTGTTGGGCAAGGACATCTGAATGATGTTCAGAACTGCCGATGAAAGTACGCGACACTATCACGGAGTTAGCATATCTCGCAAACAATAAGCAATACTTTCTATTCACTTACAGCGAGTAAATGCCTACTCCCTACGTCAGATTCGGCATCCAGTTTGCACACCTCGTCCTTCAACCACTTGACAAGCGGTTCTTGGAGCTTTTCCAGAACCATGGACCGGAAATCCAAATCCCCAGACTCCAAGAAAGATGCAAGGGATTCGACAAAGCCCGCAGCGCCTGCACTATTCGCCGGATCAAAGCCCTCGTAGGACTCTTTAAGTGTATTGTGGACTAGTGTCTGCAGCCGCTCCGGAATATGTAGTCCATGGCTTCCACCGGCCTTTGAGACATCCGGGCGTTCATACGACACGGACAAATGAAGTAGTAAGAGCGAAATGGAGGGTGTATAAACAAGTCGATCGTGGAATCGCATCGCAGCCTCAGAAACCGGCTCAAGGACCATCGTTGCAATTACCTGGTCGTCTTTTTCAGTCCTCGTAGCATGGGTAAACGAGCCAAGGAGTTGGCCCCAGAATTGGGAAACATCGGCAAACTTCAAACCCGCGGAGAGGATCTTGACGACGTTTTCGTAGTCGCGAGGTGAAGGTGCACGGTTAGACTCTTTCAGACGGTACAAGGCATCCATAGCAAATCGTGCCGTGCATTCCCAGACAACCTGGTCAAGCTTATATTGCTTAGAATGAGGATTGGCTTCACTAGGTTGTAAGTCCACACACTGACAAAGGAGATCCAGGTGTGAACCTCTAGTCTCTTTTCCGTTACAGAAGGCCTCAAGCGTGCCATTGACCAAGTCTAAATAAGACGGAGTTGGCTCGTTAATACCGGAGATATCGCTGATCAGGCGCAAGAAATGCACAATAGGAGTGTTTATGTTTGAGTCATTCCGTTGGCCGCGGTGTGTGGGTGTGGTGGCAGCCTGGAATGTTTCATCAGGTGTCTTCAGAAGAAGTTTCTCGGTAAGCGGAATGCTTCCAAGATCCGATATTATTTTAGTGGACAGAAAACGGAACCGTTCGAAGAAAGCGTCGTAGTTACCAGCTGCGTTAAGTGACGACGGCCCAGACTTCCATAAACGCTGAAGAAGCCCAAGAACTGCGGCAACAGCCTGCATTGACTCCGGCGTCGGTGTGATTTCTTTGCTCGAAGCATAGGACAAGGCGTTCGAGAGGCTGCCCCACGCATTGGCGATATATGATTGCTCAGGCCGTCCATCTGTCCAAGGCGCTGACTTGAAAAGATTCTCGAAGACTTTGAGAACTGACGTGATACGCGACCGGGTCCACTTACACTCGAGTGCCGGCAAGAAGCTAGGGTCAAACTTGGTGCATTGGCTTATCGTAGCTTCAGTCCAAACCCTGGTATGCGAGCTCCATAACATGTACGACAGAGCATGTGCAACATGGTTGCTTAGTGTTGGATTCGAGGAGAATATAGTGAAAGAAGGAGAAGCAATGTAATCCTGCCAGACCGTGTCAAGGAATGGGTGAGTGGCAGCTGGATGGAAAGAAAAATATAGGAGGTTGAAGTAACTCGACACGGCCAATTGGTTTGGATATGCTCCATTCTTCTCCTGCTTTTTTCGTTCGAATTGGGAGAAGATGGGTTTGCTCAGCATTTTGATCACTGACGGGTTGGTCGTTTCATTAGGGCCGACGACGACGACAAACCGGTTCCACCCAAGTATAGCTTGGGCCTTAATTGCCGCATCGCTGCAATTGAAACACTTCTGTAGAACGAGGACCCATTCTCTGAAATGCTCCCATTGATCAATGTTCAGCGCTCTGGATCTCAGAAGGGAAACAATGACGGTCCAGATTTGAGGAACATGTGAGCTGGTGTCGGTAGATGCCATCATCCGTGACATTCTCTCGCAGATCTCAGACACCAGATTTTTGCTCTTGCCGAGTGGCTTGTCGAAAATCTCACGGATAGTCTTGGATAGCGTTGCATTGGGCCCAGCAATCTTGGATAACTGCGAACCGAGGGAAATCGATTTGATCCTCGTGTCTTTGACGGGGTGAAGCAGTCCAGAAATAAGATGCTCCATCCATAGGGCTGCCTGAGAAATGAAGAACGACCTGAATTGTTCGAGGAGTCGATGATAGATGCACAACCGCTGCGAGATGATTCCATTCCCGTTCACCCTGTCGCTGATATCGCGTAGCCCATTGAGCAGACGTGTCAGGCGTGCATTGTTCATAATCTTCGGGCCAAAATTCTGACTGGACAGGATAGACATGCAATGGATCAACACAGACTTGGGCACCTTGGCATCGTGAAGCCTATCGATGGAGTGATCGACCAGAAAAACCCTGAAGTCATCTGACAGCTGCCGGGATATCTCGGTGTGCCAAATGAGAGCAGCAGACAGTTTTAGAGCCTGGCAGACAAGGTTGATGTCCACTGGTGCCGCATTCTCAAGATCCCTGGTGACATCCTTCCGCATGTAGTCTGTGATCACGCCCAGTTTCTCCGATACTTCTTGCAGTGTCGGTACCCCTTCGTATGTCCTCAACACCCCAAAGAAATGCATATAAGCATCGAGTTTCGCAGTTGTAGACTCCCCCCGAAGTTGTTCCGTAATCGAGTGTAGCAGCATGACGAAATTTCCGGGGGTCACAGGTTCGCTTTCGACGGTGTTCACGGGAACCGGCGTGCTTGTCGACTTGAGGATGGATTTTGAGGGCTTGCGTTCATTCGACGGCGTCAATGTCTTCAGATCTGATTTCGAATTCATTGCAATGCTGGCGACTGATGGCGGTATGACATGGCTCGGGTACGGGGAGAAGTTGACTCGTTTCGACTGTCGAGTAGAAGGAACACCGGCGGAGCCGTTCACGGAGAAAGGCGAGGGTCCTGGTGTCTGGAAGATAATCGGGGAGGCTTCAGTTTGACCATTTTCGTCATGAGCCAGCACACGAGGTGTCTTCCTGAGTGGAGTTGGCGGACCGGCGACAGCTTCCACCATATTTCAAAGAATCGCACGACGCAGAACTTGGAGACGGAAGAGAAGGAGGAAACGCAATGAACATTGCGGCTCGGGCCCAACAATAGCACTCAAACAACTCCGTCCATGTCCTGGTAACCCGACTGGCAGTTCGAGAGACGAGGTGATTGAGGTTCGATGTCTGGCCGGTACCTGAAGTGGACGACCGCGCCAAGCCCTGTCGCTGGCAAAAAAAGACGCGCCTCATCGCGCCTGTGGCTGGTGCACGCGTTAAGTGGCTGTGGCGCTGTTATTGCCTGAGGTGTCGAGGCACAGTGTCGTACATTAATGATTGCACTACGTACGATGCCACTAAACATTATCACTACTCTACACTCTGTGTTTACTCTCAAAAATCGAGGTTTATATCCCCAGAGAATACTTGCCAAGTGCAATTTCTGCAGAAAGCAATAAGCTGCTTACTACGGAGATCCGGTGGGGCTCCGATGCTATCTCCGCCATCTTGTCCTTATTCCGCATACCAGGGGTCTTCCAGAAAAAGAGTTGACCGCTGAATACATCGAATCTTGAACGACGGGCTTTATCGCGAAAGATGATGCAATTTGGGATGCTTCAAGGCGCAGGTACGGCAGACTGACATGCCACATTCATATCATGCGGAGTATTAATACCGGAGTTTCTATACAGCCAAGCTGCAGAAAGTTACTCAGTTACTGGCGTCTCTCGAGAAGGACTTGAAGGAGAGTACTTTGACGACTCAACGTATGTTCAGAAAAGAGGAACTATGTGTGCTATTCTAACACCGGGTTTCTTAACGCAGGAAGAGTGCAGACTCTCCTAGAGCTACGGCAACATGGCACAAACCCCAAAGATGCTGATCCGATCTATTCCAAGGATGTAAGTAATAGCTGATGTGTTCCAGGTGATCCTTTTCTGACGGCAGCAGGGTTTAGGAGTTCTGATGAAATACGGCGTGGACGGGGAAACCGCCGACGTTCGCCGGTCTGCTTTGCGCTGTGTCGCGAATGCTCTCCTGTTGAACCCGAACATGCGTCAGGTCTTTGTAGACACTGGATACGCTAGTAGGCTTTCAGAGGGTCTCAAGGTATGCGCAGAGTTACTATGATTAGCGTCATGATGCTGATACCAAGGCCAGTGTGATGTCTCAGATGATGAAATGATGGCCAGTCGGATTTTATTTTTTTCTTCAGACAGGACTACGATGGATGTCGAGAAGCTTGTTGACGGACATGCACTGGGAATAAATCTCAATTATGTGAGTCGGCCGTTGTAACATGCAGTAGCGTGGCACTGACAGCTGTAGCAAATTTCCCGACATACAGCCCAATTTCCCGAGTCAGGGAAAGCGGTCCTCTCTCAGATGGACGAGTTGGCTTTGACTGATACCCTGAAATTGACCTACCTGATTGCCTCACGCAGTGCTGAAATGGCCGAAACTTTCTCGCCATCGCTCCCTCATATGTTTACGATCCTCAGTCGTGCTGATATTCCCGCTAAGCCGTTGGATGAAGTCGTTGGTCAACTGATCAATTGTATTTCGGCACTTGACCATGAAGGGGGGAAGGTCAAGCAGCTAGAAGACAGCATTCTCTTCCCAACGACTAATGAGAATGGGATCGTTGACAAACTGATCAAAGTTCTGGATAAAACCATGTCTGTCTACGGCCCAGCTGAACTCGAACCGAGAGCAATCCCACTCCTCTACACCCTCACTGTGATCTGCGAGAGAGCACCAGACGGCCCTCGCGAACATATGAAGCAGCTTCTTTTACCCGAAAACGAGGACCGAAGCCAGCCAATAGGGCAATCAGACACACTCTCTTCCAAACTGCTGAAAACCACAAACTCACCTTATTCGCAGTTGAGAATACTTATCTTTGAGCTCATGTTCGTTCTTTCAGACAGGGATGCCGAGACCCTCACGAAGAACATTGGGTACGGATATGCCTCTGGATTCCTGGCAACTCGTGGCATGGAAGTTCCCAAGATGGGCGGAGAGGGAGAGTCGGGTGGACTGAATCCAGAAATCAACCCGATTACTGGCCAGAAGTGGTCCGCAGAGCCGCAGGACACGGGGCCGCCTATGACCAGAGAAGAGAAGGAGAGGGAAGCGGAAAGACTCTTTGTGCTTTTTGAGAGGTATGCCGAGTTAACACCCTTTTATGGAATAACAGTTGCTGACACCATGCAGGGCTAGAGCAAACGGAATCTTGAACGTGGAGAATCCTGTCCGGGTGGCGCAACAGGAAGGAAGATTTGAAGAGTTGTCTGATTCCGACGACGAATAAACCTAGGTTCTAGGGGTCTATGTCCACAGAGCCCGATGTCTTTGGTATTGGAACACCCAGTCTCTGTCACTTTGTGCTTTGTGTTATATTGGATCTCGACCATATTGCCAGCTTTGTAATAGATAATCGACCTATCTGAATGCACATATCGCGTTATATCTCGACGCTTCTACTACTATATAGAACCTCATAGATGCTCCATTAGTAAATGATGTACCGCCCAACTCCGGCGGGGCTCAGGGCGGGCAGCGCAAAAATCTCCGCTCACGAAAAAAACTGATCGCGGGGCATATTCAAGACACAACACTACTGTTGCCATACGTGCAAAGCGGTTCTATTGCAAATATTTTTACGAATCTCTTAGAAAAGTTTAGCACACACACCAGCCAAAATGTCGAAGCCTTTTGACCCAGAGCAGGCGCAGAACCTGGAGGATGTGAGTCGTTGACTGCATGCGACATCGCTTGAAAGATACTAATAATCGCTTCCTGTACAGATGGAGAAGCAGTTCGCAGTCAAGGGTCAGTCTCTCATCTCTGCGATCATTGATATCCCAAAATTCCAGCTCACACATCCACAGCCGTCGAACACCTCATGACATACTGGGCCATCCTCGAAAAGGTCCCCGGCTCGAAGCTCCGCTTGACCAAGATGGACGACGAGATCTACGCACACTTCAAGGAAGAATTCCCCGACTTCGACCCCGCGGCGACCCTCATCGAGGACGAGATGAAGAGCAAGGCCGGCAAGGAGAAGTGGCGCAACTGGATGATGAAGTATGAGAAGACGATTCACGACTTCAACTTTGGCACGATTATCCGGACGAACCCCAAGTACGAGTATGATCAGGATACTACTATTTTCGGTAAGATACTGTCCCGGTAAATACTTGAAGGGAGGATAGTAGGTGGCTGACATGGTTGGGTGAATAAAGGTGTTCGTATGCAGTTCTACGCTGTTGAGATTGCGAGGTATGTTCTTTGTTCGATTCTGACATGGAGAGTAGAGCTGGTATTCTGACATAATTTGATTAGAAACCGCGCTGGTCTGAACGACTGGGTCTACGAGAAGGCGCAGAAGGCTAGCTCGTAACCGACGCGACGCTTTCCTTTGTCCTCACCACTAGGAGCCACCCATGAAACGCGGTTTCGCTCATACATAGCACATTGGACACGGAATTGTCCAACGATAGCGGATTTACGTTGAACGATTCGATATTAGACGGCAATATAGATCGGACCAATCGAGTTTGATTTCCGAGACCCCAATATATTTTATGGACAACAATTTCCTTCCGAGTGCTGCGCATATCGACCATTCCGCGCATCGTGCATCATAATGCATGGGATTGCTTTCGCTGTGGCATAAAAAAGAATAAAAAAGGGGAATATGAGAGGAAACGGTTTGGTTTTCGGAAATCTGACGTTGCTTCTCGCGGAATCATCGGAACATGTACATACATCGCTATCATATACCAACTTTGCTAACATCTTTTAACTTGCCATTCCGTTTCTGCCCCGGTGGAGCAATGCATTGCAATACGCTCGGAAACAAATATAATGACGTCTATACCTATATAGGAAATTCGGAGTCGGGGGTTCTCTGAGAGTGATTGAGCATCCACCCGCTCGCTTAACGAAAGAACATGGAATGAACGCTATCCCGTACCTATACCTTTTGGCTCGTCTATTTAACAGTTTCTATAAACTTGTAGCTTCACGGGGCTTGATAGCATTCGTGGATTGGTAGTTCGTTAAATTACATAGCCCGGGCCAAGATTAGCCAAGGTCACCGTCCATCCCGGCATCCCGGCATCCAGGCACGGAACCCTAATGTCCCAATCTCTCCATTTGGGCTATAGCAAATTGTCGGGGAGGTTTATGGCATATGGGATCTGTCTCTAGTTAGTTGACTGACATGTGGTAAATCGGTTATTCACTATTGGCTATGGATTCTACAGACATCTATCCAAAAGGTTGTAGACGACCCGACGCCATTGTCTCCATTCTGGCCAAGATAATACAACGACTATATCTATAAAGAATCAAAAATGGCAACCTCACCTCCCAACAAAGCAGGAAAAGAAACCAGAAGACCAAATCCGCGACAATGGTCTTCGCTGGGTATCTAATCCCACTCCTCGCCCTGTCATCCCAGGCATTGGCAAGCTACACCGGAAACCTCAACTACCGCAGCCCATCCCTTCGCCACGCGCGCCTAGGAATCGATCTCGAAAAAGTTACAGCCCGAAGCCTCTCCAAGCGCGATGAAGCCCCCTACGAACCCTCCCAGTTGAATTTCACCCACGGCGTGGCGTCGGGTGATCCCTATGCTGACAGCGTGGTTTTGTGGACGCGCGTGGCGCCGAGTATGGAGTCTGATGAGAGCGATGTTACTGTTTCTGGGGATGTGCCGTTGTATGACCATGAGACGGAGGGGTATGTGAGGGCTTCTGCGCATCCGGTTTGTGTGAAATATCGGGTGTTTGATGAGGAGGGGAAGAAAAAGGTGGTTGATCAGGGGACGGTGTGGACGAGTAGTGATATTGATTATACGGTGAAGGTATGTCATGGGATATTTGAGAAAAGATTGGGTCTAACTGCGATAACAGGTCGAAGCCAAGGGACTTGATCCGTTCACCACATATTACTACCAATTCAACGTCTGTGAGTTGTGACTCCGATGTTTCCAGTCCCCTTGGAAGGACCAAGACTGCTCCTGCTGCGGATGGCGACACGGAGGAGATCAAGCTCGCGGTCCATTCTTGCAGCCAGTGGCGTACGTAGTCTCGTAGACCTACTCTTTATTGCATTTCTTGTGACAAGCTAACAATTGATAGCGAATGGGTATTTCAACTCGTATGGAAATGTTGTGAGAAAGGATAACGTTGACTATGTGGTATGCCTATAGCACCCTTCACTCGAATATAGTAAGATGGCTAACTGCATCAGGTTCACCTCGGCGACTACATTTACGAATACGGACCCGATGCAGCTGAGATCGAGCGAGTTCATAGCCCTAGGCATGAGATCTTCACTCTGCATGATTATCGGGCGCGTCTGGGACAGGTATAGTGAGTTTGTTCCATTTGACGAAAACTGCTAACAAGGTGACTCTAGTATCGCACTGATCTCGACCTGGCTACATCGCACCAGAATTTTGCTTGGATTCCGGTCTGGGATGACCACGGTGAATATCCCAATATTTCTGGTATAAGATGGTCACTTGCTAACGATGTGTAGAAATCGCCAACAACGGCTACAGAGATGGATTCAGCGGACTGAACAACACCGAAGATTCCTTCTTGAACGTTGGACCCAAGGTCAGCATTGACCAGCGCAAGATGGATGCCGTCGGGCGTACTTTGAGTGGATGCCAATTCGGTATGCCTTACTCCGTCAACGAATGTGATGGATAAGCTAACAGGAAGCAGCCAGGTCGACATGGACGATGGCCTCCGCATCTGGCGCTCCTTCCAGATGGGTAACTTGATGGATCTGATAATGCTGGATACGAGGAACTATGACCGCAGTATCACATCTCTCGGTAGGAACTCATGCAAATCATCGCTAAGTCCATCAATTGCTGATAATCGTATAGGCTGGAACGACGAATACATCGAACGGATTCAAAATGACACCGGAAGATCGCTCATGGGAGCTCGCCAGGAAAACTGGTTCTACAGACACTTATCCGACTCCGCCAGCCGAGGCACCACATGGCGAGTAATTGGTAGCCAGCTCAAATTCTCTCGTCTTGAACAGGAAGTTGACGGTGGGGTTACCGTTAGCCTGGACTCTTGGGATGTATGGCAGACCCTCCCCGTTCAAAATGTTTTCTGATTGCTAATGACTTGTGACAGGGCTATCGCGCACACTACAACCGCACACTCAAACACCTGTACGACAACAACATCGGAAACAACATCATGCTCGCTGGTGACACGCACACAAACTGGGTCAGCGACCTCGCCTGGATTGGTGAAAAGTCCTACGACAGCACCACTGGCAAGGGCGCCGTTGGCGTCGAATTCGCCGGAACAGCAGTGTCCAGCGAAGATTTCGGGGGCACTATTAGCAGTGCCGAAGCTGAGGCAGCCACGTACAAGAAGAACGAGGAGATGAGATGGACTGAGGGATACTACCGCGGTTGCTATGAGCTGCATGTTACGCAGAATGAAGTGCAGGCTGAGTATTTCGGGTGTCCTACTGTGGCCAGCCGTAATGGATGGGATCTTCCTCTTGCCAACTTTACCGTCAAGACTGGGGAGAACCATCTCGCGAGATCTGTTGCTGGAGGAGAGGAGGTGGAGGCTGGGTACTTCCGGGATGGAGAGGTGAAGCATTCCAATCTTACTCTTAACACGGAAACTGGCAAGTGGGAAGTGATTGGGTTTGACCAGATGTTTCTGATGGTCTAGCCCGGAAGTTGTATACTAGGAATACCATACTGGCAAATAGTGATGCTCATTTGTTGTTCTTGTTGAAGATACAGACTGGAACTTCCGTTGTATCGTCATATGCTCCAATATGTCGCTTCTTCCTGTTGCGAGGGTAGCCGGCCAGTCTTTGACGACATCCAGTATTTTGCAGCAGGGTTGATCGTTAAGACGAGCTAGGACTTCGGTCTCTCCCTACCATCCAATTTCATTTCATGCTATGATTCATGCTTTGACCTGGAGACATCCTCCTTTTCATGGCTACCAACGTCGGCCACTGCCTCACTATCGCCCCTTATTCTAGACCTTGCCCATCGAATGGCAACCCGGACTCGATACTCGGTTGCCCCGATTACCAGCAGTAGTCCAAGAGCGTAGGTGAACACTTCAGCCATGCACTGTAATTGACTCCCGGCACTGCAGACCGTGACAATTCGTTCCACAGCTCAATCACCACAAACGAACTGGTAGAGGAAAAGCCTAGCAGCGAGTGCGTAGTGGTTGGAAACGAAATAGTATATGAGTACAGGTACCGCAGTCAGCAGGAGTAATAGCGTAGTCATGTTGAAAGCAGAAAAGAAAGAGTACGTTAGTCGGGCATTGGAAGGATCGGATAACTGGGCTATTATTCTGCATTCTTGTCTTGCTTGTTATTTCAGGAGACAAGAGTGACGAGGAAGCCTGAACATGATTGTAAAGAATTGAATGAAATCCCCGTGAAGTTGATATTGGGACCCGAAAATATGTTTCCCGGAATCGGAGCAATTTCGGAAAAGTGATCTCTCTATATCAACCATCTTAACACAACTCATTCTGACCGTTATACGCCTAATTAGACTAAACTCGTGTTCTGCTGCTTCTACCACGTGCCGTCGAAGCATCACTCTTTGTTCCGTCTTTGAATACCACTGCAGGAGAAAATGAACAAAGAAAATGCTCCACAATCTGTACCAAAATCACGACAATACTACTACGAAGATCATATTGTTCTTCTAGGCTGAGAATTTCATGAATATTACCGCATCAGGAAGTTGTTGATTCACCCATCAGCGTCTTCGATAACACTATGGCTGTAGGTTCATCTCTCATATATTTACCATTCCACTCGACTCTACCAGACACTATCTAGATGCTCTTCTGCGACATTGCTATTGACAAGCAGTAACGGGCAAATCCAGCAATGGGCTCCAAACCCTCGCCTACCAAAGGCACCTACGCCTGTCGCCCGGAACGAAGATGCCAACACCGAAACGGATGGATGTCCCTATTCAACTTCACGACCGCAAACCATGTCCTAACGCTGGCGTTGGCGACATTTCTCGCCCTCCTCGCTGGTATCATCATGCCCCTCTTTGCAGTCGTTCTAGGAAATCTTTTCAACGCGTTCATGCTGTTTGGTGCAGGCACTGTTTCGAGCCAGACGCTGCTTGACCAGGTTGTGTCTGGCTGTGTACAACTGGCGGGTCTTGGTGTTGCTAATTGGGTTCTGAATGGGTGTTATTTTCTTTTCTTCATTGTTTTCGGGGAACAGCAGGCGGCTAGTGCTCGTGGTGAGATTTTTCAGGGACTGTTGGAGAGGGAGATTGAATGGTTCGAGGGGCAGGAGAATGGTACTGCGGCCTTCTTGTCTTGTCTTCAAGCGTGAGTTATCCCGGTTTCGACAGTATGGATGTGACTAACACCAAGATAGCCAGATACATGATCTACAGATGGCAACCTCGCAACCTCTAGGCATCGTTTTGCAGTATGCCTTCCGAACCATCGCATCGCTGGTACTAGCGCTCTATACATCCTGGAACCTCTCGTTGGTCACCCTGGTTGGAATCCCCGTGTTCTCCGCTATCGTCGCCTTCCTCTCAACCAAAATGAAACCCAGCATCGAAGCCCAGCAAAGCGAACTCACAACCGCCTCCAAGATCGGCAACAGTGCCATCACGTCCATCGATACGGTCAAATGCCTGAACGCACAATCAGTCGAACTCCGCAACTTTTCCTTCCGAATCGACAAAGCCGCGATGCATTACCTGAGACATGCGCGCATCAACTCTCTCCAAATAGCGACAATACGGTTGATGATGTTCGGTATGTTTGTGCAGGGATTCTGGTACGGGAGCTCCCTGGCCATTTCTGGTAAACTGTCGGCTGGTGAGGTTCTGCGGACGTTCTGGGCGTGTTTGATAGCTGCCCAGTCGATTGAGCTTGGGCTTCCGCAGGCTATTGTGTTGGAGAAGGGTAAGGTTGCTGCTGCGGCGTTGATGGGGACTTTGAATTATCAGACGGATGAGCCCTCGGATGAGACGAAGGGTGCGTCGTATCCGCAGTATTGTGAAGGTGATATCGAAGTGAACAATGTAAGCCCTCTCTTTTAATCAAACATGATCGTTTTGCGATTAGAAGCTGACTACCTAGGCGTCCTTCGCATATGCATCACAACCCGAAAGGCCAGTCTTAAAGTCAGCCAATTTCTTCTTCCCAGCCGGCGAGACAACATTCGTGATTGGAAAAAGCGGCTCTGGCAAAAGCACCCTTGGACAACTCCTCATGCGATTCTACCCCTCGACATCTGGTGAAATCCACATCGATGGCAATCCGATTGAGTCGCTCAGCATAAGCTGGATCCGAAACAACATAACCCTCCTTGAACAAAATAGCGTGCTCTTCAACGAGTCAATCCTCACAAACATCGGGTTCGGACGTCGAGAAGGCGAACCAGTCAGTGATGATGATGTGCAAGATTGTGTTGATATGGCGATGCTTCAGAGTACGATTGATAACATGCCTCGCGGTATTGATACTTGTGTCGGTAATGGTGGGGGCTTCTTGAGCGGAGGACAGAGACAGCGAGTCGCTATTGCAAGAGCACGGCTAAGGGACACCCCGATTCTCATTCTGGACGAACCGACGAGCGCTCTGGACAGCGCCAACCGCACTGCAGTCATGAAGGCAATCCGGAAATGGCGCAAAGGAAAAACGACAATTGTCATCACACACGATGTGGCCCAGATCCAAGACGATGACTTTGTATATGTTATGGAGCATGGCTCTGTCGTGCAGTCGGGGTACAGAAGCGCATTGGAGAAGGGCACAGAAAGCGACCCCTTCGCTGCAAAGACATCACAAGAGACGATGCATGATTCAGCCCACCACGACTCTGCGGATGATACCTCGGATGATGATACCTTGGTGGCAGAGAGTGCACATGAGAGGAGCGAGAATATACCTGATCTTCCGCTGAAGTCACCCACCGCGCCCTACATGCAGCATCGGAAATCGATCTTCCAAGAGCTGCTACCAAGTCCCACCCGAAACGGCGGTTTTGAAGACGAGGATCTTCTTGATCAGCCCGGGATTCCAATGCGTCGACTTGACAGAGCTCGCGTCAACAAACAGAGGTCGGTTCTTATGGACATACAGGACCGTCGTCTTTCAGTCGCTCCTTTCCATCCTATAGAGGCGACGAACCGTCGACAGTCAATTAACCCTTACGGAAGTCAAACGAAGCCGGAACGCCTCTCGAAGCAGCAACACGAGACATCTGTCTACGGGATCATGAAAACCATAATCCCAAACCTGACCAGCTGGCAGCGACTGCTCTTATTAATAGGCTTCGTCTGTGCCCTCGGCCACGCAAGCGCAACACCACTCTTCTCATACTGCATGTCCGAACTCTTCGGAACCTTCTACGACAAACACACCAGCGCCACGCGATGGTCTCTCGCCGTCCTCGGAATCGCCATCGGCGACGCAACCGTCTCCTACTTCATGCACTACCTCCTAGAATTCTGCGGTGAAGCCTGGGTCGACTCTCTCCGCAAGAAAGCCCTCCGCTGCGTCCTCGACCAACCAAAACAATGGTTCGAAGACGAAACCAATGCCCCCTCCAAACTCGTTGCGTGTCTGGATCAAAATGGAGAAGACATGCGGAACTTGGTTGGCCGTTTTGCGGGTTTTGTGTTGGTGGCTGCTACGATTACCGTGCTGGCTGTTATATGGAGTCTGGTTTCTTGTTGGAAATTGACGCTTGTGACGCTTGCGTGTGGGCCTGTTATTTATGCTATTACGAGGGGGTTTGAGGGGACGAGTGGGTATTGGGAGAAGAGGTGTAATGAGGCTGGGAGGGTTGCGGGGGAGGTTTTTGTGGAGACTTTTTCGGAGGTTAAGACGGTGAGGACGTTGACGCTTGAGTCGTTCTTCCATAAAAAGCATATCAAGGCTGCAAGGAGCTGTATGAAGATGGGGTTGAAGAGGGCTGGATATACTGGGGTTTTGTTTGGGCTTGCGGAGTCAACTATTATGTTTGTCAGTGGTGAGTGATGGATATTTCTTGAGTTTCCAGGGCTCTGCTGATGTGATACAGCTTTGATATTCTACTATGGAGCTATTCTTGTGTCTTCAGCAGAGTTTACGGTCAAAGAGATCATGACGACGTTTTCGATGCTGCTGTTCAGTATTGGATATGCGGGCACCGTGTTATCATGGAGTGAGTATCTTGTTTGCCTTTTTCATCTGTTCATCGCTGACATGTTAATAGTCCCCCAAATCGGTACCTCACGCGACATGGCAGCGCAACTCTTGCGTCTTGCAAGCCTCCCGGAAGGTGTATCGCATGAACACAAGGGCAGCATGGGCATCTCCCGGGCAGCTCCTGTGACAATTACTGGACTGAACTTCCGCTATCCATCACGCGATGACACTCTCGTGCTACGGGATATCTCATTCACAATCCCCAAAGACTCATGCACAGCGATAGTCGGACGTTCCGGATCGGGCAAATCGACCATCGCATCCTTATTACTGTCTCTCTACGAATCACCACCATCCACCAGCAACCTCCCAGCAATTTCTCTAGGAGGCATCGACATCCGCCGTCTACATACACCAACCATCCGCTCATTAATCTCAATCGTCTCCCAACAACCCACCATCTTCCCCGGCACGATCCAAGAAAACATCAGCTACGGCCTCGACACAAACTCTCCCCTCCGAAGCATGCGCAACGTCCACGCTGCAGCACAAGCCGCCGGAGTCGACGACTTTATCACCTCCCTGTCATCAGGCTACCTCACTGAAATCGGCGACGGCGGCGTCGGACTTTCAGGTGGACAAGCACAGCGTCTAGTCATCGCGCGAGCTCTAGTCCGACGACCACAGATCCTCGTCCTCGACGAAGCAACTTCGGCCCTGGACCCGACAAGCACGGAAGTAATCCGACAAACGGTTAGTAAATTGGTCAAGGCGAGGCTAGGGTTGACGGTAGTTATTATTACGCATGCGCGGGAGATGATGGAGATTGCGGATCAGGTGGTGGTGCTAGAGCAGGGGTGTTTAGTCGAGCACGGAGGATATGGGGTGCTTGTCAGACGGGATGGGGGGAGGCTGAGGGCGTTGGTGGAGGAGTGTATGTAATTTTTTCATCTTTGTCTATGGTTGATAGAGGCGTTGGCGTTGTGGCCTGAGGCATCTAGTGCGTAATTAGCATTCCATACCCCGGATTCTTGTAGTTGAAGCATTCCAATGCATACTCCATAACGATAGTGAATATCGATAATATACATCTGCCTGATCTATTATTCTTCCTATTGTCTATTGTACTGCAATACCTCAATAGGAATATTCACATAAAGTACAGAGTACATACAGGTACGAAGCGCTGTTCTAAAAATAAACACTCGAGGAGATTCTCAAAGAACGATGAATCGGGAGAATGCTCGTTGTTTCAAGTGGTGTCCTGTTATTTTACATCCTTATTTGATTTCTCAATATATCGCACTCCTATTCTGCACACTTATACACTCTGTATCCTACGTGCATACTGTACAAGTACACACTACTCATATTATGGCAAAATCCTGTGGCTGGTTCCTGTAAAGCCGGGATCCACGGTTACGTCTCTTCTTTTCTTTTCTTTCTTTCTTCGGTTCTTTCTCTCTTCTGTCATCGCATGTCATCTTCCTCTTGTCCTCTTAGCTGGCATTATTTACATATCAGTCCATTATTCTTCTGCCTTATTCCTGCATCGCCTCTTTTTTTTTTTTTTTTTTTCCCGCTCTCTCCGCATCATCTGCCATCCTGCGGACATACAACTGTCAGCGGCAAGTCTCCATCTGCTTACAGCCGGTCTGCATGCTCTGTCACCCAGGATTTGGGAGGCCTTTTTTTTCACCACTGCCTGGAAGCAGTTAAAGGGATTTGAATATGTATATTCCTCCCCATTTTCAATGGTTGGAGGCCCGGCAGGGTCCTCCGGGGGATGCGAGTGCAGGACCCGACAGCCAGGATAGTCCAGATCCGGGAAATAAAGATTCAGGGAAAGATAATTCGGGTGGGACGTCGGCAAGGACGAATGCTGCTATTATTGTATGTTTCTTTGTTGTATTCGATATCGTGATGATGAAGCTGACTCTGTCTACTCTGTAGGTCGCTGCGGTTATCGTCTTCGCCATCACCGTCGGCGTAATCCTTTTCTTCATCCTCCGCACCCTCCGTCGAATGAACTGCTCTCCCAAATACCTCCCCGGAAAACGCCTCAAAGATAAATGGAATCGATGGAATGCTGGACGCTCGTACGGCCAGTTGTCGAACGGATCGTCGTCCAATCAGGCTAATGACACGGCATACCACGGCTCGGGTCGTAGTGGTGGATCGGAGATGAACACGACTGATAATGCTACGAATGGAGTCCGTCGTGAGACCTCGGTTCGATCGGTGATTACGCTACCGCCGTACTCGGCGGCTCCCAAGCCGGAAGAACAGATTATCGCCCGCGAAGGTGAACGGGAGGGTATGGATGTTGTTGTGGAGTTCCCCGAGACTGCTGAGGAGGAGGAAGTGCGGAGAGAGGAACTCATGGAAGGGCTGTACCAGATTCGAGTGCAGCGGCGGCAGGAACATGCTGAGCGTGAGGCTCGACGACAGGCCCGTCGGGATGCCCGGCAACGGGGCGATTATATTCGTCTGGAGGAACTTCGCTTGCAGAGTACCATCCGCGATCGCAGTCGCTCGGAGGCTCGGGGGAACAGAGGAAACAGTAATAGCCGCAACCAGTCGGCCGCGACACACCTGGCAGAGAGTCAGAGCCGTGGTCGGGATAGGCGAATCGCCAGTGTGAGCTACGCTGCTTTGGGTCGCGTGCGACATGATGGTTCGCGTCTAAGGAACAATTCGACTGATTCTGACAACCGCCCTCTGCTGCAGAGCTCGGGGGATGGTTCTACGGGTGAACTTACGCACTACCGTGGTGAATCATACTCTTCTCTTGTCTCGGGGTCGTCTGTTACTTCGGATGGAGATACGTTGACTCCTGTGGCGTCTCAGCGACAGTCCATGTATTCCGCGCGTTCTCGCTCGAATAGCCGCCCTGAGTCCATTCCGGAAGAGGAGCCGGAAACTACCGGTGTCGATACTACCGGTGCTCCGCCTCCTCCGGAATACGATTTCTTGGACTGGGGAGAGGCGCCTGCGTATTCAAGCCCGGTCGTGATGCAGTTCGGGCCGGATGCGCGAGGGAGCAGGAATCTAACGGGAGAGGCTAGGCAGACCACGGGTTCGAATGAAAACGAGAGAAGAGAGGAACGGGACGAGACAGCACAAAGCAACCAAAATAACGAGACGGATCAGAATACGGAGAGAAGTCGGCCTCCGCAACTGCCTCAACTCTCCCTTCTACCCACTATTCAGGTCGATGTTGCGAGTCCCATTGGCGATTTGACGCCAACGACACCTACCATGCCTCGACCGAGAGAGGAGCAAGCAGAGCATGCCCCAGAGCATGCCCCAGAGCACGCCTCGGAACACGCCCCAGAACATCCTGCCGAACAGCCCGCCGAGCATTCCAGCAACAACGGCAACAGCGCCCCGGACACAACTGCGGCTTCTCACCAAAACTCTTGATTTCCACCTCTACATTCAATTGTACACCTAATTACGAGTATGACGATTACGATCTTTTAATTCCCCGGACATTAGTGGATATCAGCCCCGAATTAGTGGGCTAGCATGGCGTTGGAGGGATTGTGTTAATGATTTGGTTGGACATGGTATTAATTGTAGATATTGGCCAGTTGAAATTGGTAACCATATCTATTTACATACGGAGTAACTAGTTAGTGAAATGAATGTTTGTTATGGCGACTCGGGCGGTGACATTCTGCCGCGTAAACAAAGCTTCCCCAGCCACCTCAGTTTTTAGACTCCTGATGCTGTCATCCACTCTCCACTGCTTTGCCATGCCCCATTTTAGTCCTTTGTTTGTTTTGAACTAGGAGGCTTTGACGTCTAACGTCCCTAGTTTTCAATTCCTACAAGGACTACGGACTAGGTGTCACGTAATGGACAACACCACCGGCAGCTTCGCGTCTTTCGGCTCGGACTTCGACCCCGAACACGAGGCTCTCCAATCCACAAACCATGGCAACAACAGCCCGCGTCTTCCCAACATGACCAGCAACGCGCGCAAAAACCGCAACAACCACCAATTCTACGACGGAGCAGACGACGACGAACCTGATTACGCGATCAACACCTCCGCCATTGAACGCGCCTTCCCCGAATTCTCAAACGCCGGCTCCTCATCCGACGACGACCTCCACGACGAACTTCTCGACGACGAACTCTCCGTCGAACTTGGCAGAGGTGTATCTTCGAAACCGACGCGTCATATGGAAGATTCGCGGAATTCGCACATGAGCTTCGAGAATAGCGTTCGCTCGTCGTCGCCTGCCGTTCGCCTGGATTACCCGACTTCGTACACGCCGCAGAAATCAGCAATGCGTGCCCAGCCTCGACGAGCGGTTAGCGAGAACCTACGGAAGGACGCTCAGGTGCGGAGGGCGAGCCAGGCGCAGAAGGAGAATATCAAGCCGCAGTCGAATGGTCAGAGACGGACGCTTTCCGAGATGCATGCTAGAGCGCGTGATCCGTACGATATTTCGTTTACGGGTGAGGAACAGCGGCCTTCGCCTGGGCGTGGTAATTCGCGGTCGACGCGCTTTGGGAACACGAATCTTTCGCATCAGATTACTGAGGCTGTTGAGAGGGCGTCGAGGGAGGTGCGGCCGGGTGGGAAGCTTTCGAATAGCACGCGCAGTGCTCCAGCTAATGGGGCTGGAGATACGTTTACTCATCAGTCGTTTTTGTTGCCGGATTTGCCTAACCTTTCGGAGCTGGTCTCTGGTGTGTATGAGGATGGGACTCCGGTTTTGCCTAGCCATAAGAAGATGCGGTCGACGCGGTTTGTGTCGCCGTCGCAAGACGCGGATACGTCGGTCTCCCGTCAGCATCTTCCTCTGGACGCGGTGCCGGTCCCGGATGATGAGAAGGCTTTGTTTGTCTCGTTGAGAGTTCTTCAGGAGAGAGTGGCCGAGTTGGAACACGCCAAGTCTGATGCGGAAAAGAAGATTCAAGATATGCGTCAGGAGAATGCTTTCCTCAAGTCGGATAGGTCTCGTCCCAAGGACAAGTACAGTCGGAGGGACTACGATTCGGAAGAGGAGTACAGACGGGACAGTCGGTTGGCGAGCGAGAATCAGAAATTAGAGGCCACGAACCTCGCTTTGCAGAACCGACTGGACATTATCGACCGGAAGGCTCAACTCTCCGAAGCGACCTTGAACAAGTTGACCCGCGAGCGCGACATGGCAGTTTCCCAGTTGGGTGTTGCGTATCTCGAGGCGCAAGACTTTAAGAACCAGAACGAGAAATTGAGGCGCGAAAATGCGGAACTCAAGTCCCAGCTGGCTAGATCTACAAACTACACGCAAAGAACCCGCGAAGACACCGGTCGGACCGAGCAGACCGCTGATACTGATGAGATGGATGACGATACCCAAACCCACACACAACGCAGTGCCGATGTCAGTCGCAACACGAGAGACCTTACCACGAGGAGCGTGCGTTCGAGGTCGAAGCCTGCGCGCGACGAAGACACTCGTACCAAGGTCTCGACTCAGGTTGACAAAGAGCTCTCGCGACTCGAGAAGGAGCGAGCTGAAGAGGCCTTGTTCTCGCTTGATGTTCCGCGCATCAGGAAACAAAAGTCAGAGAGCCGATCGGCCGACCGAGCTGACAAGAAGAAGTCAAATACCGGCAAGCGCGTCAAGCGGGTAGTCGTGGAGGAAGTTGATGTCACTGATCCTGTTGAGACTACGACGGAGGAAGTTACTCGACACACGAGGAAGTCTTCTCAGGGAGAGCAGGACTTGACTTTGCTCAGCTTTATTGACGTAAGTTACGCCTTTTTATTCACGATCCGACAGTCTCTTAACTGTTTGTCCTACAGGAACGCGAAATTGCTCAACTACGAAAGACGCTTGAAGAAGAGCGACTGGCACGCAAGCAACGGCTCAGTCTTCCCAAGGAGCCTACTGCGACGCATGAAACCGTGAACACCACCCGACAGAGCTCGAAGGCTCCTGTGCCACGGAAGTCGTCTTTGAAAACACCAGCCAGACCTACCTCTGCCATTGGCGATGTCACAGCAACTTCTAAAGCAAGCTCGCCTGAAGATGGCAACCTTATCGTGCCCAAGGAACGTCAACGGCGACACTCGGACAACGGTCCCAACTTTGTTTCTCCTCGGAGACGGCGTCGCGATGTGGAGGAGATGACCTCTGCCTTCATCCTTCCCGATATCACCATCCGTCATGCAGACCTGGCCGCTCAGGACCTTTCGAAATTGCCCGAGGTGACACAACGAGCACTTGATGGAATCGCACAGCACAACGGCAAGAACTGCACGGTGTGCCAGCGCGTCATCTCCGATGGTAGCAGCTGCGACCACACCCATGAGGTCCAAGTGCCCAAGCCCATCCCAGTGTCGGAGCGCATGCCGGAACCCACTGTATACAACGAAGAGCCCACTCTGCGCCCCGCGCAGGACCCTCCCGTCGCACTGGCCACGGTCCTCAAAGCGTTGGAAGACGAATTGTCGCACTTGAAGATGCAGCTGGCAACCTACCAAGCGGCGTATAACAAACTCGACGCATCTCTTGGCAAGCGACAACGGAAGACTCTCGGAGAGAAGATTGAGAAGTTGCTCAAGGATGTCGATATGAAAGCGGATCAGATCTATGCGTTGTATGACGTATTGGAAGGCCAGAAGCAAGATGGACGCGAGATGACAGGACGAGAAATGGAGCAGACCCTGCAGTCTATCGGGATTGAAAACTCCGGTGAGCGTGGAGACGTGACCGCGTCGACGCACAAGTCTGCATCTGCTCGGAAGAATACCGGACCTGCAGTAGAGGATGACGATGATGATGACGATGAGCTTCCGTGGGAGGGCATTGAGAGTACGATGGACGTGACCGGTCGGAGTGGACGTTAACATTCTTTTTCTTTTCCTTTCATCTGTTACTACTGTGTTACTGCCCTGATGTTGGCGTTGTTGGATGATATTGCATTGGTGTACATTAAAGCATTATTGGATTTTCGGTTCAGGAACCGGTTAATGGAGTATGTCTTTACTACTGTATTCTGCAATGATACCATAGGCACACTCCTACGGGGAAATACTCGGGGCCCTATATCTGATCGGCGGTGGACCCGATGGTGTGCTCTTAGTGCAAATCACCAAATCCTCTCTCCTAGTTAGTTACCCGAACACTATGTAGTCAGACACTCACACTGGCCATAACTTATTGACTTCGATATTACCTCCGCTGATCATATATAGTCCTAACTCCAGCAATCACCTCATTTTTTGGTCTATTGATGTTATCCCGTGCACTAGCCAATTGTGTCTGCTCTCGCGTAATATGCAGCTGTGCTCTCGCAATCGTACCTCTGCCCTTCAAGTACGATATTTTCCAGACAGAGGACCTATCTCTGCCGATGTGATGATCTCTGCGCGGATGGACTGACTCTCCTCGTTTCTTGTATGGGGGATAACGGGGGAATGGCTGCGTGTCGGGTGTGGAGGGATGGACTGTGGAGAAGAGAGTCAGGCGAGTTTAGGCTTTGGCTTTGGCGATGATGATAGAGGTGATCTCGGGCGGGAGAGAGACATATAAGGATGGTCGTTGCTCGACATGAAATTGGGCTGGTTTCTGTGTCTCAAGCCGTTCAAAGCAGTGAAAGAGGGAAGAGAAACGACTGCATGATGAAGTTTCTGAACACTTTGCTATTCTCCGGGCTGGCTGTGGCTAGTACCCAGCCTAATATTCTGTTTATTTTGACGGATGACCAGGATAAGCATATGGGGAGTCCGGATTATATGCCCCAGCTTCAGGTATGTACATAGTACACGATTGCGCTAGTATTAGAAAGTGCTAACTGGTAAAGAAACAAATCGTCCAAAAAGGAACCACCTTCCCCAAACACTACTGCTCAACAGCCCTCTGCTGCCCCTCGCGCGCCAACATCTGGACCGGCCGCATGCCTCACAACACCAACATCACCGACGTAAACCCTCCCTACGGCGGCTACCCCCGCGTCGTCGAAGCCGGCTGGAACGACAACTACCTCCCCATCTGGCTGCAAGAAGCCGGCTACAACACCTACTACGTGGGCAAGTTGTGGAACGCGCACAGCACAACAAACTACAACAACCCCCCCGCCAAGGGCTTCAACAGCTCCGACTTCCTCCTCGACCCGTATACCTACCGCTACTACGATGCGCAGATGACCCGTAACAACGGCAAGCCGGTTAGTTACCAGGGACAGTACTCGACGGATGTCATCGCGGATAAGGCGCGCGGGTTCCTGGACGAGGCTATCGAGAACAAGGATAAGCCTTGGTTTTTGACTGTTGCGCCTACGGCGCCTCACTCGAATGGTTCTTACGATCCTAGTCGCGACACGAACTGGTTCGGAGAGCCGGAGTTTGCACCGCGCCATGCGGGACTGTTCCCTGATTACCAGATTCCTCGCGATGCGAGCTTTAACAAGCCCATCCAGGGTGCTGTGGGGTGGGTGAAGGATTTGCCTGAGTTGAATGAAACGCTTATTCAGTATAATGATGAGTTTGGGCGGAGACGGCTGCGCGCACTGCAGGCTGTTGATGAGATGATTGAGAGTCTTATTGAGAAGTTGGAGAAGGCGGGTGTGCTGGATAACACGTATGTTGTGTTTTCGGCGGATAATGGGTATCATATTGGGCAGCATCGGATGAACCCAGGGAAGAACTGTGGTTATGGTGAGTCTTTCCCTACCAGCCGTGAGTGAGTGAATGATACTAATGATGCGATGCAGAAACCGACATCAACGTCCCCTTGGCCATCCGCGGCCCCGGCATCCCCGAAAACGCAACCCTAGACGTCGTGTCCTCCCACACCGACATCGCCCCAACCTTCCTGCAAATCGCCAACGCCCCCTCCCGCCCGGGCCTCGACGGCAAAGCCCTCCCCTTCACCCAAGCCGACACCGCCGACGCGAAGACCGAGCACGCAGCCATCGAATACTGGGGCCTCGCCATCCCCGAAGGCATCTACGGCCACTACAGCAACGTCCCCGTACAACCAGACACCCAATTCCAAAACAACACCTACAAAGCCCTCCGCCTAATCTCCGACTCCTACAGTGTCTACTACTCCGTCTGGTGCACCAACGAGCAAGAACTCTTCAACATGAAATCCGACCCTCACCAAACCGTCAACCTCGCCGCGAACCCCGCGCAGCACCAAAACTTCAAGATCGCAAACCGCCCCATCGGCCAGATCATCCCTCGTCTGGACGCGCTGATGATGGTGCTCAAGTCCTGTGATGGTGATGCTTGTCGCAAGCCGTGGCAGCAGTTGCATCCTGCGGGCGCGGTGGCGAATCTGACGCAGGCGCTGGATGAGAAGTTTGATGGGTTTTATGCGAGACAACCCAAGGTTTCGTTTAGTTCTTGTGCGAATGGGTATTTGATTAGTGAAGAGGGACCGCAGGAGTTTAATAAGTATACCGGGGGGAAGGGGAAGAGTGGGACTAGGAGGAACTTCTTGGGTATATAAGTGAGATGTGGTATGCGGTGTACATATTGGACATGGTACATATGAGTAGTACATAATGAACGGTAATGATATATATCCAAGGCTCATCCTGTGCTTGTCCTGTGCTTGTCCTGTGCTTGTCCTGTGCTTGTCCTGTGCTTGTCCTGTGCTTGTCCTGTGCTTGTCCTGTGCTTGTCCTGTGCTTGCTCTGTGCTTTTATTAAGCTCCTAGAGTATCCCCCTGCTCCCCGCTTCCTCCCCGGCTCGGTCGTATTTCTAAGAGCATGTGTGATATATCACTGCGTATGTATCCCACCGGCCCGGAAGCAAACACATCTACATTTCCACTAGTGCAATCCTTCATTTATCCCCAATCGCTAGCGCCCCCGCCTAGATCTGGCGATCCTCCGCGATTGCTGTTTCGCGCGCCCAGTTCTCTTTGTTATCTGTTCACAGGCACCGATGTCCGGAGCTGATCCAGATTTTACTTTCCATTTTCCACTTTTCCCCTGGGATAAACTTCGCCTTATTGCCGCTTATCCGGGATGGAATATAATCGTAAATATGGCCACTTTGCTTCGACCTCTCTCGCGGTCTGAACTTTTCAGTAACCTGTGGACATTAGAAAATGGGTGCCGCCGAGCCTGAGACTGAGAAAGAACAAGCACCACCTCCGCAGGATGATTTTCCAGAGGGCGGGATTAGGGCATGGGGAGTTGTTGCTGGGGCGTTTTGTGTGCTGTTTTGCACGTTTGGGTATTTGAATGCTTATGGGTATGTTTGTTCTCTGAAAGTGGGAATTTGGTGGATGTATGCTCATTGAACCAGTGTATATCAGGATTATTACCAGGGCCACCAGCTGAGCCATGAGTCGTCGTCTACTATCTCGTGGATTGGATCGGTGCAGGTATTCTTTCTGTATGCTGGAGGTGTGATAGGAGGACCGTTATTCGACCGGATAGGTGCTACTGTATGTATCGCTATATTTCCAGGTCCATTGAATATAACTAACATTGCAGGTCATAATCCCCCCAGCACTACTCCTCGTCTTCGCCGTGATGATGACATCCCTGTGCAAAGAGTACTATCAATTCATGCTCGCCCAGGGAATCCTCGGCGGTCTATGCTGCGGTATGATGTTCGCTCCGGCAATGGCTGCTGTTGGACAGTACTTTAGAAACCGTCGAGCACTGGCTATGGGGATAGCTGTTAGCGGATCATCGCTTGGTGGTGTGATTTTCCCGATTGCTTTGAACAATCTGTTCCAGACACGCAGTATCGCGTTTGGTTGGGGAGTGCGTATTGCAGGTTTTATTATCCTAGCGCTTCTGGTGATTGCATGCGCAACAGTCCGCCGAAGACTCCCTCCCCGTAAGGGAGATATATTGGTATTATCAGCCTTCCGCGACCCCAGCTACATCCTAACAATCGCCTCCCTCTTCTTCCTTATCTGGGGCATGTTCACCCCCTTCTTCTACATCGACACCTACGCCACCTACCGCGGCATGTCCCCCCGCCTCGCCTCCTACATGCTCTCCATCCTCAACGCCGCCTCCATAATCGGCCGCATAATCCCCAGCCTCCTAGCCGACCACTTCGGCAACTTCACCCTCCTCTCCATCTCCGGCTTCTGCACGGGCGTCCTTCTACTCTGCTGGATAGCCATCAAATCGAACGCCGCGATTATCGTGTTCGCGGCGCTGTATGGGTTTTGTTCGGGGGCGATTGTGTCGTTGCTGTCGCCTTGTATTGCGCAGATTGCGCCGCATCCGAGCTTGATTGGGGCGTATTTGGGGATGGCGTTTTTGATAGTAGGGGTTTCGGGGTTGACGGGGACGCCGATTTGTGGGGCGTTGATCGATGGGTATGGGTGGTGGGCTGCTATGGTATTTAGTGGGGTTGCTGTTTTTGTAGGAGCGGGGTTGGTGCTTGTTACGAAGTGGAGTTTGAGGCGGAAAAGGAGGGATTAGATTGTCTCTATTTTTGTTGTTGTTGATAGACTCTGGTTAGGGTTAATCTACCACTGTACACGCTTCCTTCCCTCCCCATCCTTTCAGATGGATGCTGTCTAGTCTATTGTATAGGCCTTTCTCGAAGAAACACCATCATGAACTATGTGAGAAAGGCGCATGCAAAACCGAAAACTGGTGAGGTTAGCATACCCGCCCGACAGTAAGAAACGCCTGCGCAAGACAATGCCCCCCCACAAGCCTTTTGAATCATATCAACCGGTGTCAACGGGATCTCAGCCCAAAACATTTCAATCAAGAGAAAAGCCGAAGCAACACCGACGAACAAGCCTCCTAAAAGGTAGAAAAAGTGAAGACTGCTCTATAGTGCTGAAATCCGTACTCTGAAGGAGAAATAAGAGTAGGAGGATTATAGCCGTGAAGCTGAGGATGCCTAGGAAATCGATTTTCTTGATCTTGGATTTTGGTGGATTCTTGGGGTGTTTGGTTTAGTGTTGAGGGCATGTTGCATGCTGTTATTATAACGGAGATTATGAGGATGTGGAGTTGGCCGTAGAATGACCTGGTCGTTTATATCAGTAAGTGGAGGGACACCGGGTATTGTGGTTGAGAGACGCACCATCTCCAGCCAACAGTTTGTGACAACCCCCCCCCAATGGGTGCTCCCAAGCTGCGTCCTGTGATATTTGTGATTTTGGCGTAGCTACGGAAAAGCGCGACTTCTTTGGGAGGGACGATATCTGTCATTCGTTAGCCGGTCACTGTTCATTTCCCCCTCGAACAGTCTGAAGCAGGGGAAGGTACCGGTAACGATGACAGAAACCAGCGAGATTATCCCAGCACCACTGATTCCAGCTAGAACCCTTGACAGGATAAGTTGGACCATCGATGCCGATACCCCACTAGCCAGACATCCCAGAGAACCACATTCTTGCGAGCAAAGAAATCACCGAGGACTCCATACTATATGAGCCAATGTGCCGTTAGCCAGCTTTCTCAATCCGGTTCCTTTTTCGTTCGACCAACGGGGAGGCTTGTGGTTATCGATTTGAATGCGCGCGCGACGGCGTCGTATGTCCTTGGTTGTTTGAGAGGTCACTTCTATGAACGACGGGGGTTGACGGATGCTTCGGTGCAGACGATTGCTGGGTGTCTTTCCATGGTGTACAAGCTGGCAAATAACATTTCCGATGAGTGTTGGATAAGAGTTGAGAACAAGGCGTACTCCGTACATCAGGGTTGAATGATTTTCTCTCGATTATCACGGCTCAGGATCCGTCCCGCAAGCACAATTCCCTAAGCTTGACCTCCAATTCCTCCGTCCATCGCTCAAAGATATGATCAGGCCAGGACTCGAATAGTTCAAGCTGACGCACCATTTGTGTAAATAAAGTTCCCAATCGCTCGAGAACCAACCCGGTCAACAGAAGTGTACAAAAAAGAAACGATAGCCGAATGGATCCCAACCCCACACATTTTCAGTCAAGTCCCATTCCGATCTAGCTTACCACATATACACAGTCCACCATTCGCCCACATGGCCACCAATGGACCCCCAAAAAAAAATTCTTTTCAGCTCGGCAGAGACCCCACAAATATACACCTTCACCGCGCCCGTCTAGCCCTAAGGTTGGCTGGCTGATGGGCTATGTGGAGAACGCGATGGCTGGCTGATAGTCAACTATGTAGTAATCCGCCCCTCTACAAGTAGATTTAAATGCAATCCAATGCGCTTCTTATAGGTCCTAGATGAGCTCGATTTCTCCGGAATTGACGTGCTACGTACATACATACGGAGTATCAAGATGGATTCGACTTCGCCGTATGCTTTCCCGCTACACCCAAAGGAGTATGCGCCCGAGCCGGTGCCGAGCATACAGGAATGGAGACAGCTCTGGGCAGCGTGGGAATTAGTGACGTTGAAAATGATCCCGAACTCGGCATTGCATGAGAAGCCGATTCCGTTACGGAATGAGTTGGTCTTTTATCTTGGGCATATACCTACGTTGTAAGTCCTACCCCGTACATCCTCTGATTGCGGGGGGGATGTATGAAAGGCAAACCAAAACTAACAGAAAACAGTGAGGACATCCACCTCTCCCGCGCAACAAACGAATCCCCCATCGAACCACTCTACTACCAAACAATCTTCGAGCGCGGCATCGACCCGGACGTCGACAACCCAAATGACTGCCACGACCACAGCGAAATTCCAGGTACATGGCCCTCGCTCGCTGAAATCCTATCCTTCCGGAAGAAGGTCTGCGCAAGGATCGAGGCGCTGTATCAGACCGATAAACCCTGGTCTGATAGGACTATTGGTCGTGCGCTGTGGATCGGGTTCGAGCATGAGGGTCTGCATTTGGAGACGTTTTTGTGGATGAGTATTCTTAGTCCGAATGTACAGCCGCCTCCCGGGATGGAGAGGCCTGATTTTGAGGGGATGGCAAGGAAGGCGAGGGATGGGAGGGTTGAGAATCGGTGGTTTCCTGTCAGGGCAAGGACATTCCCAATCGGGATCGACGACGCGGAAGATGATTCGGGGAGTGGGTATTTCGCGTGGGATAATGAGCGTGGGCCGTATGATGCGATGGTGCATGGGTTTGAGGCACAGGCAAGGCCTGTGTGTGTGTTGGGGAGTATGCCGAGTATCTTGTAAAGACGGGGAAGACGGATTGTATTCCGATTTCGTGGACTCGTACCGAGAACGCTGCCAATGGCCATGGCTCATCGGATGCGGTTGAGAACTTCATCGAAGGCCTCACCATCAAAACCGTCTTCGGCCCCGTCCCGCTGAAACTCGCCGTCGACTGGCCCGTCTACATATCCTACAACGATGCAACAGCCTACGCCGACTGGGCGGGCGCTCGACTCCCGACTCTCCACGAAGCACGCAGCATCCACCGTCAAGTCGAGGAGGAGAAGGCCAAGGCAAATAACGACCTGTACGGCCTTTCCCCTTCCCCAAATCAATGAAAGTAGAACCGTGCTAACAAAAACAGACCGCGAGACCAACTCCCCCCCTCCTCCCGCGAAGACATCTACATCGACATGACCGGCTACAACACAGGTTTCAACCATTTCCATCCCACGCCCGTGACGCACAAGGGTAATCAGCTGTGCGGACAGAGTGACCTTGGTGGTGCGTATGAGTGGACGAGTTCGAATTTTGCGCCGCAGCCTGGGTTTAAACCTATGGATATTTATCCGGGGTATAGTGGTGAGTCCAGTTGTAATCAATGGATGTAGATGGGTTGATGTGCTGATTGTGATAGCCGATTTTATGGATGAGAAGCATATTGTTGTTGTTGGGGGGACGTGGGCTTTGCATCCGAGAATCTCTGGGAAGAGGACATTGTAAGTTGTCTAGTTTCTTGTTGTCTATTTTTCTTATTGTTTTGATTGAATGTTCGTCAGCTAACACAGGATAGCCTCAATTGGTGGCAGAAGAACTACCCTTATCCTTGGGTGACTCCGCGTCTGGTTCGGGATGTTTGAGGGTTCGACCTAAATAGATATAAAAGCCTGCTAGATATTAACATATATCATACGGAGTACGATGAATGTAACAAGATTCGATAACTACATACAGTACAAGTAAACTGTCGCACTCTCTGTACAGGCATGCATTATTTCCCATTCGGTAATCCGAGCCGAATCGGAGCGGCTAAGGAACTCCACCGGCCAAGTCAGAGTCGAATCGCGCACGAGGGGCGTCAAATGGCGATTAATGCTGAAAATGCTTTATCTTCTTTTCCTGCCTGGTGTGTCTGGGTAGATTTCACAGAAACAGAGATTTACTCTCTATAACGATTGATGGGTTCGAGTCAATCCCGCCAGCATGCCGGCCATGCAGACACACAATCTCAATCTCAAGCTCAATCACGACCACAATCCTATCGCGACCGAGACGACGATACGGTGACCGACGATACCGATTCAAGAAGTTTTCAGTATATCGCTCCGATCCCAGAGCCTACGGTCAACGACGACGACGACGACGACGAAGATATCGACGACCCCGTACGATCTAATGGAAACGAAGCCGAAAAACCAGCGACTTGGATGTCGCTGCCCAAAAAGTCCCAACTCGCCATCTTGACATTCGCACGCTTATCGGAACCTGTCACGCAGACGTCTTTGCAGGCGTATATGTTTTACCAGCTCAAGTCGTTTGATCCGTCGCTGCCTGACTCGACGATTTCTGCGCAGGCGGGGATGCTACAGGCTTGTTTTACGGCGGCGCAGTTTGTTTCGTCTGTTTTTTGGGGGAGACTGGCGGATGCGGATGCTGTGGGACGGAAGACGGTGTTGCTTATTGGGTTGCTGGGGACGTCGATATCGTGTCTTGGTTTTGGGTTTTCGAGGTCCTTTGTGACGGCAGCGGTGTTTAGGACGTTGGGCGGCATGCTCAATAGTAACATCGGGGTGATGAGGACGATGATTGCCGAGATTATCGAGGAGAAAAAGTTCCAAGCTCGGGCGTTCCTGTTGCTGCCCATGTGCTTCAACATTGGGGTTATCATTGGACCGGTATTCGGGGGCATGCTGGCTGATCCGGCGGGTAGTTATCCTGGTCTGTTCGGGCCCGGATCGTTCTTTGGAGGGAAGGATGGGGTTTGGTGGATGCAGCATTGGCCGTATGCGTTGCCGAATGTGTTGAGTGGGATATTCATCTTCTGTTCCATGTTGGCTGTGTTTTTGGGATTGGATGAGGTATGTGCTTGCAGTGTTGCACTCTGACAAGGCTAACGGATCTAGACGCATGTAATTGCACGGTATCGCGATGACTGGGGCCGGAATCTAGGCCGAAAACTCGCCAGATCCGTCTCGAGAAACCGCATCCCCCGATACTACCGTCGTCTGACCGACCAAGAAGAAGACAATTCCTTATACGAAGACGAAAACGAGTCCGCTCCGACTCCAACACCCCCCATCCGACCACAATACAAACGCCCGACCTTCCGCCAAACCTGGACCCGGAATGTCCTCTTAACGCTGCTAGCCAACTTCCTTGTCGCCTTCCACACCAGCGCCTTCAACTCCATGACCTTTACGTACCTGCCTACACCCCGCGCCCCAGAAGGCAGTCGGGACGGTATCTTCTTCGGCGGAGGACTGGGTCTCCCGTCTTCACGGGTGGGTCTGGCAACAGCTATCATCGGGGTGATCGGTCTTCCGCTCCAAATCTTCGTCTATCCAGGCGTACAGGCCAAAATAGGCACATTGACATCATTCCGCGCGTTTCTACCCTTTTCTGCAATCGCATACGCATTGGCGCCCTTTCTCGTGCTCATTCCCCGAAATCCGGCACTTGTCTGGCCCGCATTTACCTTCATCGCGGCACTACAAGTTATCTCTCGGACGTTCGCGCTGCCAGCTGGTATCATCCTCGTGAACAACTGCGTCACGAACCCCGCTGTCCTGAGTACGATCCACGGGGTGGCGCAGAGTGTTTCGAGCGGAGCACGTACGCTGGGGCCATTTGTTGGTGGTTGGGGATTGGGGTTGGGATTGCAGTATAATTTCATCGGAGGGGTGTGGTGGTTTTTGGCGCTGGAGGCGATGGTGGGGTGGTTGTTGTTGTGGACGATATATGAGGGGAGGGGGATTGGGAGGTGATCTGATGATTATTTGTATGCAATATTCATGTTCATTAACGTAAGTCATGATCGTGAGCAGTGTTCTAGACAACTGCAATAAAAGCCTGTATAGCCTTCTTTACATCTCCCTCATTCGCCTTCAATAGCTCCGTCGCTTTGGCCTTGCTCAGATCCAATTCCTTCACCTGCCATGCCATGGCCAGCCATTAGTTAGTCTAAACAAAGCACAGGCACAGCACAGGCACAGCACGGGACAGAAGCACCTACCAACAGATTGACATCCTCCGCCTTAACCTTGACCACCTTTTTCTTCCCCTCCGTCGTCTGCTTTGTCTGCCCCGCACTAGCAGTGGCATTCCCACCGGTATTCCCACCCTGACCCGCCGCAATCTCCAACCGACTCATCGCCTTCCCGAGCGCTTCCTGGTCCGCGGTGGAGGAGACTCGGCTGCCGAGGTCATCGTTAAGCGAGGACAGGGCGGCGGCGGCTTTGCGGTCTTCGGGGTTGGCGGGGAGGAGCTGGTCGTGGTCGTCAGCTGGATTGGACATGTCAATCTTTGTTGAGAATGTTTATATAGAGTTCAGGAACAGATAGTTTTCAGCTTGAAAGAATAGGGTGTGTGGGGAGAAGGGTGTGTGAAGTCACTGATAACACGATAACAAAGAGGGTCTTGGCCGGAAATGGTATAGCGCATGAGTCAAGGACTGTATTGACTGTTTTCTTCGTTTTGCGTGGTTTTTTTTTCTCAATTGGAATCCGGACTTCTATTCGGCTTATCCCTCGCTGTTTTGTTGTCACTCGACGTCAGCTCAGTGTTTTTGTTGTACGACCGAGACACCATCATATAAACCTCAGCTGGCTATTATTGGGGTAGCATTTCCTCTCTAAACAACTCACCATGGACAATTGGACCCCTAGCTGTGAGTTATCCATGGTATCATAGCAGTATAGCATTATAGCAGAGCTAATGTGTCAGCCTGGAAATCCAAACCCATCAAGCAAGATGTCGTCTATAGCGACTCGGACGGCGTGCAGGCTGCCCTCGACAAGCTTCAGAAACTGCCTCCGCTGGTGACTACGCAGGAGATTCATAACCTCAGGAAGCATTTGAAGAATGTTGCTCTGGGAAAGGCGTTTGTCTTGCAGGGGGGTGACTGTGCGGAGCTGTTTGACTACTGTAATCAGGGTGTGATCGAGGCAAAGGTGAAGCTTTTGCTGCAGATGAGTTTGGTTTTGATTTGGGGTGAGTGCACTATCCTATCTATGATATGGCAATGGCTAACTGTTACAGGCGCCAATAAGCCGGTTGTCCGTATTGGACGAATTGCTGGACAATTCGCCAAGTGAGTCTTCTCCAGCATAACAGTCAGGTACAGGACTAATAGTGCAGACCCCGCTCAAGCCCAATGGAAACTATCAACGGCACCGAAATGCCCTCCTTCCGCGGTGACAACATCAACGGCTTCGCTGCTGATCCCGAATCCAGAAACCCAGACCCCTCCCGTCTAGTCTCGGCCTACTTCCACTCCTCAGCAACGCTCAACTACCTCCGCGCCTCGCTCTCCTCGGGCATCGCGGACCTACACTCCCCACTAGACTGGGGTCTAGGCCATGTCATCACTCCCTCCATCAAGGAGAAGTACGAACGCATCGTCATCCGCGTCAAAGATGCCCTTCGCTTCATGCACACAGTCGGCATCGACACAGACCGCGGCGTCGAGACCGTCGAAGTCTTCACAAGCCACGAGGGCCTCCTCCTCGAATACGAACAAAGCCTAACCCGCCTCCAGCGTAACCCCTCCTCCTCCTCCTCCTCCTCCTCCTCCACCCCCAATGACACCAGCCACTACGCAACATCCGCGCATTTCATCTGGATCGGCGACCGCACGCGCCAACTCGATGGCGCACACGTCGAATTCTTCCGCGGCATCGCCAATCCCATCGGTCTGAAAATCGGCCCCAGCATCTCCCCCGAAGACCTCGTCCAGCTTCTCGACACCGTCAACCCATCCCGCGAAATCGGCAAAGTCACCCTGATCTCCCGCTACGGCGCCTCAAAGATCTCCGCACACCTCCCCGCCCATATCGCCGCTGTAAAGCAATCCGGCCACATCCCCGTCTGGCAATGCGATCCCATGCACGGCAACACCCAATCCACGCCCTCTGGCATCAAAACCCGGCACTTCAGCGATATCCTCTCCGAGCTGCGCCAAGCACTCGAGATCCACCGCGCAGCTGGCTCGTTCCTGGGCGGTATGCATCTCGAGTTAACTGGGGAGGCAGTCACAGAGTGCGTGGGTGGTGCTGGTGGTTTGACGGAGGAGGGGCTTGGGGAGCGGTATACTACTTTCTGTGATCCGAGGTTGAATGAGAAGCAGGCGTTGGAGTTGGCGTTTTTGGTGGCAGGGTTTTATCGCGAGTGGGATGAGGAGAAGGAGGCTGGTATGAATTCGATTTAGTTGGTACGGTGCTTTATGGAAAATTATTATGATATTTCGGGTTTGTTTAGGTCTCGGTTTCAACATCCAGATTTCACTTTATGTCAGTGTCGTCTAATTTCGGGCTATAAATATGAAAATTGATCAATTCAAGATAACTATGGTGGCTATTTCAACATTAAAAATAAGAAAGTGAAGAAGAATGCTAACAACATTCACCCTTTTATCTAGTCAGAACGCTCTATATATATATATACCATTCACTTAGTAGTCTACTCCACACCACTCAACTAGTACCTGCAATCTCTCACTTTTCCTACCATCGTGAGGCTTTCTGCACGTCCAACAACAGTCAAGGAAGACAACCAGAAGAGGTTGACAACAGTACTTGGTCCTGGTCACTACCTTTATGAAGCAAGCAGGCATCTCAATAATACACCAATCTCAAATAAAACGCCTCGCGTCAACTACTATATGCAAATCCAACCACCCCTTACTATATCACAAGGTCTCTCAACCGATCCATTCTGACCTTGGAAGGAGAATCATCGACAATCAAAAATAGATTCGTGTGGTTGAAGCTGGTAAATCCCCTTCGTACAAATTCCAGTGACGAGTCCTAGAGGAAAACGTGAGGGTTCCTCTATTCGTTCTCACCGCAGCCGTTGAGACCAATTCGACCGACGTTTTGAGTCTTCATTCCAGATTGCCCCGGCAGTACAGTACAGCGCGCGAGACTTCACAAGACTTCAAGATTTCCATCATGGAGCAATCAATCTGCAAGAGCTAACCTCCCGATCCGGATAACCCTAGCCGCGCCTCCCTGAAGAAAGATATTGGTATGCGATTCGAGGAAGAAACGATTACCACGTCGGATGAATGATTCTCGTGACGGCGACGCCCGAAGTCAAAGCCGAGCATCTCCCCAAGTGCTTCTGGTCGGGCTCAAATGGTGCGTGCATATCATGCCTTGTGCCTGGTGACCAAAAAAAAAAAAAAAAAAAAAAAAAAAAAAAAAAAAAAAAAAAACTCCGTGATGAGGCCACAAGCCTCTTGGTCGGCGTTTTGTTGTTGACATGGACGGTAAGTACTGCTTCCCTCCATCTGTTCTTCCCGGTTAAACTCGTGGCAAATGTTTAGGGATGTCCTACAACACTATTTCAAGGGCATTTGCCCACAGTGCAACAGCAAAGGCTACTCCTATTAGACGAGCAGTGACTTCTTCAACCGATACCCAGAACTCTTCTGTAGCTGCGCCAATACGGAGGAGTTGCAGGTCTGTCCCTTTTGTATGGGGTATCGATTTGTGTTCCAGGACAAATTGGACGCTAGGGACATGGCGTATCTCGAGGGGATGGTGGAGAAACATAATTGTGCAATGGATAAAAAATCCATCGTCCCGTTTCTTTTCGTGTGAGGTGTACGATGAGTTGTACGAAGAGCTTACCTCAAGCTATAAAGAGAGAGATCCAAGAATATTTACACGCGGAAAAGGGAGATGGGTCTTTTGTTGAAAAAGCACGAGCAGGAATTCCTGGCAAGAATCTCTGGAGGCGAGGGATCTCGGAATTAAGCCTAGTTTATATGTACGGAGGACTGAATTTGCTCGCTAGCTAGTCATAAATGTCGCGCAAGCCAACTATCTCTTGTGGAATATGGGATACAGAACTTATATATCCCGGCAATGCGAGAATCTGACACATTTGGCAACTCAATTAAAGGGGTCAACTACTACGTAGCCTGAGGTTATTTGCATAGTGCAGCCAGACGGAACGAGAGGCTCATTTCAACACGGCATCCTATCTACTGAACCAACCTGTCCTCCCAGACACGGCGGTTTCTACGGCGGTTGCGACGACAAAGTCAATCAATTCCAAAATCAATTCTCCCAATCCCAAAACTCCAAGGCAATATCCACAATGTTGCAAATGGGTATGTACAGTTCAAGAACAACCAAACCAATGCTAGTCAACCGAAGCCCATCAAGGCTTAACAGCCAAACTCTTCCTCCTAGCAGCCTCCAACCTCATCTTCAACCTCCTCGAGCTCTCCGAGTCCTCACCATCGCCCAACCCAGCATCATCCCCAGTCTGGAACAATCCCTGCCTCGTCTGCTTCGGCGGACAAGTCTGCTGCACCAACTTCGCGCGCGACAGATAGAACGGTGTCGCAGGCGACATGCCCACATAATCATCCATATTAAACCGGAATCCATACCCCGTACCCGGTGTTTTGGGCGTTTGGTAGATTCTATCCCTGGCGGATGGAGTATCGAATTTCTTTGTCCGGGTTGTGGTTGGTGTGCGTGGTTCTTCGCTGGATGAGGGTGTGATGGCCGATTTGCGTCGAGCGGCTGCGGCAGAGGAGACGAGAGTTCCGTTGACGTTACTCAATGCCCTCGGCTCCATGGACTTTCGGCGCTTGGCGCCGCCACGAGGGATCATGGTGCTGTCGACAGTGTACTCGGTCTCATCGAGCCATTTGTTTTCGCGCTCGCAGTCAAGGACCCAGCCGACGCCGACGCATTTGACGAGACCAGCGGCGTGGCGGACTTTTTCGAGTGTGCGGACGCCGCCATCTTTGTAGATGACGTGCGTAATGCCTACTCTTCCGTCTTTGTGTTGCTCTGCGGCAGATTCGGGGAGGAGGCTTGCGCGCGGGTTCCAGGCCCAGTTCTTGACGCAGCGGGCGCCCATTTGTTGGAGGAGTTCGATGAAGATGCCGCTTGCGTCTTCGCCTTCGGTTGTGTGCACGTCGACGTAGACGATGGCGCCGGTTAGGGCGCCATTGGTACCGATGCTCTTGCGGGGGGATTTGACGGGGCTGGGCGAGCGGGATGGAAGCTTGGTGCTTGGTCTGCTTTGGCGGCGGTCCGCGCTGCGCGCACTGAATTCGCTCGTCCGGCGAGATTTCACAGGACTGGGCCATTGAGACGGCGCCTTGCTGCCAATGCTAGCCCGGCTCTGTCTTCTCTCCACACTTCGCGCTCTATACTCACTTGCTCGCTGTGCGGGACTGTCATGTTCCATAAGCCTAGGCGCCTTTCTCGGCGAAAACTCAGACACACTCTCTTCCTGGGCAGCGAGAGCAGGAGCAAAAAGAGCCGACTTGCGCAGTCGTGGCGAGGCACGAGTTGGCGATGTGTTCGACAATGAGCGACGTCGTTTAAGAGATAGGGGCATCTTCAGCGGCGAGATATGGCCCTCGGGCTTGAGTGGGACCTTGGACACTGTGTGGACGGTGTGCATGGGGCTGATCTTTTCTTTGATATTTTTCATAGGTGTCACTGGCCCAGGTGCAGGGAGGTTTTCATTTTCGTTTTCCTTATCATCGTCCCATTGGTCGGGGACGGGTGCGGGTGCGGGTGCGGGACTGCTGGCATGCTGAGGGAGATCTTCTCCACGTTCGTCGATCGCCTCCGCCTCGGGTTCTGGATCAGTATAGATCTCAGTTACAGGGTGTTGTGGTTCATCGGCCTTGGCAGCATCATCTTCAAGAGTCTCTGGCTCTGCCTCGGGAACTTGTTCCGGTTCCTGCACCGACTCAGGTTCTGGCTCCTGCTCTACCCCGTGAGCATGTTCCAGTTCTGGTTCCAGTTCTGCCTCTGCCTCTTCCTCAACAGCGGGCTCCATATCCTCCTCCTCCTCCTCCTCCTCCTCCTCCTCCTCCTCATCCCCAACATCCCCCTGGCCAGTAACATTCCCCAAAGACGACTTCCTCGACCCAAGCGACCGCCCAAGATCAGGATACGAAACATCCGAACCAACAGAAATCCTCCCCGAAGGTCTCCTGGGAGCACCACCGATAGAGAAAATGCCCCGTCGTGGGCGACTAGATCTGCTTGCTTCTTGCTCTTGCTCTTGGGGAGTGCCAGCCTGCCACTGGCTGAATTGGTTGGCTAGTGGTGTGAAGCGCGGGGCATTGTCGAAGATTGAGCGGTGGATGCTGGAGCGGGGGTTTAGGGTGGGGACGTTGGGTTCGGGGGTGCTGGTTTTATTCTGCGCAGCCTCCTGGATGTTGGATGCGTCTTCGTCGGAGTCCGTCTGATCCGCGTCATCGCGGTACTGATTGTCGACAACTGGAGCAGGAGTCGGTGAAGGAGCTTCGACATGTTCAGGGCTGGGCTCATGACTGGGTTCACGCTCGACTTGAATGCTCTGGCGAGAGAGACGGCGAGGCGGAGCACGAAGTGAAGCACGACGAGGAGAGACACGACGGGGTGAAGGCCGTTGAGGAGAAAGCCGGCGAGGTGAGATACGTCGAGGCGACATACGACGAGGCGAAACACGACGAGGCGAAGGCCTCGCACCCTCCATGTACATCTGCTCCTCATCAAAGACAACCAGCGTAGTCCCGTCGACGTCCCAATCCTCTTCATCATCGACTTCCTCTTCGCTCTCTTCGTCTTCGTCTTCTTGGACGTCTTCGTGGACGGGAACTTCCTGGATATCATCGTCGGCTTCAAAATCGTCGTTGCTTTCCATGTCATCTTCAGCGTTGAGATCTTCGGGTTCCGATTCAATGGCCTGATGTTCCTCGGCAACGGGCTCTTCCGGTTCTTCGGGGACATGGTGCTGAACGGGTAGTTCTGGTTCTTCGGGAGCATCCTGCTGGGCCGAAACCTCTGGCTCGTCGTCAATCTCTTGGTCCTGGTCCTCTTCCGGTTCTTCGGGGACATCCTGCTGAGCAGGCACTTCTGGCTCATCATCGTCACTCTCTTCCTCACTGCCCTCTTGATCCGACACCGGACCAAAATCCGCCTCGCGCATCTGAGCCTCGTGGTCGTCAATTTCTTGCTCACTGCCCTCTTCCCGATCGGAAACCGGACCAAAATCCACCTCGTGCATCTCAGCTTCAACCTCTGTTTCCAGCGCAGCGATTCTATCATCGACAAATCCATTCTCTTGCTCTTCAGGTTCTTCGTGTTCCTCAGTAAGATTCTGGAAATCTAACAGCACAGATTCAGCAAGTTGGTCGGCTTCATCTGCGTCGTCGTTCTGGTCCTCTTGGTGGTGCTCTAGATCTTCAGTGGCATTTTCATAGTCATGCTCCTTGGGATGTGCAGCAGGGACTTCGTAGTCATCCTCGGTGTACGTCTCAGCGAACGTCTCCGCGAGCTCTTCACCAAGGTCTAGCGAGGGTTCGTCGGCAACCTCTCGCTCAAGGTCCTCGTAGGTAGGTGCAGCGTCTTCCTGGGGATAGTCCGCGTCGTCTCCGTCATCACGGGTCTCAGGCTCAGCATCAAACTCAGGCCCTTCATCCATTTCCTCGTCGGCTTCGGCGTGGTGTTGAGTCTCTGGTTCATGGACGTATTCTTCAGTTTCATGCTCCGGTTCATGAGCAGATTCTTCGTTGTCCTGGTCCTGCTCTTCGTCCATCTCGTCATCGATCGCGAAGTGCGATTGGGGTTCAGACGGAGCCTGCAAGTGATCATCGGCTTCATGTGCCAATTCATCACCAGGCTGCTCATCATGCCCGGGCTCTTGGCCCTCATCCATCTCTTCCTCGATGGTAGCCTGAGAATCATGATCATTTACATCATGGTCATATTCATCGCCCAACTCATCCGCAGACTCATCCTGCTCTTGGTTCTCATGCACACCCCCATCCAATTCTCCAAGCCTAAGCGGTTCCTCCATCTGCGGCGTAGAAGCAGTCTGCACATCATGCTCAACCTCATCACGAGGCGTAGTACTCTCAACCTCCCTCGGCGCAAACAACGAAGACCTCTTCGGCGTAAACCCCTTAAATGGCGAAACAACTCTCTTCGCGGGACTCTGTAGCAGCGAAATCCTCGCGTTAAACGACGGCGTCGACGATGCCTTCATTGCACTCTCCGAGAACGACGCTGCCAATTTCCCCTTCCTTGCGGAAGCCTTTAGCGGCGAGTTCTGTCCAGGTGTGAAGTTCGGCTGGGACAGTGGCTTCGTGCCGTCCCAGGGAGCCATGCTGCTGGCTTTGGGGGTTTCATTGAAGTGGCCCTTTTTAGGGGAGGCTTTGAGGGGGGAGTTTTGCCCGGGGGTGAAGTTTGGTTGGAAGGAGGCTTTCATGTCGTTGTTGAAGGCGAAGCCGCTGCCTCCTCTTGGGGTTTCTAGGAGGCCTTTCTTGGGAGATGCCTTGAGCGGGGAATTTTGGGAGCGGCCAAAATCCGGCTGGGCAATTGGGCCGGTGTGTTCTTCTGCGACAGCAAGACCTACTCTCCTGGGAGTCTCTCTGAGTGTGTAATGGAAAGGCGAAGGGGATGGTTCCCGCGTGGGACTGGACATGCTAATAACATCGTTGAAATCGATAGACCGGCGAACAGGCTTCCCATTCTCATCAACAGACTTATGGCGAGGAGTAAGGTTAATGCGCTTAACCGGGGAACTAAGTCCGGTTTTCTCTGATCCGTGTTTCGTAGGCGAGTTGACATGTAATTTAATCTGATCCTTTCCACCAGCAAGTTCATCATCTTCACCATCCGAGCTAACATACGACGAAATCGACTTGGCGACTTGATTCGCCTTCCTCGGCGAAAGAGGCTTCGGCTTCGTGGCTGTCTTCGCAGCGGGTTTGTGAACACGACCAGTCGCCGTGCCGGTAGCAGCAGGTTTGCGAGCAGGTTTAGCACCCATACCGCGCTTAGCAGGGGTTGCCCTTCGCCGTCTAGGAGCCGGAGCAGACTCTTCCTCTTCCTCCTCTGAATCAGTAACATCCTGGAACGTAACCGTTTTCTTCTTCGCAGGCCCCTTGAGAATATTCGACCTCAGCGCAGCCGAAGTAATCGCAATATCCCTAGGCTTCGACTCCTCCTCAGTCCTGCGGGACCGTGCCGTCGTCGTCGTCTTAGCATTCGTAGTACCCTTCGGTCGGCCCCTCGGTCTAGCCGCCGGCTCTGCTGGTTTCGCAGTAGTAGTAGTCTCCTTTTTCGGCCGTCCAACGCGCTTCTTCGGAACATCCATCTGCGCAAGTTCATCATCATCATCGCTCTCCTCCCGCGGGTTCACAGTTCTAGCCGGTTTCCTTCCGCGTACCGTATTCGATGCCGTTGTCGTCGATGATGATGTCGTATTTTTGGCCCTCCCTCTAGCAGTCGTCTTCTTCTCTTTATTCTCCATCGCGATCTCGTCGTCATCGTCATCCGTATCAGCACGCGCAGTCCTTTTGGTCGCGGGTTTCGCAGGGGCAGGTCTCGCTTTCGCTCTAGCTGCTGCCGTGGTCGCTGTTGCAACGGAGGAACGACCTCTCGCGGTGCTGGTGGACGACGCGGGGCGACCCCGTTTAGGGGGTGATTGGGGGATGACAGCCGCGCGAGCCATTTTCTTGTTATCGTCTTTATTTCCTAGCCGTTTGTCGTGGATATGGTATCAGGTCCTGCCGAATTCGTCTCGTGCGTGGATTCAGCGCGTCGTGCTGCGGTGGGGGAGCAACAAACAGTTGAATCTATTGTTGACAAATCGCCGTGGTCATGGTGAGCGCGTCAAACTCGTCGAATATAGATCTATCGAGTATAAAACGCGTGCTGGAGGTATCTGCTGGTTAGTATGAGTCTCTTAAAGACAGAATCGGCGCACAAAGAAATGGCGTGGATTGGATGATTGTCGTGGAGGTCAGCGGGCGAGGCGGAGCCGCGGGTTGCTTGTTTGGGTAGTCAGCTGTCGTTGCTGTGGTGATGGTCACGTGCAGTCTACAGTGTGCAAAAAAAAATACTGCAACGGTACAGAGTACATGGTTAGTTTAGTTCAAGTACAGAGTAGTTCATTGTTTGATCCTCCAATAACGAGTAAAATGGTATTATCCAACTAGTATCAAAATCCAAAATCCAAAATTCAAAAGTAGAAGTAAAAAGAAGATCCAGGCTACAAGCCTACATCAACAACAAAGCAGCACCAGCAGACACCACAACCGAGAACAGCGTAGGCATCGCAATCGACGCAGCGCTCTTATCGGCGCTAACCTCCTTGAACTCGGTGGTAGGCTCATACGGAGCCGGAGCAGTGCTGTTGAGGCTACCATCCCAACAGTAGTCCTGGAAGCACTGGGTGCAGGCCTGGGGAATGTCGGTGTTGGTGCGTTGAAGAGAACGGCTCAGGATAGCACAACCCACGCAGGTCGACCAGTTCGAGTCTACGGTGCTGTTACCCTGCGTCACGATGTCCTGGCCGTTGAGGATGAGGAGGTCACGGTAGGTGTCGTTGTACGAGGGGTACTCGAAGGTGGACACGTTGGAGTACAGGATGTAGGGTGCGTTGGGGAGATAGACGATCAAGGGAGCGACGTCGCCGGAGCTGCTGGTAGCGTTGGTGGCGTTGCAGCCGAAGAAGGTGGGTCGCTGGTTGAAGCCCTTGTTGACGAAGGTGTTGGTGTCCGGGACGGCCGGGAAGGCAGTGCCGTTGGCGATACCGGTGGAGTTCTGGGTACGCTCGTAGGTGGCAACGAGCGCGGTACCGTTGGGCCACGAGTAGTCCGTGTCAGCAGAGGAGTCGACAGCGAAGATGACATCGACGTGGCGCTCAGGCTGGATCAGCGGGTGCAGAGGGATGTTCTGGAGATCCTCTCCACCGTCCACGATGTCGAGCTCCTTGTAGCTGGAGTACGGAGAGGAATTGTTGCGCCATCCGTAGAAGGGATTGGGGGAGTAGACGGCGATATCATCAGAGTCCTCACCAATGTCACCAAGGATACCGGTGAAGATACTCTTGAGCCAGTCGGGCAACGCAGTGCTGTTGACATTCAGGAAGAACTGGTTGAACAAACTGGACGAGGTACCCATTATGAAACCGCCATTGTCAAAACCGCGAACGCAGGTCTCGTTGTCGGGCAAGCTTCCGCCCACGAAACGAGATCCCAGGTACTCGGTAGGGACGAAACCAAAGACAGTGGGGTCAAAGGATCCGAATTCCCAGGGGTTAATTTCAAACACGGTTGCGTTGCTGCTGACGAGCAATTCGCCCGGGTTACGACCATCAGCCACCAGGATGGGCAAAGGCATGTTACCGTCCTGGAAGTCATCGGTCAAGGCGATAGACGACCAAGTCTGGCTTGGGCCTCCTTTGGTGTCGTTGACAAACTGGTAGGACAAAGCACGGCCCCTAGTTTGTTAGCATTTAGAATTGAAAGCCAAGGAAGCGTACCTACCAGTAGTCCGTAATCGAAGTCGGGAAGCCAGCATCTGACTTATCCGAAACCTCATTATGAATATCTTTCCAGTAGCCAACCGAGTCGAAAAGCTGAATACCACCGGTGTCAGGGCCCTCCAGAATGGAGTTTTCAAGCTGCCAAACAGCACCATCCTCGTGCGTCTGCAGATCCGAAACACTGGTAAAGTTGTTGATGTAAATCGAGCCAACCAACCAGCCACCACCACTCAGACCAGCAAAGTAAGTCGACGACTGCAGCAGCCCACCCAACTGCCCCGAGGCAGTAGAGTTGTCCGTCCGACTATCAAACGCCTTGATAGCACCGGCACTGTTCAGCATAGCACGGTAACCACCACCAGATACCGCAATACCGATGTTGGGCACATTCGACGAGTTGCTCTTAACCCGGTCGATGTACCCAGCAGCGTCGAAGTTGTCGATGGAAACGTGACCGAAGAAATCCTTCAAGGCGGAGGTGGCCTTGTCACGGCGGGTATCTAACCACGAAGATTCATTCTTGGAGATCTTCTCTGCCATACGTACCGTCGGACGGCTGGACGGGCATTCCACCGACGAGGGGACATAGCCATCGGGGGCATTGGGGAGCGACCGACGAACGTGGCTGGAGATTCGAAAGTCCTGGGCAACCGCGGGCTCGGGAGCAGCCGTTGCGCCTGTACAGTTAGCATTGTGTAACCCAGTTCCTGGCCAGAGATGGTCAGACATACCGGGCAGGGTGGCGGCCAGAGCAAGCACCACGGAAGTGGACTTCATGGTAACAGTAGTAGTACTATGAAGTACTTCCCCACTGTCAATGATAATACGTTATCAAGCCGTTGTCTAGAAACCGATGATCATTGAAGCATACGGGATGATGCGGGTATGTTGTATTTGTATCTCTCGCCAGGAAGTGAGATCCTGATCCTGCCTGGTTTCTGAGGCTCCCTGTTTTATTCAGCTGCAGAGTGGCCGAGGCTGGAAACACATGTGATTGGCTACGGTGCCTGTTGATTTTAATTTTCAGCCAATCATCACGCGTACCGAAATTCAGGAGCATGGGATCCATGATGTAAGCACGGATTCTCTGCTCCGGTGTTTCCGATTGCCGTATTGGGATAACCCTGTCGATCGAAATCCCGTACATAAAGGCATAAAAGGCGTAAAGAACATTGAATTGAATTGAATTGTTTTGTTTGCTTCTACTTGTACACTGAACAGTAGAATAGAGTACAAATGCATCTGTACGCTGGGTGCCAACATGACAACTCGGAGTACTGTACCTATGCACTGCCACGTCTATGCACCGTGTTTTTCTCCGTATACTCCGTACTCCGTACAGGCACACCGTACACCGTACTTCGTACAGCTGAAAATTCTGTCCGTGGCTGTAGCTGACTGCAGTTAGGCACCGGGATTTTGACCGTTTCAGTTGGTCCAATGGTTCATGCCATGTCAATAGCGTATGGGGGTAATATATCCGGCATGGATGTCCGACGGGTCCGACGGTACGAGTACGAATTGCCTGATAGTTAGTAATTCACATGGTTCATTGCCTGAGGCATGCACACGTCGCGTAACTAACTATGTACATAACTAGTTATCAGGTACCAACAGGGTCGCCATTCATGATTCACCTCTGGTCATGAAAATACTTATGAAAATATATTCAAGCATATATCCATGCCCTGATCATATAATTTGTTTATACTACTGCTGGGATGGCCTTTGACGTGGTCAGAGTGTATATAGATAGTGTTGTGTTGGATATATATTTGGCCATTGTATGCACATACACCTAGGGCTTATTCCTACCCAACATGTATTTTGTGCTCTGTACTCTGTACTAACATAGAGCTAGTCATCGCAACATACTCTGATGCTTGCTCTCTCCATCCACTCGCGATAAAACAAGCACAATTACTGACTGCATGGCATCGCGACAAGCGACGTGGGCGGAGTTTCCGACATCGTGTTTATGCCACGCAAGTTACTAAGATACAATGCTATTCTGTCTATTCGACCTTACCCTATCAGCATTTTGGCCCCATATATATTTTTATGCTCGTTATACCCTGTATATAGGGGGCGATTCAAGGCTGATGCCGATCCCGCAATGCCTCAACATGCCTTGGGGCCATTTGAATGCCTCAGCAACCCGTAACTATAGAGAAGGCATTGGATCTAAGATTATTTGATATTTTAATGTACATAGCACTTGACTATATACTCGTAGTATAGAATACGGAATATCACTGGCCAAATCGAGCATAGCGGTGGTATAGAAAGGCCCTTACGCAAGCCTCAGGCACGTAAACCAGGAACCGCGCCAGACACCGTACCAGACATCGTAACACACAACAGGCACCCGCAACATCCTATATATTTCACTTCAGATGATATATTTAACAAGCAAAAGGGAGTGTAGCTCAGGTACATACACCTGGGTACACTGCAAGCTCCATCAACATCCCCAGTATAGAAAGCCCACTTCCCGCGATCGTCACCACAGCCCGCCCCACCGCAAGGCATATCGCCTCCAATGATCGCTGCACTCCGTACTCTATCTAGTTGGGGCCAGGTTGACAGCGGCGGTTAGGGCCAGGAAGAATGCTTGATCAAGGCATATTCAGTAGACTTCACGTTGAAGTATGGAAGCCAGAAGACATAAATATGGCCGTTTATCCTGCTCATTCGAATCATTATCAACAATCAAACACAGTCATCCAGACTCTTCTCTATTCCAACCAATCTACCTAACCAACTATCATCTTTACCATGCGCTACACAACCATCCAACTCCTCATCGCCAGCATCGCCCTCGGCGCTCCCCTCGACCCAGGCCTCAACCAGGGCATCAAGCCATGTACTTAACCCTTTCCACACACCTTAACCCATCCACTAACAACCACAGGCACCGGCAACGAATGTAATACAATCAACGCACGGGCAAACCCCGCCTTCAATGGAATCACCACCATTCCCGTCCCAGAATATGATTGGAGGACCGAGGGGATTCAGGGTCGCGATGTGGTTGATGTCGAAGATGTCGACAAGGAGAAGCAGAATGATGAGGCCATCGCTGCTCGGGATGTTGAAGACGATGATGACGAGGCCGGTGTGGAGGAGACCGACGACAAGACGGATCAGCACCGGAATGTCGCTCGTGACGCTGAAGATGATGAGGCTGATGAGGCCGACGATGATGATGCCGACGATGACGAGACGGACGAGCACCAGAATGCCGCTCGTGATGTTGAAGATGATGAGGCCGATGACGATGAGGCCGATGAGGAGGCCGACGAGGCTGATGCCGACGATGACGAGACGGACGAGCACCAGAATGCCGCTCGTGATGTTGAAGATGATGAGGCCGATGAGGAGGCCGACGAGGCTGATGCCGACGACGACGAGACGGATGAGCACCAGAATACCGCTCGTGATGCTGAAGATGATGAGGCCGACGAGGATGAAGACAACGACAACATTGTCGAAGCCCGCAGCATCGACAAGCACAAGAGCAGGAGCCACGGCGGCAGCAGGAGCCACAGCAGCCACAGCAGCCACAACAACAAGGACAACCACAAGAACGACAACAAGCCCAGCACCAAACCCTCCAGCGCAAACCCAGCTCCCAGCAAGACTTCTGCACCCTCCAAGACCACTCAACCCCCGAAAACCACCCAGCCCCCCAAGACCACTCCCACGCCCAGCGCCAGCGCCACGCCTTCTGGCCGGGTGTGCAAGAACAAGAGCATGAGCAAGAACAAGAGGGATGTCCAGCCCACTGACCCAGCCAAGCTTATTTCGTAATCCCTGAGCCGATAGCCGGTGCGAATTGATTGATTGACTGATTGATTGGATTGGATGATATGGATGATACCTGGATATGTATAGCTTTGTTTTTAGACCTTGATTTGGTTTGATTTGTGGGCTTGGAGTTTGGATTGGGGTTTTTTTTTTTCTTTTCTTGAGCATCTTTCTTGTACAATTGTCAATTCGACAGCAATGCAATATCTCACATAACTCATTTCTTCATCGTAAAGCCTACGTATTAATCAACTCAACTCCATCTACAAAATCCACCTACGGATGATCCGGAATCCAATAACCAGTTCACATGACCAACTACCCCAGACCCCAGACTATGCACAGCACAGTAACCATAATCTCCAGCCCAATTCAATTATAGCACAACCCACCAAAATCGCACAATGAGCTCCACGCGAATGTTCCAGAATGATAAAGTCAACATCAAAGCAACCGTCCCGTGACCCCGGTTTCCCTGATTTGGATAACCGTCGGCATGCCCGAAGAGCGTTTCCTGACTATACTACAGTGTAAAAGTTCAACTTGCTATAGGTATCCGAGTCTATATTCATGTGCTGCAGTGCAGTGCATGGAAGCATCCAGATCTTCATGCATGCATGTATGCACATGCCTTTTCTCACCCTGTCTGTCTGTCACTATGTCCTGTACAAACTTGAGTGACATTTCGGTCTATGGACCTGGCTGGACCGCCGTACATATGGGAAGGGGTTCAGATGTGCACAGATATTCTCTTCCCTCGCTGACGGATGTCCGCTATGGGATGTTCATGTGAGCATGAGCATGAATATGGGCATTCGTCTTGGATGGATGTCACCGGATGGGTACATGAGTTTTGGCGTAGTATATTAAGGAGTCATTCCTCTGTCAGTGTATCTCTACTCTAGACTCCAGTCCAGCTCTACAGACAAACAAGTCTTTTGATATTTATCAATCTAGTTACCTATACGACAGCTACAACTACACCATACCTACACAATGATCCTCTCCACCACCACCAAAACCCTCCCAACCCAAACCCAAACCCAACCCCACCCCCAACCCATCCCTGAGAACATAACCCTCGGCACAAAAACCCGCCTCCCAGAATTTAACCTCGCCGGCAAGATCATCTGCATCTCCGGCGCAGCCCGCGGCCTAGGCCTCACCCAAGCAGAAGCCCTCCTCGAAGCCGGCGCCACCGTCTACGCCCTCGATCGTCTAGAAGAACCTGTACCTCTCCCTTTCTTCCCATCCCCAGACCCAAGTCTGCGTAACATTTATCTAACCATGTTCTAACCGGGTGATATAAAACAGGACCCGCATTTCTACACAGTGCAGAGCCGCGCCAAGACCGACCTCTCTACAACCCTGCACTACCGTCGCATCGACGTGCGTGACACGACGCTCCTCAATCGGGTAATCGAGGATATCGCAAACACGCACGGCCGACTTGACGGGCTTATTGCCGCGGCCGGCGTACAGCAGGAAACCCCCGCGCTGGAGTACACGGCCGCCGACGCGAGCCGGTTGCTGGAGATTAATGTGACGGGGGTTTTTATGACTGCGCAGGCGGTGGCGAGGCAGATGATTCGCTTCGGGATGGGTGGGAGTATTGTGTTGATTGCGAGTATGAGTGGGACGGTTGCTAACAGGGTACGTCTACACATCCCTCTCCTTAAACGATCATCCTGCTAACAAGGTGATAAAAAGGACCTGTCCTGCCCCGCCTACAACGCCAGCAAAGCCGCCGTCCTGCAACTAACCCGCAACCTAGCCATGGAATGGGGTCCGTACAATATCCGGGTTAATTCGCTGTCCCCCGGGTACATTCTGACATCCATGATGACTGATTTGTTTGAGGAGTATCCCGAGAGAGCGAGTGAGTGGCCGAGACAGAATATGTTGGGACGGTTGTCGAGGCCCGAGGAGTATCGGGGGGCTGCTGTGTTTTTGTTGAGTGAGGCAAGTGGGTTTATGACGGGGAGTGATTTGAGGGTTGATGGGGGGCATGCGGCGTGGTAGGGTTGATTTGGAGGGGTGTGGTTTGTTCTTGTGCACTCTGTACTCTGTACTTCTCTGGTTAGTTGGTTTAATATGTATAATTTTTGTGTTGTACGAGACAAGGTTGGCTAGACGATGCACATGATATGACATCCATGCATTTGTACTGATTTAGGTTGAACACGAGGTCAGTTGACTTTCCCTGCTATGGCTAGTTACTTGTACAGACCAAGATAAACGACCAAGCGGGTCATCGCCAAAGATTCATTAATCATCTCTATACAACGCCGTAAATGCATGATACTACTGTACATCACCCAGTTTGAACAAGCCCAAAATCGAACAAACCCAAAACAACCAAAAAAAAAAAAAAAGAAAAAGGCCATTACTCCCTGCGATAATCCCAGATCCGCTTCTGTTCAGCAACCCACCAGCGACCAACTCTCTCCGCATCCATAAGCCAGGTTGCGGCCTCTTCACCATGGTCTTTGCGCACTCGATCCACTAACCGTGGCATGGACCATCCTTCCAGTGGTTTGAGTTCCCCGGGGTCTTTCCCGAGATGTGTGAATCGGTAGTTGAATTCTTCTTTTAGTGGTAGAATCAAACGATAGGGTGAGTTTGCGGATGTGATGGCTAGCATCGAACCTCCACCGTTGATCAGAGCGAAGTTCCATACGGCTAGGCCGTCGCCGGGGCGCTCGTTGTGGAATGGTCGGAGTAGTGATTGACCTTGGTATTCAGGGAATAGGGACGATGCGATTGCGGAATCCTTTTCATTCAGAGACTGGCTCTGAACGAGGAGATCCAAGATCGTGGGGAGAATGGCAAGAGATGTCGCGTTGGCGGAAATGTCAATGTGAGGCAGGTGAGGGTGTCGGAATACAATCGGCACATGGAAATTGCTGATATGGCCGTTTTCAAAGGTACCGGTGACCTTGGCATCTTCCGAAAAGGCTTGTCCGCTGTAATCGATTAACTTGAGTCACGAACAGGGTAGCGAGAAGAAAAGACATACTGATCACCGATAATCACCACCAGGGTGGAATTCGCGATTCCAGCCTCATCCAACAGACCCAGAATCTCACCCAACCAGTCATCCACATAACGAACGGTATTCAAATAGTCATTCATCGAGTCATGGTCGACGCTGCCTTGATCTCCGGTGTACTGTTCGGTGTGGAAGGATTTCGGCGTGCGCCATGGATGATGCGTCGAACTGGTCAGGTGCGACAGGAACAGACGAGTTTTGTTCTCAGCAGCATCGAAGATCAAATCCCGGAGATACGGCCTGGTTTCGGATTCCGCATACCTAAATCATCGTTAGACAAGTGGACGGAGATAGGGCAAAAAAAAAACATACCCAAAGTAATTGATTTCGCCTGTCGCCGGTGGCCAATGTTTTGAATCAGGATCTCTTAAGGACTCCCTGGAGATCGAATAGTTGAAACCTATGGCCTCGTTCAACTTGTCCTGTCTGTCGTATGAAACCGTGCTAGACTGCATATAAACAGACTTCCATTGGTCTCCCTGGAATCCGCCATCCTTCGACTCAGAAGACTCGTTTGACTTGTGTCGGTTGAAGAGCTCAAAGATTTGTGGAAGACAGGGTTGGTAGAACTCGAGGTTGATTTCTTCCAATAAATCGACTGGAAGCGGGCTCACACCGCAGTGACTACCCAAAATACTCTTCAGAGTCAACGAACTCGCAGTCAACCCACCCTTGACGTTGAGACCACCCATGCCCGGTTCCGACTTGTCATGCCACTTGTGGTTGCTAAAGTCGTTGACTTTTCCTTCGCTGTTCAATGCATATTCACCTGTGAGCATCTGTGCGACAGGAGTCATCTTTGAAAGTTTATCGATTGCATCTTTTCGTTCTTTCTCCTCATGCGATTCCACGAGATAATCGTACATGGGCGTGCCGGACTGCATAGGGAAGACCTCCTTTCGACCACTCTCCAGCGTTAACAGAACCACGTGATTGATTTCGACTGGGTTGTCCTTGAAGACCTGCTGCAAGGGTCCCATGATGTCATCATCAAAGTTGGAAATCTTCAGAGGATCAGATCGTGGATTGTAGTATTGGAACGGTCCACTTGGACACTTGAGCGGCTGATCACCGTGTTCCTCCTCGCGCACCCGTGCTGGTTGCCAACGGCTGAAACCTGGCGGAGGATCCTCTGGTAACCACGAAGGCTGAACCCCAAAATCACCCAACGGCGGTGGAGGCGGAGGCGGCGGAGGGAACGGAGGAGGTCCTTTTCCAAACGCCCAGTCAAAGGGATGATGGTGATGATGAGGAGGAGGTGGAGGAGGACCTCCTTTCCCGTGTGGTGGCAGAGGAAAGGGAAGGGGTGGTGGACGGCAGCCTTCCATGAACTGCACAGGTCTGTGAAAAGCATCCAACATGGTCAACGGCAGAGCTCGCGCAAGGTGATCGTACGGGATGGAGGGGCGAGTTGCTTCGAGGAATATCAACGAGACACTGAGAGCCGTGAGTGGCAGGAGGTATTGAAACGCGCATCGTCGACCGGCTGGAGATTTAGCAAATGGAAGCAGGGTCTTTGGTTCTCTCACGCCTTGCCAGCACCGATCCCACAGCGAATCGAGCCAGCGGCCGGTGATCGAGTACAACCGGCCACTCAGAACAAACGATGCAAGGAAGAAGACGGTACCAGCGGCTGTGACGCTGGAAATACCACTCATGAGAATCTTCATGGCCGCGGGATCCCGGACAAAGCTATCGGTCGCGGACCACTCCACCTCGGCACCGGTTTCGAAGAAGAAGCCGAATTGGACGGCGGCTGCAAACCACGTGAGGAGTCTAAGCTATTAGCATCTTGAGTAGCACAGAGCACCGAGGAAGGGTGACGTACGCAATGAAGCCGCCAAAGAGAAATGGAATCCATCGTAGTCGAGTCTCGGGCCAGACCAGCAGCACTCGAGAGACGAAGATAACAAACAGATCCCAGAGAATCAGGGTTGGCGAGTAGAGCACCAAGTATAGCACCGGAAGTGACTGGACATGTTGCAAGAGATGTAGCGATTTGGAGGAGAGGACGTTCACGAAGACGAGGGCAAAAAGTAGCGGAGGAACGGACGGCAGGTACTTGCGGAGCATGACGGGATCATCTTAGACTGGGGAGGAGTATGGAGGAGAGAGTCAGAGAGAGAAAGTAGGAGAAGAAGAGGAGAAGAGAGGATGAGAGGAAAAAGAGTGCGGCTCGATCTGTCAGAAGGAGACGTAATGTGTGACAATACGAACCAACACAGCCTTACCAGACCCTTTGATCTGCATCTTGTGTACATGTATTTACATGATCTACAGTCCAATCCCATCCTCTGTACTTTGTACTATGTATGCTCTGTCTCCTATTCATTCTGCATACAGAGTAGTATCTATTCTATTATTCTATTGTTCTATTTCTTCTTTTTTTTTGCATTCTTGTCCTCATTCTACTATGTACTGTGTGATATCGAAGGAGATATTCTCCGCCAATCAACACGCAAGTAATCCCTAAATAGGAATCTCTCACGCGACATCTGACTCAGCTGAGGCGCGCTAAAAAAAGGGTCTCAGGGACGATACATACAGTTATGCGGAGGGTTATGCTTATTACAGTACAGGTATGCTTGTTGTTTATTAGGGGGCTTGCGTGCGTCACACCTTCAATTCGTAATTTTGGACCAACAAGAATGATGATCACAGGTTCGTTCCGTACTGCCCGGATCGCCGTCGATCGATCTTTATACGGAGTATCTAGGGGCAGTCGAGTATTGTTGATAGTGTAGAAGTACTGTACAGAGACTCATATTGTAGTCAATACTCCGTAGCCAATACAGAATATGTATTCACTCCATTACTTATTCTTATTTTATGTCTCAATTATGGAGTACGCCAAGAACAGGCATCAGAAATAACTCGCTCGGACCAATCATGACATCGTCCTCTGCCCGAATTGCCTTTTTGGGTATGTGCAGGTCGTTCTTCCACTGTACAAAGAACTAAAGAATACGAGCATTTGCGGGGATGTTCGCTTACCACGTTCCTGTCACATTCCAACAGCCTCTGCCATCCTCGGTTTATTCTTGGCTTTCTGCGACATTGTCTCGGCTGACGGAGTATTCCGTCGGGAGCATTACCGATGCAGTAGGGGGCATGTTTATCTTAATGGTGTGATCAATATTTATGTCTGATATCCCTACCCTTACTCTGTACCCCTACTCCATACAAGTACTCTATCCCGGAGTACAATTTGAAGTGCACTACGAGTCCGGAGTGGCAGTGTACTGGCCCCTGCTCCGAGCCTTGTGCACAGTGCCAGCACTGACCCGGCACTGACCCGGCACTGACCTCGTATTCGAACAGCGTGGCAGACCCTGCATCGATTGACAGCGACTGTGCGGGTTATACTCATTAGTCAGAACGTTATGCTTCTTCGATACCAACATCATACCATATCAGTCGCAGACAATATACTACATAGTCCTTTTATAACACAGGAATAAGCGCCGACCGAGTCAAGCGATGTAACAAACAGCATCGATTTCGATTCCCAATCCAAGCAGGATTTTACAAAATAAGCATTCCTTTTCACTGCCCCAGTTAAAGGGAATGCAGTCGTCATCCAACGACAAAGCCATCGATCTTTGCACAGAAAGAACCGCCCCGGCATTGATCATCCCCAGCTACACAAGGCAAGCGAGCAACGCGCAGATCATCGACAAGACCTTCGTGCACAGCAGTCGAGGCAGATTTCCTAGTTTCTGTTTATCCATTTTGATCAAGTTGCTTATAAACAGGCGGAATTGTTAACAAGGCTGACCAGCTGAAAAGTATTGAGGATAACTTGGGAATAATGTCGGATTCGTAGGGCGCTCGTTGCATCAGATCTATCATATACATGCTTGGTGTGTTGTTCGTGGAAGATCTGATGGAAATCCGATATCCTCAACAGACATGTCTCATTACTGCTCACCGCAACAAGACACCAGACAGCTCAGTAATACCAGAACTAAACTGAAGTCTTCCGTCCAGTCTGTACCCTCAATGCTGTAGTACTCACTATCTAGCTCCTCTCTGCCAGTTTACGACCAAGCGGTATTCCCTGCACAACGAGAGTATGGGAACTTGTAAGAAGCTTTGTATTGAGGCATACTATCAACGGCACCTTTCTGGAAGCTTTTGTACAGGGTCAGTTTATGTTCCAATATGACGGCAGTGTAGGAATACATGTCCTTGTCAATAGTAGGAATGATTCTTCACCTCTCTCCAGGTGGATGGAGGTATTTGCACTCCTTTTCATGACGGCATGGTAGCCGCAAATGGGATTGTTCTGCTTGGGATCTTCAACCTTGGCGTCTTTTCTCGTCTTCATGAATGGATTTGCAATGCGCCCCTTGACGACAGTATCCATTAACCAATGGATATAGTCTCGGGTCTTGTAGTAGCACTGATTATATCCTATATCAGCCATATAATCCGATGTTCGTAAAGATTTGACTTCCGGGCTGTAGTGTCGAAGCAAACACCTCGCGGGGAACAAGAGAGGCGTCGAGGCTAAGTTTGAGGCAGCGCGTTGCGCCCCTCCAATAACACTGGATTTCCTCCTCGTTGTCAGCGTCCAATTGTTGTTAGCTCATTATCAACGGCCTGAGGAATGAAACTCATTTAACTGGGGCAGCTGGTGGACGTACCCATCGCTACCCATAATCGCTTCCCTCTTGTTTCGGGCTTCAATAGACTTTGCGCCAATGGCTGCAATCCATGTTTCTCACCCGCCAGTGCTACTGGCCTGAAAGGTCTGTCTTGTTGCACCGATCGATTAATCTACTATACGGAGTAGCCGACATGAGCATTTAACGAAAGCCCTTTCCAAGGTTAGCATCTTCCATTGTAGCCCGGTCCTTGACGTTTCTCAGGACAAATGTAGGTGCCATGCTGATGCCCAGTTTTTGAGCCGCTATTCTTTTTCTCTCCGAGAAAGGAGAGGACAGTTTGATCAGAGCTCTGAAGATGGACTGTCACCTGACTCTGGTACTTCTGTACTGTGCCGCTTATCCATGGGTTGAACTTCTATTCAGACAGCTGCAGGACTATGGAACAGAAATACTGTCTTCTCTACGTAGTAATGAAAAGTCGCACAATTCTCCCACATTGGCTGGATGTGATGTCAACGCGACCCCGCTCCACGACGACGGAGATAGAAGATGGAGTAGCCATTTTTCAGAGAGCGAGATGATGCGGCTATAGCGTTCATGCTCGTGGATAGGGTCTTCGTTTTAGCGTTGTCAATGCTGTCATCAGGTATTAAAGTGGCGCTGGTGGAGGATTGCCAGATAGACATCGACGGCACGGTTCTTGAAAGGAGTGGCACTAAGGAACTACAGTTTGCGAGGACATAATAGATACCTTAAATGTAAGGTCCTCTGCTAGGAGTTTAGCCTTGATTGCACCACGCATACCATTCACTTTCGTGGGCTCGAATACGCAAATGCTAATTTGAAGTCAATTAGGTCGACTTCCGATGCGTGTACGCGTTGCTCTCGTAAACTTTCAAAATGAAATGTGCTGCCACTGGGAAGATAGCAAGGACTGGAGAGCATTAGTGTATCATTTGAGATAGATAGATATTTGTACAGATCACCTGTCAGTCTGGCCTTATGCTAATTTGAGTTAGCTGACCGTTGCCCGGATAGTGTAGTGAGGAAGCCTCTGTTTGACTGCCTTTGAAGCGTCCTAGCCAGTAACCGGTGGGGAAGCGCCATGGCACTTGTTTCTGTACGTCAACTTAACAGTCGTGAAGCTCGCTTGCGTGTCATATTTGGCATATTTTGTTCACCAAACTTGTCTGTTCCTCGCCAACCGCCCGCTGGCATAGCATTTTCTTTCGATGATCCAGAACTTGTTCTTTGGGACCGTCTTATAAACTCCACAGATAATATTTCTCAGGATTTCGGCTAAAATGTGCGAGTTCATCAAGGGCCATTGGTCCACGATTGCTGAAACGCATCCTAGATGTTGCGCGATAGTGTGTATGCATATCTCCACTATTTCTCTGGTGATTGAAGTCGTTAGAACGGGTATCATTCCGTCGGAATTCTGAGCGCAGCCATAACGCGGTTCGTCGCGCTTAGTTCACGTAGATTCTGCAATATGACAGTGCCATTGTGGAGGTTCTGGATATGGGAGAAGAAGGTATTCTGTCGAACAGTCCTCCAGCAACAATCGACATTCTGTTCTGCAATAGTGAGAGACCAAGCAACAGACACAATAACTCCATTGTCGACCAGTCGCTTTCATCTATCAGCCGGATCTGGGGAATGGTGATGATTGAGCATATTCACAACCGGAACCATTTCTTAACTGTCTCTCAAATGCATCCTTCCACTTTCTCTGCCTTCGAGGCGTACTTGGCCAAAAATATAGAACAGCCCTGATTCCCTGTGGTTGGAGCAGTATCATATCATTATCTGCTTTGAATCAATGACCAGTCGATTGCCAGAGGTGAATCGTCCCGGATGCTCATGGCCAACTTGTGCTATAGGAATGAATGGGATAAAAGTCACCACGACCTAGGATATATGCTGGGAGACGAGGATCTGAGGCACTCCAGATATCGGGGGTTCTTGTATCTGGATCTGGATCGGACGAAGGGAGTTCCCATAGGACGTTGGACTTCCCGTATATGCATACTGCGAGTACTTTGTCGCTTTTTATGTGCAGGTGTTCGGGTGGAGGTCTTTGGTGGCCATTTGAGAAATGGCAGTCTGTTGAAGGTTTTGGGCACGGGACTAAGGCGGAATTGGCACTCATGAGAAGGGATGAGGCTGTTTTGGTAGATTCATCGGGAATCACAAAGGCCACGCCCTGCTGGAATTAGTAGCCTTTCTTTCAGAGGAATGGGGATGCTGACGTCGACAAAAGTAGGAACCCCGTAGATGGTTAGAAGATAGTTGCCCCAGAGGAGATTTAGTATACAAGTGGAGTTGGGGATGCCAGAGAAATTTGCAACTAGATTGTTGTCCAGTGTGATATTTTGATTAGCCATGGTTGGTACATGGTAAATGATGTTGTGTTTTTGGAGCAGTTCTTTGTATACGAACAAAATGTGTAGCAAACATCTCAAATTACCTACGCAGTGACATGACAGCTACATCAGTCCACCAGAGAGACAAAAAAGCTCAATCCTGTTCATGGGTATACAGAGTAGAGTACATAATGCTATCCAACCCCCTTCACACACATATCGTACAAACCACCAAAGATGTAAAAATCACAGAATCTCCCCAACAATCCCCCTCCCCGCTAACCTCTCCACAACTCCCTTCCTCAACCTCAACGTCCCCTCAATCTCCTCCGCACTCAACCCCTGCCTATCCCGCATCGAAATCACCTGCCTAATCGTCAACCCATCCAGAAACTGCCTCCCCGCAAAACTCGGCTTTCCGACCTGCTCTGCTTCTTTTTCTGCAGCTTTGGCGATTTGTTCGCGTGCACTGAATACGAGGAGCGCTGGGTTGGAGGATGCTTGGGGGAAGATGGTTTGGATGGGTTGTGTGCCGGGTTGAGGTTGGAAGGTGCTGGAGGGGGAGAATGTGGGCGCAGGGTTTACGGGGCCGATGTGCCGGAGGGAGGCGGCGAAGTCGGGGTCGCGGCCGTCGATGTCGATTGCTGTGTTGAATGAGTTAGCTAGATAGTCCTCAGAATTGGGAAATTGTATAGGCATAAGGATGGTTGTCCCCAGACGAGTTGCACGTACCATTTGACTTCGCACCTGATGCCCGTTCCTTCGGATGATATGTAGGCCCTTGACTCGGCTCGGGCTCTCTCTGAAGATGAGGAGGTGCTTGTGCTCTAGGTTGTGGTTGAGCTGCTTTTGCTGCTGCGCTCGGAGCGGCTGTCGGAGGGGCGGTTGGTTGCTTGGGATACTGGCGTCGGGAGACTGCATTTGCTGCCGATCTGGCCGGCTTCGACGATGCTGAGCCCATTGTGAGCATGCAAAAGAAATAGATAGCTGTGTATGGTTGCTTGGGAGCGAGAGTAGGATTCGATGGAGTTGTTCGAGCCGGAGATAATCTTCGGCGGCGACCCGCCAATCAGACTAGCCCGATTTGGAAAGCTGCGGGTGACGTCAGATTTGTTTTGTTAGGGTTGCTAAGACTACACTATGATATTGTATAGAGAATATAATATATTCATGAAAATGCTTTTACATTCGCTAAAAGGCTGAAAGGCTAATCCACATGATTGCGTAGAGGTTCATGGCATACCATGTAGAGTGGGACAACGTCGAACATTAGGCCAGTAGGTACTATCTACCGAAGACCTGCAAGTCGTCGGCCCTGAACCTCACCCAATGCGCGACTACCACTGACGAACGCAACGGCGCCAGCCGCAGCAACAGCAGGAAGCATCTGGAAGATGTTCCAAGAGGTATAGTACAGGAAGAAGATTCCTTCGATCGAGACCAACGATCCGAGGAAAACAGCATGAGGAACGGGAGCGGACTTGAGTGCGGTATGGAGATGGTTGAGGTTAACACCAAGGAAAAACCACTGGAGCAAATTAGCATCAATCCGACCGGGGAAAATCGATTGTCCAGCACTCACCACACCCGCGAGAATCGGAAGAGCAGCCAGAGTCATAGCCAGGAAACCAAGTGTAACAGCAATCGGTGGGTTCTTGGGGTCCCCCTTGAAAATGTGATGGATCTCGGGCAGCTTGCCGTATCGCGACACCTCGACCGTCGGGACTGGTTCGTCGGGGTTGCGGGTAATCGACAGTTGGAACGCGGGCTCATTGTAGGCTTCCGAGGCGCCAAAGGATCCGATGAGGAGACGAGCGTCGACCGGTTGGGGGAGGGAGAGGAATTGAATCGGGAGGTCCTTTTGAGTCTATCCAGCGGTACACGTCAGCTCCTGCGCAGATTGAGCAACACTTGTCGCGGTCGGTCACTCACCAGATCTACCCTCGACTTGCCATTGTCCTTCACATTGAATGGGTATGAGATATCCAAGCCAGTTTCGGGGTCTTTGATGAGGAGGAAGACTTGATGCGCCCGCTTCGGAGATCGACCTTCTTGGGCCGTCAGCGTCACGCGGAGGGTATCCAAGCTTCCGAGGGAGACGGGGGCCACGAGGGGTTTGTTATCGGGAATTCTATATCTTGATTAGCATATCATAGAAATAGAGGGTTATGGAAAGCATCATACTCCTGCTTAAAGCCCGACCCGACGCCGGCGCCCTTGGTCTGAACTGACACGGTGGCATCAGTGTAGCCCCATGCTGAAGCAGCGCGTGCCGGAATGGCAGCGGCGAGAAGACAGAGCTGGAGAGAATGCCAGAGCTGCATTTTGGCAAGATATATAGCAAGATACAATATCAGGAGCAGTAGAGGATAGAGGACAGTAACGTGTTCTGCAGGCGGAGGCTCAAGCGGGCTATCTGTTTTGGGGCTAGCGGCAGTCCCGTGACCAGCCGCCCGCCAGCGCAAGCCCTAATTGCCCATCCGGCGCTGCTCCAGACGCCCGCCGGCGCTTCTTCTCCTTCCAACGGGCCCTGTTGCCAGCCTACTACCCCATCTCTGCCTCCCACCCCCCAGAATAAACCATAAAAACTCCTTTTATTCGCTTTGTTTTTCTGCTTATCTCGGTCGCTGTGTTTTATTCCCCCCGTACCATGCCATATATGGTGTTCTGCTAGGCCCTGACGAGGCCTCTCCTGCGTCCGCCGACAGTCGACTTTGCGTTCCCTAACTCCTCCCTCCCTCCACTCCACCGACGCTCCCTACATTTCACTCCGTGTTGTTTTTTCGACTATTTGTGTCGTATTGAGTGACTTGGATATTATTTTTTACACTGGTACGTTGGGTTATTGTTGTTGTCGCGATGGTGGTGGCGGACTGCGTACACTGAGCCCTTGTTGCTACCGGCGGAGCTGCGGTTATTGCTTATTCTGTCCTTTGACGACTCCTTTTCATTCAGATCAACTAACATGGCTTTCTATTGGATTTAGAAGCCCTTTACAAAATAATTATTCCCCCGAAATCAAATTCGAGTCGAGCGATTCTCCCTGCGTGACACTCCTTATCCGTTTGCCTAACCTTGGCGCTGAACGAGTCGAATCGAATAACACAAGGCGATAACAATATTCTGGCGTTATTGGATATCAAAAGAAAAGGAGGATATTGCCGTGGATAGGCTGGATTAAAAAGTAAGACCATGTGGCTGTCGTTGGTTCCCGGTCGAGGGTTAGGACCGTACACCCTACTCGACGGGGATATGCATATGCATCGCGTTTGCTGCGTCCGCATTATTTGCAGGGCTGGATGCTAACGAAATAGACAGTGGTCGGCAGAGCGTCTGTTCCTCCGGAAGGTGCCTCAGTTTTCATGGAACAACCTGTAGGTTCACCCTCATACTATTCTTCGCTTTACTATTTCCCTTCCTCATTATATCCATTTTTCTCGATTGGCTGTTCTACTCTACTTGCGGCACTGCATTTTGGTCCTTCGTTTAGATCATTGCTAACCCTATCAGAATTTCCGACGTAGTTTTTCGCGTGCTTCCCGGATAGCGACGCAAGAACCTGATACCAACGAGTCCTTCATGTCTCAAACATCTCAGTCACAATCTCTCCCCACTACACCCCTCACTACAACCTTTGAAAAGCCAGGCAAACGCCGGAGGACACAACAGTCAGTCGACGGAGACGACAAGGCTTCGCAAATGTCGCAGGATGTCCCTGAGACGCCAAATCAAAATGACTCATTTAGCGCTCCTCAGGTAACAACATCCGGCTTTGTTGCCGTAAATCACGCGCGGAATCATAAGCCTGAAGTTCCAAATGGCGACACGGCCGAGACCGCTACACCGGCATCTAATGGCAAACGCAATTCTCAGTCTGCGAAACAGTCTAATTTACACGCCTTTCTTGAGAATGGGCGTCATTCTGTGACTGAGACAGAGGTGACTGAATCAAAGAAGGACAATGCTAACAAAGCACCCGCTCTGGAAACCTCCGTCACTGAAGGCAACCGCAAAATGCGAAAGTCCATGCCGGCTAAACTCAAGAAAGCTGAAGGCGTTGAAAACATCCCTGACCAGCCTCAAATTACTACCCCGCGTCCAGGACGCAAGTCGAAAAATGCAGCAACCGAAGCCAACACCAAACTCTCCAAGATGTCTGCTCGTGGGCCCCGACAGAAGACCGTCGAGAAGGCCCTCAAAGAGCAAAATAATACAGCCCCTGCTACTCCAGTAACGGCACCCACCCGTCGCGAGCGCAAGTCTGCAAGGAAGAATCAAGAAAACGTCGCAAACGTTGCAAATTCTACCAATGCTACTCCATTGCGATCTACCACTAGAAGACATGGAGCTCCCCAGGATGTGAACGGAACCCGTGAACCGGAAGTGCCAGATAGCGCATTGCAGTCTCCCGACAGTACTCAATCCGATAACGATACGGAAGTTTATGTTGACGGTCAAACGGACGGTCAAGCATCTCCGAAAAGCTCTGCAGCTGCGCGTATCTCCCGCCGGAACAGGAAGCCTACGATGCGGGCAATGGAGTCCTTCGAATCAGAAAAGCGATACCGCCGAAAAACAGGAAATTCCATCAGAGCCGAGTCGCAATCTGGTGAACTGAACGGGACCGTTCATCCTGATTTAGCGCTTGTTGCCCAACGATTGTTTGAACTAGCCATGGAAGCCGTGTCACCAAGTTTCAAACCGACCCCAGATGCCAAAACCCAGCTCGCCCAGTTACGCAAGGAGTATTACGCCAAGAAAGAACAACAAAACGCTCCGCCATCGACACGTAAGGGCAAGGCTGCGGCGGCGGCGGCGGCGACAGCAGCGACAAATAAACCAGGTGTTACGAAGAAGAGTAAGCAAATCTCGCAGCCGTGGAAGGACGAGAAAGGCTGGAAACACACGGGCTTCGTCAACGAGCATGGAGAGGAATACCTCATGGTACCTTCTGACTCTGAAGTGTATCGCCCAAACAACACCTATGGCGATTCAAAGATTCCACAACCGCCAATCCGGCTGAAGTCTCGCGACCAAGTCGACAAAGACCGCATTTTCGGTTTCCCTCCACGCATCGGAGAGCGCAACATCCCCCGAAACAGCCAGCTTACTTTTTACTACGAAAATGTCGACGAAGTAAGGGAGAGAATCCTGGCCCGCGAGGAGGCGCGCCGGGTCGGTCTTGTCGTCGACCGATCGATGCAGGCCGCAGATATCCGTGCTCTGATTACCCAACATGCCCCCCATGCCAAACCAGCCAGTCCCAAGGAAACGTCTAAGCCGGTCGAAAAGGTCCGCAGACGACGCCGTACTCAGGTACAGAATGAAGATGGCTCGGACTACAAACCTCAGCCCAAGCAGCGACGACGTCGTCGGGCTACGGCGCCGGGAACGCCGGCTGAAGGATCTGCACCCGAATCACCCGATAAGAAATCAATGAAGATTAAATTGAAATTCGGAAAGGGCATCGCCGCTGCTATCGACGCTGGCAATAACGGCGCGAATGCCGAACCTCCCAAGAAACAAAGGCAGGAAATCCCTCAAGCTGGTCGCGAATTTGATGATTCTCACCCCAATCATATTGTCCCATCACCTCCTCATGAAATGCACAATCAAAATAAGCCTCTCGACTATGATACTCCAACTCCAAGTCCACCGAGAAAACGCACACTCTCTACGACCGAAAATAGTCCAGATGAGGCACACCTAGCAAAGAAGCAGAAGCTCTCAGAATCCGAGGCGGCTGGTGATGAGCAGGGAGTAAACGATACACCCGGTCGGCGGCCCCGTCGTCGCGCTACGGGCACTGCGTTGGACCTAGTCATGTCATTCATGACATGATTTGATTCGGCCACCACAGCGCTTCTCTTAATTCGGCTTACCGTATCTGAGCTGAAATCCGGCTTTCCGGCCATCGCGCGTCCGCGACCGTTTGGCTGTTACCTCTACCTATCTACCTTCTCAGCACTGCACGAGAAGCCCTTTTTGTTCGATTACACTAATATCAACCGTTCCGATCTCCAACTCATCCGAGAGATCCTTTCTCTACGTATTCTGTTTTGTCCGCTAAATTGCAAGTCGGGTTGGTTGTGTGATTGTGTCCTGTCTTGATGGCTTGCATTGATTGGTCTGTTTGATTATTGATTAGTTTGAGTACGGAGTTGAAGTCTCCTTTGTCTGTTTTATATATAATTTATCTCGGTTGGTTTGGTTTATCGAATTAATTGCCTGCTATACTGGACTGTTTATTGTAGATTATACCACGTGATCAGGTCATGTGATGTACAAAGTAGGTATAGTGCGATAATTGCTCTCCGTGCGTATGTCAGTGTTGAGAGTTAAGCCCTCATCAATCTCAGGCATTGTATGTTACTCTTTGGTTTGAAACTTTTATAAATCAGAAGACCTTTGAATATCAGTATCAGTCAGTAAGCCACTCTTCAATTCATCGTACACCCGCTAACCAAATCCCAGACAGACCACTCCGTACCAGACAACATTCAAGCCACGATTTAACTAAACATCATCTTGATCCAAACAAAAGAAAAGAAAAAAATAAAAATGTCCCAAAAACCCCGCGTCCTAACACCCAACACACCACACCCACACCCGCGAGCCCATCCGCATCCGCATGGCCATGGGCATCCGCATCCCCGTCAACCAATTGATATCCGGCAGACTAGGGAGTATAAAACTGCCGCGAGACGGTACTTCTCCATTCCTCCCTTTGTCCTCTTTGCTTCTCTTTGATTCCTATTTGGTTTGTTACTGGGTGGATACTGGGATAACAGGGTATAAGGGTAGTGCTAACTGGGTAAACACAGATGGACGTCGACGATTGTGGCGTTGCCGATATTTCTGGTTACGTCTTATGTTCTTTGGGATCGGAGTGAGCTCTTCCTTTCTCTCTTTTTGGTAGGAAATAGTGTGAGTGACTGTGGCTAATGATGTATAGCGTATGGGGGTAAGAAGACAGAGCGGTCTGGGGAGGTCAGGAATGATTGATGTGACATGACAGGCTGCGAGTTGGGGTATGATATTGTGTGACAAGTCTAGCATGGGATTGATGTTGATATGATATAGCGTTTATGCATTGTTCTATTGGATATGACCGAGTAAATTTATGTCCTGGATCTTGGTTGCGTTATAAAATCCGACATGCAGATGTCCAAACCAAAACTAAATATTTCCAAAATATGCTAGGTATTATGTATAACATAACTACATCAACTCAATCATATCTCCATCTCATACTCCCCTAAAGAGGAGACTCATTTAAAACAACTCCCCCAATTCCCCCCAGACCGCGCATACCCCAACCCCCTCACAAACTCATCCCTCCTACACCTCCCCATCTTATCAGCCTTGCACCCATGCAACGGAGCAACCCGATCATTAACAAGCACGCGGACAAGCGGCTCCGTCTCCCCACCACACTGCATCATCTCGATATACGCGCGCGCAGCAAACGGGACAGCCCACGAGGCTGAGTACCCGCCTGCGCCCTTTGCGGATTCAATGGTATCCCGCGAAAGGTCTTGTGTGCTGTTGTACAGGCCCAGCGCGAAGAAAATGGAGACCATGCCATTGTCGTGCCCGAAATCTGCGTAGAGGGTTGTGTTTAGCGGGAAGGTGTTGGGTTTGGAGTCGAGGGTGCGGTTTGTGCTTGTATGGTCTTGGACCGGTGTTTGGGTGAGGCGGGCGATGAGTTCGTTCGTGTACCCGATGCCCTGGGCTGGGCCGAGGGGGTTCCCCGCGCCGTAGCCGTAGTATTTTTTCAGCGAGTTGAGATAATTGTACTGGCGCCATTCTTCGTCCATGAAGATACCGCAGAACGGGGACAGGCTGCTACCGTCTGGGGTGCGCGCGACGGTGTCAAAGGCGCACATATCCATTAGGTAGATGATTTGGGTGTCCGAGAGGGATGTTCCTGGGAGGTCGGATTCAAGGCGCGAGCGGATGGAGGGCGTGAAAAGGGCCGTAAAGTTGTCTGCGACGTGGTCTTCGAAGTCGTCGTTGTTTTCGAAGCTCGTGCAGATGCTGTGGTCGAGGGTGTTGTTGTACTCGGTGCCTTCGGCGATGACTACGTTGACGGATGGTGTTGTTTGGTTAGTTTTTGCGTGGGTATCGTTGGTTTTGGCGGATTGGAAGCCCTCGATGAATTTCTCGCCGGAGGCGATGACACGGTCTGAGCCGGATGCGCGGATGAACGGGACGATGTTCCTTGTGAGGTTTTCGTAGCGGTTGTAGAATTTGATTCCCGAGTTGACGAGTTGGTTCTCGCCGAATTGGGTCAGGTCGTCCTCGCCTAGGCTATACTCGTATGTCTCGAGGAAGGCATATTTGTCCGGGAACGAGGTAGCATTGTTCTGGATGTCTTCGATGAGGGATGAATACTTGGAGCTCTTGGATGCTGTCGGGTAGCGTGCTCCATGTCGCGAGAGGACATTCGCAAATGTAATCTGGCACTCTGAGGGGACGTCACCGGAGAGGCCGGGCTCGCTTCCTACGGCGAAGTAGGGAGAGTACTGTCCCCAGAGGTGGGAGACGTTGGAGAAGCATTGGTATCCTCCATCGATTGTGTTGCAGGAGGATTGGTCAGGGGTCGTAGCTGGGACTGGTTTTCCAGTCACACTGAACCAATTCAATTAGCATGTCTTCTTTAACAAGATCACATGAAACTCACGAATAGCCCAACGAGAGCAGAACAAGCGCAGCGATGCTCATCATGATACGCACAGCAAAAGACCGTTGAACACGTTCCTGAATACCCAGACTTTCACTCTCACTCTCACGCTCACTCGGACCGTCGCGAAAAGTCCCGTAGAAATAGTCACCCTTCTCCGTCTCTCCCACGCGGTCCTCGTGGGCCGGACGGCCCTGATATAATGAATTGCCCATCTTCTTCTACCGAGGTTTCAGATAGAACCCACACGGGAGCCGGCGATATCGGAGTAACGTTTCGATTAACCCGTGCGTAGAATATGATGGACAGACGAGTAGAATGTTCGGGGAGTCCGAGAAGATAGATTGATCGTCAGAATAACCGTGGGATGATGGGAGATGCGCATTAGGCACAACGTAGTTGCTATTTTACGTCGGAAAAGCTAGGCACAACGTGGAGCAGTGGAGGTGCCTGATAGGCCGGCGGCGGCCACGTGGGGAGAGATAATTCAACGACTGGGTAGGAGGGATTGAGTGATATTTAAATATATCAATTTGTATAGACTCTAGTATTGTACTCTGTAGAGGGCAGGGAGTAGAGTAGTTCGGCAGATAAGAATCGCACGGAAATCGACTGCAGAGCCGTTAGCCGGTGGATCTCTCGCGCCGCGATCAGCCCTACATATCTTCTTCCGAAAGGGGCGACGGGCATATATACAGTCATACTTCAATGCACCGACTCAATTCGCGCAGCCGGGGACTTCTTTGTTTGTTTCGTTCAAACACCCTCAGTCCCTTGGTGGGCGGCCCCGTATCCCACGCCCGATCTTCCACCGATATCGCAGTTTCAGTGGCGTTTCAGACGGAGGATATGTCAAAAGAAGGCATAATTCAAGAAAAGAAAGCAAAGTTGTATCTATCATGTATTGTTCTGTCGTCACCAGTCGCTGGCATCGCATCAAGTCTAACCTCAACACCAAAATATCTCTAAATATCAAAATACCAACTCCAAGCCCAACATTGGGATGCAAAACAAAAACAGCAGACAAATTATAAAACAGAAATAAAAAGGAATAAACAAAAGTATGTGCGTAAAGACCCGCGCTTTTGAGACCAAAGCCACACTAGGTGGCATGAGTTGCAATCTGTACTGTGTCCTCCAACATTGCAGAATCAAAATATTAGTAGGGTCGAAAGTCAACGACTTTCCGGCGTCTTCAAGACATGCAGCAGAAAGTCTTCTAAATCAAGAGAAGATAAAAAGTAATACATGGAATGGAAGACCAGAAAGGTACTTTTCAAAAGTGCAAAAACGAATCGAAGTCAATTAGGACCGTGCCCAGGTCGCAGAGATCTGAGGCAACGATCGGGCAGGCTCCTCCACGGTGTTCGCGGTTGGAGCGGTAGAGTATGCGGACGGTGCCGTCGTCCATGTGCCTGGCGCCCTCGTGGCGGGGATGGGGGCCGGAAGGCTTGTCGCGGGTGCTGCGCCCTGCTGCCACACCGACTCGTTGCCGCGGTCTGCGGGCTTCTCCATGACAGACGATAGTGCCCGAGGTGAGGCTGGGCGTGCAGGAAGCTGGCTGGGCGGGAGTACCCGACCGAGTTGTTCCCGGTAGAAATCCCGCTCGGAGCGGTAGTACTCGCGTTCCTGCGCTAGAGCGCGGATTTCTTGAGTTTGGCGATGCAGGAGGTCGGTCTGTTTCCGCATTTCCTCCTGTTGGGCAGTAATCTTCTGCTCCATCTGCAGCTCATTCCGCTTGCGGTTGCGGAACCGGCGCGATGCATCGCTGTTGGCCTTGCGCTTTTCTGCCTGGCTCGAGGAGCCGGACTTGAGGTCCAGGACGCACGGGATCAGTGTGCCGTTCTGGTCCATCTGCATCGGAGGTTCTGTGGGGTAACGGTGGCCTCCCATCGCAGGTGGGAAACGGCTGGCAGAGTCAGGTGTCCCGTAGGGCGAAGGATGCATCATGGGCGGCACCTGCGATGGCCCAGACAAGGAAGGGGACGACCGTCCAAAGTGGCTGTAGACGGACTGGGGAGTGCTAGCGGTGGTTTCTTGCGGGCTTGGGTTGGGAGTTGGGCCCGCACTGATCCGCCGGCTGTGGAAGGTTGGCGTAGAGTGAACAGAGGTCGATGTGGGCGCCGGGGCAGACGACATCATCGGAGGGTCCAATGTCAACGGGGATCCAGGCGTGCTGTACACACCAGGCCGGGACTCATGTGCCAGAGGAGAGTTATGAGTGCTCAGCTTCCCGGGATAGCTGCTCGAGATGGGTGTGGTCATCGAGCGATGTTGCGATCCCGGGGAAAGCGAGAGCCGTTTGGCCGGGTGGGCCGATGACGATTGGGCGAAGCGTGGGGTGGGAGAGGATGGCATACGGACGTGAGATGCCCCCTTGGCCGGGTTCAGGATGGAAGGCACAGCAATAGGAGGAAGCTGCGTCGGGGGTTCCACGGGTCCCGAAGGCCAGGAGACTGGCCGAGGACGCTCAGAGTCCCGCATCTCCATCTCGGGAGACTCACTGTCTGCCTTCCTCTTCTTGTCAACCGGACTGTGGGATTCTTCGGCTGTAGGCGTCGGAGAGAGGTCATCAGACGAGGAGCCCGAAAAGGAACGGTTGTGCGACACGGGCATTTTGGCGTCACCGTTGCTCGCCAGACGCTGCACACTGGGGCATGGCGTAGGCCCTCCTCTCTCCAATAGCACCGTTGGCTTGGGGCGAGAGAGAGGGGAAGCAGTCGAGTGAATGTTGTGGTGACTGATCTGATAGCCCGAAAGTGAATGACACTGAGGGGAGGAATGCACCGAGTTGGCGTAAGGTGCCGGCAACACGCTGATCCCGAGTGTAGCCACGGTGAAGGTTGTAAAGGTATTATTCTATAAAAAGGATGAAGAGGTTGAGATGGTGATTAGGTATGAGTGCTTTGGACAAAACCAGTTGCCCAGATTAAGCGTAATATATATAAAGAAAGGCAAACAAGAAAAGACTCAAAAGAAGTAAAATAGAAAGATGAGGCACCCAAGAGATTAAAGTGATGAATGTGTGATGAGAAGAAAAAATGATAGGAAGAGAATGGAAAAGGGCGTCGGATGAGGATATATTTATGAACCCATGTTGGGCCCTGATTTATTTATCCTCGAAAGGGAACCTGATGGGTCTGGGCAGAACAAGCCTGACCATCCCGGCAGCAGCAGCGCGTACTGTAAGACAGCGAGAACGAGCGAGAGACAGCTCGTCGGACAGCTAGACGGATAGGCAGGCGATCATGGCCGTTGACAGCAGCCGTGATTTTCCAGCGGTGAGAGAGAGACCCATATAGCCCGAACCGGCAGCATGGAAAACGAAGCGATGACACAGCCCAAGACCGATGGGGGTATCCATTTTCTGCGTCTATCGCATGCGAAGATTGAGTGTCCACAAGCCCACTCTATACGCGGGTCCCGTGGAGATGCGAAAAGAAGGAAGGAAAAAAAGGTGAAGCTGGGATTGCTGGGATATTGGACGAATCAGCACCACATCGGGGAACCGGGTAGCGGGTCCAAATAGAATGGAACCTCTCACCAAGGTAAAGTACAGCCTTCGATACGGATGCTCCGTATGGTCACTGTCCACAGACTACTGCGTGACGCTGCGAGTGCCGTCACCAGAGCCATGGATCTTCTTGACCGCTAGTACATATCTTCCATTAATCACTCCAAAAGGGTATAGTGAGAGAAGGTTAGGGACCTGTTCCGCGTGCTAGAGCTACTACTAGCACGGGGCAGATGGAGTCCCGAGGGACTTTTAGCAGACTTTCGGATGGACGTACTAGTGACTTTGAGCCAAGTCACCCGGAAACTGGGGCCACAGTCTGTGTTCGCCAAAAAAAAAATGTTGTGCATGCATCATGGACCAACAAATAATAGTACCGAGTCGCTGCGCCTATTGATTTTCTTTTCCTTTTTCTTTTTTCTTTTTTCTTTTTTTTTTTTTTTTTTTTTTTTTTTTTTTTTTTTTTTTGAAATTTCTCGCCCTGATCGCCCAATCCTTT
>NW_019170453.1:746792-865467 GCF_001890805.1 Aspergillus glaucus CBS 516.65
CTGGGGCCACAGTCTGTGTTCGCCAAAAAAAAAATGTTGTGCATGCATCATGGACCAACAAATAATAGTACCGAGTCGCTGCGCCTATTGATTTTAAGAATGATGATGAGGGTACTGGGTAGATGGTTGTTTTTTTTTTTTTTTTTTTTTTTTTTGTTTTTTGAAATTTCTCGCCCTGATCGCCCAATCCTTTCGGTCATGGCAATTCTCATGCGAGAGTAAAAGCAAAAAAACTGAAATTCTTTTTCGGCGGCCCAATCAAATCGACATTCAAAGCGATCCATGTCTGCAATGCGATAAACGCGGACAGATCAACATAAGAGCCTGAAATATTGCCTGCTGTCGTGGATGGCCAACTGTCAAATCAACAGCACGAGTATCCCTTCTGGGGCTGGGTTTCGGCAGGAACAAAACAGCGCTACATTGGGCATCAACCATACGGTCAGGAGCAATCTGCAAGCCGCATCTTCGTGGAGTAGCACTAAAAGGTGTTAGTTTGTAGTTTGAATTTGGTAGATTGTCGGTCCTTGAGTCAGTCTTACTACTGTACGGAGTAGAGAACCACCAGAACACGGTGAGCAAAAGGCCCCATACTACTCCAGCACTTCGTACGTCTGGCATTTGTAATTCCGTACTTGTGTATGAGCTGTCTGCGCAGGTGCACTGAGGTGTATCGGCAGTGAGACCGCGGACACCGGTCACGGTCCTTTTCCGACGGATCAGAATGTGTCACATTCCGGCTTTTTCTTTTCTTTTTCAGGATTTCTCTTTCTTTGTCTGTCCTCTTTTTATCTCACGTTTCAAAAATGGGACCAACATCCTGACCCGGTGGGATGGTGTGAAAATGAGGTTATACCGATACGTGCTCGATTTGGAGACAGAAAAAAGAAAACAAGTGACAGGGATGACCAGGTTGAAAGAAAGCCGATCTATCCAAGTGCCGTGACCCAGTGATCTGAATTTGGAAAAAGATCCAGGCTGGAAAAAGCATAGAGGATCGGACATGGGCATGTTCTGCAGTGGATGAGAACGAGTCAGCGTCGTGGGCCCTGCGAGATGATCGATCTAAATCAAATCTCTATACAGAGTACATATAGTAGTGGTAGTTGTTAGCCAGCTGCATCTTTTTGTCATTGTAGTGTATGTAGCCTTTCATGCCTGACTGTCGTGGACGAGAGGTTCGTTGTTGATGAGGTCGCGCAGGTCACCTATTTGGTCATGTCACGGGACCAGCCCTCTTTCTCTTACCACCAGTACATACCTAGTCAAGTCACTCAATCTCAACCGCTCTAAGCGCTCGTCTTCATCACATTTTTACTCATATTCTATTCTAAACTAGACCAGACTGGACTAAATCACATCGATCCAGGTACCACAATCAACTGGATATATCACATCCAGGATGCATGTCTATACCCAATAATCCGGAACCACAGGTGCGTTATTTCACCCAAACAAAAGCAATCCTCCCACGAGCCCTGCTTTGCATTCCACACTTCGGCCGTGCATACATAAGCTTACATATGCTGACAGATATGCAGTGGATACAAAGTACAGCACTGAAAGGCATTGTTGTTCGTCCTGTGATTCGACATATGCATGCATGGCCTACATTTCGGCGCTCCGGGTACAGACACCCCAAGTGCATACGGAACCTGCTGAGTACCTACGTATATACGCAAGCTACGTCTACAGAACACATAAGCAAGGATCGTGATGCAAATCAGATCGCGAATGCAGACGGCCCGCATTCTGCATGCTTTGTGTTTGTTCTCGGGGAAGGACCCGGTGCGACTGAGGTGATGAGTATATTGGCCCATTGGGAGTATTTTTGGCCCCCGAGGATGGCACTCGAGGGAAAGTCGAGTGCGAGGAAAAGAAAGGATAATAATATACGCCGTACGGAGTATAGACAACTGGCGATATTTCTTTTTCTTCTAAATAAGGGAAATATGGAATGGCCGCGGAGTTGATATATCCAAATTTGGTGTGGTGAGGCACGTTCTGATTTGCCGGTTATCGTCTCAGCCGGGTGATTGAAGCCATCACATCGCGAAGTACGGACGGGATATGACATTTATTCGAGGCATCCCACTTAATCCCGCCGATGGAATGGAATGTTCTACGACTCTGTCAACTTCACTATACGTCACCCTTCTTGTACTCGCACGAAAGACGCGCGAGAATGCAAAAGAACTGGAATAACTTCGATCCGATCACTGACACTTGTACGCAGCATTATTATATTACGGTCAAAACATGTCCCTTTCGGTCCAAGTGCAGAGTGCAGACCACAAGTACTATGACACAATCCAAAGGTACACCGTAAAGGTATGTCTGGCAATTGCCCAATCCATCCAGGTACATACTTCAGCAGGTCTCCATACTCGTCGGAAGAGATTCGGAAAACAAACATCGGAAATCCACAGATTGATTGACGATCAGGAAGCGGCGGTAAGACAACTGCTCGACAACTGTGTGCTCCGTACTCTGTACTCCGCCCGTACTCCGTCCGTGAATACACATGTGGCATAATTAATTGCCACTGGCGTTGAGCTAGTCTGCTTTCGATCTGGAAGCTCGGAGCTGGATGAGCTCTGAAGACTATTGAGACCATTATTGAAGCCGGTCTTTCTTCACCCCACACCACACGCTATTTATTCAGCGGGACATGTTCCGACGACGCGTCGGTGGAGCTGACCGGTTCCTTCTAGACGATGACCGCCGAAGAATCGATGTCTCTGGAATACAGTCACTTGTACTAGGTATTTTGTGAAAACGAGAAAGCCAGGGATACACATCCTACTTAATAACTATACCAAACGGCTGACATACAGCGCCGTTGCCAGACATGCATTTGCAGCATGGATCACCAGTTCCTGGCAGACTGGTCATATAGGACTTTGGCAATTCGACTTGACTGGCACTGCAAATTGCCCGGGGCCGGCTCACCAGAAAATCCATGATCAACATTCGTTGACTTGCGACTTGCGGTCTGGGCTTACTTCCTGGCCCCATATCATTAGTACGTACGTACCATACCTACTTCCGGAGTAGTGTACCGGCAACTGCAAGTGCGGTGGCTGACCGTTGCTTTGCTTTGCTTTGCGTTGCCTTTGCGCTTGCTTGCTCCGTCCGTCCATCCGTCCGGGGTTGATTGTTGATCGTCTTGCCGAAACGAGTTGCCTCGGTTTGGACTTGCATTTGCACTGCGCTGCAGCTGCTACCTTTTGCTGCTAGGCCTTCCGTTTTCATTCGCGTGCAGTGCTCGTCCCAGAGTTAATTTGGGTTTGGGCATTGCAATGAGGCTGGCGACGCAGGCCAGGCCGTAAAAGCTAAAGCGAGTCGGTCTACGGCCGAGGGGATTTGATTTTATTTGATTTGATTTCTCCGCTCCGCGCGATAACCTTCCAGAATGTTTATTCATTCGACAGAAATTGTGCCATATGGCAATGCTGTTATGGAGCTCTGTCTTGGGGTTGAGCTGGCATTTTTACCCCTGCATTGTACATTATACTCTGGAGCTGACTGGCTAGAGCTGACTAACAAATTCAGAGCTGTCGTTCTCGGACGAGCAGTGACTTTTTTGCATCTCGTCCGAAGTTTCATGGATTAGATATGCCCAGAGTAAATCATTTAGCGAAAGATCCAACGCATTCCCATCTCATCTCGTTCATGCAAACTCGCCTGAGTGCCATGCCTCCTCTCAATAGAAACCACCCCAAGATACGACACAACAACCCTCTGCCCCTTCACCCCCTTCCCGGCTCGACTACAATCCACCATCGCCTCCAAAACCATACAGCACTGTCCACACAACGACCCCGGCACACCCCCGGCACACTCCCTGGGCGCCGTAACCGTCCTGTTAACCAGGGCCTCATCGTACCCGTGCCCGCTCCTCTGATTCAGATTTTGGTTCTGGTTCTGACTCGTATATCGTTCACCGATTAAATCCAGAAACACAATAACTGCAGCGGTAAGTGCGGTAAGAGATGATAGTTTGAAGGCGTTGTCGATGCTTGTTGTGGCTGGGTCGGTTTCGTAGATTATCAAGTATGCCTCTAGGAGTGTTCTCGCGTTGTGAGTGCAGACTGTTCGGCCGTAGCCTTGTCTATCATGTTGTTGTTCGGCTTCTTTTCGTTAATTCGCCAATTCAGAGTATATATATCGGGGTCGGAATGCTTACATGCAGTAGAGCTGCGCGTGCCTTTTCTCAATGGTCATTTTGGTGGCATAGTGGCGGTTTTGATGTCGGTTCGAAGCAGTTTTTCGGACGAATCCCTCGTCCGAGGTAGAGTAGGGTTTAGGGTATTAATGCCTACTGCCATGGCGCAATAGAAGCGCAGGTCATCCAACACAAGTCATAGATTCTCTATATGCTATCAAAGATGCTCAAACGCTCCAATAAACTCCTGTCGTCAAAAAGGGCAGACGTGAAATGAGAAAAGCATCACGCACGCAAGACTGGTATCCAACACTGGTATCTATATCTTCAATAAACCAACATAAATATAAACTGAGCAAATTTCCCAAAAGCGAAAGTGAAAGAGGGGAAGGAGGGTTTATGGACCACCCGGAACACCGCCCTCGAATGAAATCGGTCCGCTGGTACTGGCCGGTTTCGCGCTGCGTTCTCTCAACCGTCGACCCTCCATCAAACCACGCAGACCACGTTTCTGCAATCCGATAACACTGCTTAGATCGCCCGTCCAGATCTCTCCCTCTCCATATGCATCGGTATCGTGGCGTTGGCGCTGCCGACTCACAGAGCGAGAGCGATCACCGCCCATTGTGTCAGAGTCGGAGTAATCGAAGCTGGTATTCGTGGATGCGGAGGTGGAGGTGCTGGCGTTGCTGATTGAGCCTTCACGCTCGCGGGTAGCGCCTTGCTCTTGACGGTGACGACGGTTCCGGCCGAAAGAGAAGCTGGTGTTGATGCGGAGGGGTGGGCCGCGAGATGGTCCGCCAGAACTGCTCGACATGGAGCGGGCGGAGGTGGTGCCGTGTTCTGTGTCGGATGAGTCAGAGTTGAGGTGGCTGTTCGAGGCGTTCGTTCCAGCGCCGATGGTTGCGGCGTCTCCGGCTGCGGCTGCGGCGGCGGCTGTATTCACGCCGTTGAGGGCCTCAAGAGTACCGCCAATTCCGCTGGTAAATCCGGTGCCTCGTCCGCCTCCAGCGGCCATGGCGGCGGCGTTGAATACGGCTGCGGCGTTTCGGCCGTCGAGAACCTGGTGCAGACGTTCCACGGTCGCTTCTAGGAGACCATCTATCTGGTACGGTCGTGCCAGCTGTAGAAGAGAGCAGAGGATTTGTGGTGTGCAGAGTGATGATCCAGGTGCGGGAAGAGACGATGTGTAGAAGTAGTCGACGAGGACTTGCAGTGTGAAATAGGTATGGGGGAGATAGAGGACACGAGGACGGGTAGTAGGAGGCAAGGCATGCGCAGAGGGTATTTCGAGGTTTGCCAACATGGCTTTGGTAGGGTCTGCATGGTTGTTGCTGACCAAGGTGGTCGCGTTCGAGTAGCTGCTATTCTGGCCGATAGACGGGGTAATTGTGATAGTCGAGTTTCGATTTCCATACATTTGAGTCGGTGGTCGGAGTGTGGCTGAATCCGAAACTCCATTGTCGCATGACTCCCGTAATAGTTGGATGAAGTACGGACCCCATCGACGCGAGAGGATGCGCGAGTTCACCGGGATCCGTTCACCACCGATGGCCTGAAGCTCCATATCCGCCATCTCTGGAAGAGACTGGGCGAGTCTGCCCAGCTCATCCGAGGTGTTTGAGAACGGTCGCCCGCCCGACGAAGTCAACTGAAGCAATTTGTGCTGCAAAGAAGCTGGGACCGCCGGGGCACTGTACGACTGGTACCCGGACGTAGGAGCGACTTTGCAAGGATTGTTGTGAAGCCCAAAGGCCTCCAATTCGACCAGGCACAGGTGCGAGAAGTTAATCCGGCGGTGGTTGTAATCCTCCACCAGGCTGCGCTTGCGATGGCCAAGGATCACGAACGTGTTTCTTCTCGACCAAAGCATGCCCCGGTTCCAACTGCCCTGACCAAATACCGAACCACCGGCATCGATCCGGCCCCAGGTCAGGGTCCTCAAATCCAGTGCCCACAGCGCATACTCCTGTTTCGAAGAAGTGAGGTATGTGCCGCTCACGACGAAATGGCCATTGATAACGCCTCCGTTAGGGAATCGCAAGCCCGGAGGGGATGCCTGGCTAGGCATGGGCTTCTCGATCAAACGACCATCCGGTAAACGGATCTGGAGTTCTAACTTGACGTCCAAGAAGTTGTAGTTTGAATATATCAGCATCGGACACCCTTCGACCTGCGAATCGTCGATCGGCTCATGCGCATCCTTGTCCGTGCAGGCAGATCCAATTTCTGAGAGCTTCATGCCGACCAACGGGGCGACCACACTCCGATATGCACCGCAGCTTCGACCCAGGAAGTTGGTGCTGGTCCATTCAAGACTCCGAAGGTTAAAGACGCTGACCTGTTCAATGTAATGATTGGAGCTGTCCTGGCCTCCGGTCACGACCATCTCTGCACCCCCGAACCCGTCAATATCGACCCCAATGGACCCTTGATGGGCATCTTCAGAGGAAGGGTTGAAGTGGATGGCAGACCGGGGTGCATTGGCTGAAGTGAAATGGGCACTGGACGGCAGTATAGTTGCACAATGCGCGTATCGGCCCTGGGGGGAATCGTTCGTGGAAAGGCGCTTCCAGCTGCGAGACGGTACATCAAAGACATGGATATCGGACATGACGACGACTTCTGGCTGCGAATCTTGTCCTCCTGACCCATTGTTCAACGACTCTGGAGCCGGGGACATACCACCATAGCACACCAACTTCTCATCGCCCAGGGCACAAACGCTATGGAAGTATCGGGGAGGAGGAACATCGCCGGTCGCTTCAATTTTGGACCAATGGCGGCGGACCAAATCGAGTTCGTATAGATCGGACGTCAATTGCGGACGACTGCGTGAGAGAATGCGGCCACCAAAAGTGTAGAGTTTGTCGCCCAGGATAGTCGTTGTCGCACCCACCAGGGGACGCGGTTCCCTGCCTGTCGTCCTGCGCACATCGCAAACCAAACCCGACAAATTGATGGGACCCGAAGCAGAAGTGGACTGATTGAAAGCAGGCGAGTTTCCTGCGGTCGAAGGGTCGTCTCTGGCCGAATCCACCCAGCCCAAGCTCGACTGACTTCGGGACATCATCTTTACAGGCAAGACCCGACTCAATTGATTCAGTGTATTATCTTATAACGTAGCGCGCATTCCACACTGTGACCGGTAGCCGGAGGAGGGAACAAGTAACGAGGGACGCTCCGAAGCTAATGGACGGCAATACAGCGGTACAAATAATTGATCGATTGTGGCAGGGTTCCTGTCAGTCAAAGTCAGGGATAAGTCAATAGTTCAAAATCCCCTATAAAGGAATAGCAAGGAAAGCGAGACGTGTGCTATTAATATTATTCTGATCATCCCCGCCGATAAATAAAGGCCAGCGTAGAGCCGCACTGGGACGGGAAATCCAGGAGACGAAGAGAGGGAGAGCCATACCAAACGATAGTCCACAATTAACAACAGTCAGTCTCTCCAATACTGCGAGGAAGGAATATGGTGGTGGAAACCACTGAAAGACGAGAGAAAAACAGCGAAAAGAGACACGGAAAAGGAGCCGTTGGGCAGAAACCTAAGGCGGTCTGTCGGATTGACTTAGCGTAAGCTGTCAGTGTGCTTGTGCAGTATGAGTATGAAGTATAGTATTAATATAAGAGATACATACTCTGTACAAATATGAGATGCCGTGGGATGAACGACGCGGCGTTCAATTGAGGAAAAAGCAATACAAACACGGTTCGCTTGTCACTCTACATAGTCGGCTGGTTCCGATGGGTCTAAATATATAAGGCTACGGAGCACGGAGTACATATGCAGCACAGAGTACACCTGTACAGAGTACTGCAGGAACAGATGGAGAATGTAAATGTACAGAAGATTATATTCATAAGAGGTATCAATCAAATAACCTTCACAAGATCATTTTCACAGCCTTTTGTCTATCCATCAAATCATGATTCGTGATATATTTACTCCTTCTTGATGTTGGTGAAGCGCAGGTAACTATCTAATGTTAATATCAATCATTTTCTTTGGTAGAGAAAGGAAAACTCACGGCTTAACAGTGCGGACTTCACCGAACTTCTTCTCAGCATCCTCGGTGGAGACCGGAGGAGGAACGACAACATCATCACCAGGGAGCCAGTTGATAGGGCAGGTAACACCGTGCTTGTCGGTGGTCTGCAGAGCATCAATGACACGGAGGACCTCAGCGGTGTTACGGCCAGTGGAAGCGGGGTAGGACATGATGAGACGGATCTTCTTGCTGGGGTCGATGATGAAAACGGAGCGGATGGTCAGAGCCATACCCTTGGCGTCGACGTTGGTGGTGTCCTGGTAGTCAACCATGTCGTAGGCGTAGGCGACCTTGCGCTCGGCGTCGGAGATGATGGGGAACTGGAGCTTGGAGCCGGTGACCTCATCAATGTCCTTGATCCAGGCATGGTGAGACTCGACACCGTTGGCGCTGAGACCGATCATCTTGACGCCACGGGCAGTGAACTCGGGCTCGAGCTTGGCGAAAGCACCGAGTTCAGTGGTACAGATGGGGGTGAAGTCATCGGGGTGGGAGAAGAGGACAGTCCAGCTGTCACCGATGAAGTCGTGGAAGGTGATGGGACCGGTAGAGGTCTGAGCATCGAAGTTGGGGGCAACGGAGCCGAGACGGAGGCTGTGGTCGTTAGTATGGCTTCAATGTAGCTGTGAGGGTGAATTGATACTTACGGAGCGCGTTCCTGGGCCATTGTGATTGATTGGGGTGTGTAGAGGAGTTGTAGATGAGTATAGCAAAAGAATAGAGGTTGGTTAATTGTGAAAGATGTCCAGAAGAGAACCTCCGGGGTTATATAGAGGTATACCCCTCCACCCCTCCGGTTACCTCGAGAACCCCTCCGTCAATCACGCCATTGCCCAGGGCTGCCTGTTGATTGGCTGTCACCCCTAGGTTCTGCCCCGCGCTTCCGCCCGCTCTCGCCTGCATCCAACTCCAAATCACATGATGCCCCTCTACTTCTACTTTGACTGCTGCTCTTCTTTTCTCTGGCAGTCGCTGCTTCAATCTCTCCCTCTAAAGACTCTCTTTTTGCTATCTTCATATTCGTTTCCAGTGTGGTTGCATCTACTAATTCTAATCTCTTTCTCACCCGAACTTGTCGGCCGAGCCATCCTTCGCCAGGAATAGTCGGCCGACAATAGACCAATAAAGACGGTTGGCGATGGCGCAATTGCGCCGTGAAAAGGACGAAGAACGACGGACTAAGGCATTAGGATGATCAATTATGCTATTAACTTTTTCTAGCTGCAGTATTACTGTTATGTATCGAGTGATTGGAATCTAATTGTCACGGCAGGTCGAATGCGACTTTTTGGGATGCGCGCAGCTAACTCTGCTGCATGATTTGCTGCAAATAGGTCAGCGACATTTCGTTATGCATATGCACGGCGGAGGACCTACACTAGCAATCTTGCTCTTCGCACGGATCTGAGGCCCCTTCCACGCCAGCGCCCATGGCACGAGCGTCAACAAAATACCCTGCCGTCTGTTAGCAAAAGTCCACAACGAAGAACGATGATTCGTCATACAATTCCTCCCAGCAAACTAGAAGCACCGGGATACGTGAGGTTCGTGAACATGAAATTCGCAACCAACGGAAAGATACCAGCCAGGATGTTTCGACAGAACGACTGCGCGGCAATTGCGGAACTAGCATATCGATGGTATGTGTCGGCGAGATAGTTGAACGTGGCTAGGTAGATGGAAAAGATACCCATGGTGGCACAGCCCAGGGCGAGGGTGGGCACGATCCATGGAACAGATGAGTAGGACGTCCATCCAAACCAGAACAGACCGATTGGCATAAGAATGGACTCGACACAGGTAAAGTAGAGTCTACCTTCTGGTGTATTGGACATCTTGCCCAGTCGCATGGCCAGCTTCTCCTGGTAAATACTCAACATGGTGGCTAGGAGAGCTCCAATGGACACCGCTGCGGATTGTCAGTATGGACGAAACTTGATACAAGCAGGGCCACTCACCGGAGAATACGGCGCCAACCTGTTCCACATTGAAGCCATGGTTGGTCGAAAAGACAAGAGGAATGGAGCTGAAGTTAAGGTACAGGATGGCCCAGCTGAATGCGACCCAAAGGGAGAAGAAGAACACCACCGGTTCGGTGAACAAGAGATCTAGTTTCGTTAGTCACTGACTTCAGGTGGATGCCGGAATTGAACTTACGGAATGGTCGGTAACAAGAGATGGTGACCATTCTGACCAAGGTCTCTCGCTCCTCGTCACTCTTGACCTTCCACCGGATGCGCTGCACCCGTTGCTTTTCGCCTGAATCCTCCGCGGTGAAGACGACACCATAGTAACCCGCTTCCTCAAGCTTGTCATAATACTTGTTGAGAGCCTTGGCCTTGCCACTCAGCAGCACACTACCCCGGGTTTCCTTTAGGAAGGCCAATAGAAGAACCAAAAATATGGCGGAGGCAATGGCTTCGGAGTAGAAAATCCATCGCCAGGAAACGCGCATTTCAATGAAGCCGGAAACCAACGGTCCCAACCCGGTTCCAAATAGCGCGGCTCCGGAGAAGCAAGACATAGGGCCATTGCGATCCTGGGCATGATAGATATCACTAATGACACCACCCACCATGGTCGAGAACGTTGCTAAACCAAGTTAGCCTTGTATGACAATCAACATCAAGAGGTTCCACATACATCCACCAATTCCCAGGAAGAATCTCCCGACCAGCATCCCAGCATAAGAATCCGTAGCACCGCATCCGATCAAGCATACTGCATCCTGTCAGCACATATCAACCAACATTCAAACTCCAACAAACACACCTGTAAAAACCAACCCACTAGCCACAAAAATCGGCCTTCTCCCATTAATCTCCGAAAACGGCGCCAACACCATCGGCGCAATACCAAACCCAAGCGTAAACAACGTAATCCCCACATTATACGCAACCTTACTAACATGCCATTTCGCCGTCAACTCCTCCGACGGCGGCGTATACTCTCCAGCCGCATACGCAGACAATGCCGTAACGCAGCACGAGATCATGGTGATGATCGTCTTGCGCGGCTTCGACCATAGGAACGGCGAGGTGTATTTCTTTAGATTTGGTGGTGAGGGTGGTGGTGATTGGCCGGGTCGCGGGGAGGATGAGATCCCCATGGGGTTTGGGAGTGGGGTTTCGAAGTCGAGGTAGAGGTGTTCGATGTCTTGGTGGGATGCATCTTCGGTGGTGTTGAGGATTTTGTATTCTTTGTTGTTGTTGTTGTTGTTGTTGTTGTTGTTGGTTTCGTGCTTGGAATTGATGTTGTTTTCTAGAGTCATTGTCGTCTCTATCTCTGGAGATGCAGTTCCGATATTTGAATCCAAGGATTGCGATACCCGAGAGTTGTCGTTCATCGTCCGCAGTTCATAAACGTAGCACTCATGAACAGGATATGGAAACGCAAGAGGACAGATTGAGCGAGAAAAGGGATATATACAGTAAATCTTTCAAAGAAAAAAAAAAAAAAAAAAAACACAAGGAATTAGCAATCATAAACTGAAAGATTGAAGACGTGCTATCTCAGCCCTCCCCAAATTGGGGAATTGGAGACGGATAGGAATCCGAAAAGAGAGATCGGGTTCGGGCTCGGCTGCTGGGTAGAACTGGGGAAAAGTTGGGGAAATTATTCAGCATTAATCATTCGAGTCAAGCTTTGGATTGTTTCATGGACTCATTCTGAGTTTTGTTTACTGATTGGATACTCGAGTAGGCTGTTGCTCCCGGGGAAATATGGTTGGTATAGAGGGCTACCGCATCCGGCACAGCTACAAGTACGCAACAAGATCAACAGGAGCTCTCCAATTTGGTGCCGGGTTCCGAAGCTCAGAGCATGGACAAAGATGTTAAGGTTTTGATAATCCTTCAAGGTTCGTCCATGCGCATGCACGGATTTGAAATGTCGGTAGCCTTAAGGCTGATACACGCTGTGCGTTGTACGGAGTTATTGTAGATCATCTAACCGGGCGTTGTCAACGCATCTTCGAATGGAGTACATACATAGCAAAGTCAAACCGAGGGCTAGACCATTCTTCCCGGCTCGATTGGCGAATTGATATTGCAAAGATGGTACAGTTGCTGGAATGCAGCTTTCGGTGCTTTCCCATGGAGGACTCAGTGCGGCCAGCGGTTATATGCAATTCTCGCATAGCAGTCGGTACTTATTGAACATAATATAGCCCGTGATTAACTCGGAGAGTTGAACCAAGCTCTGATGTCTGTCAATCTTGGTTTCTTTCTTTGATTTCGGGGTGTTAGAGCTTGCTTAGAGGTGTCAAATCCGACGGCACGGCCGTGAAGCTCACTGAACGTACACTGAAGAGAATCGAGTAGTGCTCGCTGTTCAATATGAAATGCTTATAGCATTATTTGTACTTGTATATATTTGTTCATGGTCTGCAACGATTACCCAGCACGACTAGCTTGATCTTGGATGTTGTCAATGTCATAGCCTCTGAATATATATCCTGTACGCCAAATCAGGTGAGTGAATGTGCTCCGTAGAATATTAAAGACCAATAGTTCAGTGCTCATAATGCACAGTGCTTCAATATAAGTCCCATATACATCAGTATCCAAATCCCAAGAGAGTTGACTACGGCCATGTACTCCGTATACTCTGTAGACTGCTGTCATCTGAAGTCACGTGCGCTCCACCCGTCGCGTTCAAAACAAAGCTTCAGATTTGCTGGAATCGGCGACGATTTGCCTAGTCCAGGACTCCTGCGTCGCTCTCGCTTTCTCTTTTTCTTTCGCGCGCTTTTCGCTAGCCCTCTTTGCTTTTTTGAAAATTTTTCTTTATTTTTTTTCTACTTTTTCTTGGACGTATCTCGCGATTTCGCCCGTTTTCCCTTCACCATCGTCTCTTCCTCTCCCCGCTCGCTCCCTGTTGACGGGTCAATCAATCCATCGTCTGCGACTGCTTGATTGTTTATTTGCGTTGTATCGATTTGGATAGATTTTTATTGCTTCCGCGCGATTTTTACATATTTTTTTTCCTCGGCCAATTTCAAGCGAAATCAGCAAAATGCCGCCCAAGAAGCGAAAGACTTCTGACTCGCCAGAGGACGATAGGAATGACTTAACGGCGAACCAGGTGAGCCCGCGCTACTATGGGATATGGGGATGAACAGGAGGATAACCTCGCGGTTGTCTTTTTTATTTTTATTTTTATTTTTATTTTTTTTCTTCTTTCTGTTTCTTGGCTTTCCGTGATTCAAGACTACGGCCGCCTAATTCCAATATCGCTTCGGCTAACCCAATCCAGACAACGGCAGCACCCCCAACCGGAGAGAAGAGAAAGAGAGGTCGTCCTCGCAAGTACCCCGAAAGTGCCACTCCCAAACCACCACCAGGACCCAAGCGGGGCCGTGGAAGGCCTCGCAAGGAAGAGTCTGCGAAAGGTCCGTATGCCCTGAGGATCTGAGTGCGGGATTAGATTGGGAACTAACCCGTGATCCTGGAAAAGTGACAGTACCCAAGCCGACGACACCAAAAGAAGGCAAGCGACCTGTTGGACGGCCGCGCAAATACCCATTACCGAACGGAGCAGATCAGCGTGCGACCAAGTCGACGTCGGTAGAAGATAAGGAGGACTCGGAGGATGAGGATGAGGATGATGAGGGCCGGTCATATTGGTTGATGAAGGCTGAGCCGGAGTCACGGCTGGAGAAGGGTGTTGATGTCAAGTTCTCGATTGATGACTTGTGCGCGGCGCAGGAGCCAGAGCCGTGGGATGGTGCGTTTACAATTGCCGTCGAATGAGTTTATTGATATACATCGCTGACATTGCATAGGTATCCGCAACGCTTCCGGTAAGGTGCCTTGAACAATGTATAACGAGTAATTGGCTTACGAGGAATAGCACGAAGACATCTCCGGGATATGAAAAAGGGCGACTTGGCTTTCTTCTACCACTCCAACTGCAAAGTTCCTGGGATTGTCGGCATTATGGAGATTGTCCAAGAGCATTCCCCAGATGGTGCGTTCGAGACACTTCTCCGCACCGCAAGCACGCATACTGACCTAAGTTCCAGAATCCGCATTCGACCCCTCGAACCCCTACTACGACGAGAAATCCACCAAAGAGGACCCCAAATGGGACGTCGTCCACGTCGAGTTCCGACAGAAATTCCCCATCATGATTACTCTCAACGACCTCAAAGCCCAGTTCGCACCCGGCAAACCCCTCGAGAACATGCAAACCCTCAAACAGACCCGGCTCAGCGTATCGTCCGTGACGCGCGCACAATGGAAATTCATCATGAGATTAGCCAAGGAGAAGGAAGGCGCTGGGTTACGGCAGAGTACATCGGGAGATGACGAGGAGAGCGAGGAGTCGAGTGAACAATAGACGAGGACGCAACGCATGGAGCATTCTAGCCGATTCATATTTTGCAGCGACTCACGGGATGAGACTGGGTTATTTTCTTCTTTTTGCTTTTTATTTTTTTTATGGACATGGGTGTAATCGTTTTTTCTTTGTACACAGTCAATGGGGTATCTTACGATTTAGGACAATCAATTCAACAATTCAACTTTTGGAAAGACTCAACTCGGCTGGCAGATGCCTTTGACCATGTAGAGCAGACACCCTATGTCCTGTTCCCTGAAGGCTCCCTACACGTATGGCCCAAGTCCAACCTGCCCTAGCCTTGTATTATCCATCCTTCAGTGCTTATCCAAAACCGTCGCAAAGCCGGTATACTCTCCATAGACCTAGTATAATCGACATCGCATCGTCCTGCCACCCATATCGCAACGGTACATAGCGCACTCAACGAGAACGAACGAGGATCACGGGAGGTGAAGGATTCGAAAGATCGCAGCATCGATGCGGGGTTCTCTGACACCGGCCATGTCACTGTACAAAGATTTGTCTTGAATAAATGCAAGTCTTCTAAGTAGGCGTATCGCTCAATCACACCTGCAGATCAGTAGCACTCATAGTGGTAGTCGAAGTAGTTGTAAACTTGAGGTTGAGAGGAGAGAAAAACCCCAGAAGAGAAGGTCGATGCGACGAGGGGCATCTGGACCGCCGTATCAGCGGATTGAGACTCCATTGGACAGTCCTTCTATTTACCACCAGATAATACTCTGTACCCAGGCAATATTTAATAAACAGGTGAAGAGCCCATGAGTGGGCTTATGTTCTCCAGCGTCCGTCTCTGTGCGCGCAGTTTCCCCTCCTATTCTCATACTCTCTCCGTCCACCCATACAACCGATATCGACTCTTCCACAGCACTCACGCCAGAATGTCGGATCTGATGCTTTCGTTGACGGCTCCTAATGGACGCCAGTATACGCAGCCTACGGGTCTGTTTATTAATAACGAGTTTGTTGCGTCGAAGGATGGGGATAAGTTTGGTACTATTAATCCTGCGTGAGTCCACCTGCTACCTTGGGAAATAAGAATGATGCTAATGGAGACAGTGATGAATCGGAAATTGCTTCCGTCTACGCGGCCGGTGAAGAAGACGTTGATATCGCCGTCAAGGCAGCCCGGAAGGCTCTCAAGGATCCCTCGTGGAAGTCATTGCCCGGCACGGATCGGGGCCGCTTGATGTCGAAGCTGGCTGATCTGGTCGAGGAGCACAAGGAGACACTCGCCACGATCGAGACGTGGGATAATGGTACCCCTTCCACCCTCCTCCTTGAATACCACGGCTAACAAGTCAGGAAAACCATACGGCGAATCCCTCAACGCCGACGTCGGAGAAGTCATCAACACAATCCGCTACTACGCCGGCTGGGCCGACAAAGTCCACGGCCAAACCATCGGCACCTACCCCGAAAAACTAGCCTACACCCTCCGCCAACCCATCGGTGTCGTCGCCCAGATTATCCCCTGGAACTTCCCCCTAGGCATGGCAGCCTGGAAGCTCGGCCCGGCCCTAGCATGCGGCAACACGGTCGTCTTGAAACCCGCTGAGCAGACACCGCTCAGCATCCTCTACTTCGCTACGCTGCTTGAGAAAGCCGGGTTCCCGCCGGGCGTTGTGAACATCCTGAACGGTCGCGGGCGCGTCTGCGGTAGCGCACTTGTCGCCCATCCAGACGTGGACAAGGTCGCTTTCACAGGCTCCACCCAAACAGGCCGCGAGATCATGAAAATGGCCGCAGGCACAATGAAAAACATCACCCTAGAGACAGGCGGCAAATCGCCACTCATCGTCTTCGACGACGCAGACCTCGAACAAGCTGCCAAATGGGCACACTTGGGAATCATGTACAACCAGGGCCAAGTCTGCACCGCGACCTCGCGGGTGCTCGTCCACGACTCTGTCTACGACGACTTCGTCACGCTCTTCAAGCAAGCCATGGCATCCACCAACAAGGTCGGCGATCCCTTTGCCGACGATACCTTCCAGGGCCCCCAGGTAACCCAGGCGCAATACGAGCGCGTGCTCGAGTACATCGAAGCCGGGAAGAAAGAAGGCGCGACACTCGTCGCGGGAGGCGAGCCAGTCAAGAACGTCGCCGGAGGAAAGGGCTTCTTCGTCGCCCCCACCATCTTTACAAACGTGAAAGATAACATGCGCATCTACCGCGAGGAAGTCTTCGGCCCCTTCGTCGTGATTTCCAGCTTCGTTACTGAGGAGGAGGCGCTTGAGCGCGCCAATGATACTTCCTACGGTCTTGGTGCAGCGCTGTTTACCAAGGATATTGCGCGCGCGCACCGTGTCGCGTCTGACATTGAGGCTGGGATGGTTTGGATTAATAGTAGTAATGATAGTGACTTCCGGGTGCCGTTTGGGGGTGTTAAGCAGAGTGGGATTGGACGGGAGCTGGGTGAGGCTGGACTTGAGGCGTATACGCAGACGAAGGCGATTCATGTGAATTTGGGGTCGAGGCTGTAGATTTGCACGGCATGGGTCTTAGGTAGTCATGCAAATGCCATGATACAGCAACATTGAGGATACAAGCAGACCATGTTAACGCTGAGCCAGTATCAAATGAATGAATAAATTGACAACCAAATAACCTAACCATATAACCAAACTTGTAAAGAAATTTATGCATCACACCTGAATCCACAAAAGTGCCACTACCGCGGCCTCGCCATAACCCACTTCGCCCAAATCCAAGCCTGGTCACTATTAATCCTAACCCCATCATCACCCAACTCATCAACCGTCCTCGCTCTCAATTCCCCCGGCGTAATACCCAACCAATTAACCCGACCGTTACCATGTTCATAATCTCGCCCAGGCATCCGAGAATAGTTAACATGCACCAAGCTCACCCGCTGCAAGACAGCCATTTCATACCGCAGGACTGATAGCACGTCTTTCCACCGCCCGTCTAGAAGGTGGACGGTGTGTAGTTTGAATTCACGGAGGTGGTGGCTGTGGCGCCGGATGATGGAGGTGAGGTCTGCTGCGTTTAGAATCCAACTTTCTAGGCTGAGGGTGCGGAGGCGGGGGAATTGAAGGGTTGGCGGGATGACGTGGTCTATGGAGAGGGGTTGGTGGGTGAGAGAGGAGAGGTGGAGGGAGGTTAGGTTTGTGGTGGCGTTGAAGAAGGTATGGAACTGGGTGGACAGGGCTGTTATGTTGGTGTTTGCGTCGGTCATGGGGTCGAAGGTGATGTCTAGACTTGTCAGTCGTGAGGCTATGGCGGATAGTAGCGTGGACGGGACTTGTAGTAGCTTTGTTGTCATCTCGCGAGTGATGGTGTGGGTGTGCGGTGTGTAGAATTGGATCGGTTTGCAGGGGGATTCTGATAGAGCGATGCCCAAGTTGGTGATTGCGCGGGTGCATGCTGTCTCCCAATCTAGGACCACCGTCCCCTCTAGAGGGCCTCCGCGAATGCATTTTTCCAAGTTATTGTCCGTTTTATCCACCAGCCGCAGTAATTTGACCTGCTTCAGCGATGTAAACGAAGCAAACGCGCGTTGTAAAAGCGCCTGGTCACGGTTTGCATTCGTCAAGGAGTTCTGGTCCTCTAAGCGGCCGCGTAACACAGGGATTGGAACACGATATTCATCAAAGCCGACACCGCTCAGGACCTGCGGCCAGCCTATTTAATGTTCATCAGCGCCGTTTCTCTTCACGGGTGTATGCAGGTAGTACCGCTTCCTTGGTAAAATGGTCGCACCATATACGTGAAATGTCGGACATAACAGGCCAGCTGCATATCCAGCAAATGTTCCAACCGCCTGAAACCTTCTTCAGAGAAACGGACAACAAAGCGAGAAAACTTTCGGGGAGTGCCGATTCGCATGAACCGTTTGTTGACGAGTCGGAATCTGTCCAGATCGCTATTGGCCTCCGAGGGCAAGCCCCTAGTAGAGCTTGTGGAGCTGCCCAGAGTGTACATAGTTAAGCCTGGCAAAAAGTCGAACGGCCGTGGCTCTGGTCTCAACAGAAACGAGAGAATTTCGCTGAGCAGTTCATCTGCCAAGTCCTCAATGTGCCGTGGTCTGTCCATTGCTTTCGCGCATTCAGACAATTGCATGTCCTAACTGCCTTGACTGCTCGCAACGACATGGAACCCAAGGACAAGAGACAATAGGGAAATTGACCGCTGATTTGATGTAGGTTGGGTCTTTAGATGTTGAAAAAAAAAAAAAAAAAAAAAAAAAAAAAAAAAAAAAAAAAAAAAAAAGGACAATGTGATGCGGCGAAACAAGATATAAAAGGCTAAGTAGAAAAAAGCAACAAGAACACTAACAAGAAATAACAATGTTCAACAGCAACCAACAAAAGTGACACATCCCCTCCCATCTTCTGCGCCTGCATGTACACTGCATGTCGGTAAGAACCCTCTAGATTCTGAACTAACAGATAGCGCGCTTGCAGTCCGGTTTGCTATGTCTGACAACAAACGGCATTCCGAAGCGTCCCGCCCAGAAAAACCCATACCGTTTGCCATCAAATCCATCCATTGCGCACTGCAGTCATGGTTATACGTGTTCAGGGGCTTCACCGTTATCATAAGCAGAAGAGAATGGTGGATTGGTCGAGAGATGGCGTCTAGAGATCACATGATTGATTTTGCATGCGGGTTATCCAGTGCGAACCTGCAGGAGGTGCCAGGGAAAATGCAGATGTTTCATACTGAATGGACAGCGCGATGGTGGCTGGCAGAGGAGCAGCAAGAACGCGGGATGATAATGCAACGGCAACCACAAGTCAGATAGACGCCAGCTGCAAGTTAACCCCGCTAGCGACGAATTAGAATGGGGGTTCAATTGTTCAATTCGATAGCAGGCAATGATTCGGTGATTTTGCGTTTTGACATCCGCGAATAACATGAAACGCGCCGGCGAGATTGTTGACTATTCAGAACTGGATCGGAATGGCTTCATGGCCAATCATCACCGGTGAAAAGGCCGGAAGGAAGGGATCAACACATTGTCGAGTACTCCGGTACGCCCAGGCGATGTCGAAGGAATAAACAGTGAAAACCCCATTGTGTTGTACCCAACTTCGAAAGGCCGAAAATTCCAATGATTTAATATTCCGATACAAACTACAGGAGAAGGGCCCTCAATTTGTCCCGTTGAAGAGACTGTGTTGGTGATGGATGCACGTCGATGCACCGTCGGCGGCACCGGCCCATTTTGCTTTTTGCACGCAATCATACTGAGATTTCAGGAATCAAGAAGTGCTTTGTTGTCGCACCTACTCGTGTTTGTCGTTCATTTGGTATGAACCAGGATCGAGGCTGCTGATTGCAAGCGAAATCATAAACATAAAGCTCACCGCTGGACCAATCGACTAGTTGTAGAACAAACTACATTGAAGCCATATTCATCCGTCGCCGTCTGATATCCGTACTGCTTAACTTTGATGCGAGACTCTCAGTCTCGGATGCTGGAACCTCACCTGACTGGAGCACATCGACCTCAAACACTTCGAGGCTTTTCCAACCCTTCTTTGTACGCTCGTCATTGACAGCAGTGCCGCCAGACCGAGTCTCTTTTGAGACAATGAGGGCGCTGATACTCTCTTCAGTGATCGTAGGTCCGAACATGTCAGATATCTCCACGAGTTTGAGGACCAAGCTCGGCTGAAGCTTGATTAAAATATATTTTCCATTCGGTCCCGGTTGCGACACTCGTTGGATGCTGGGTGCACTCTTCTCGGTAGGTCTGAAATCGATGATCGCGGACAGGAAAGAGCCGGTACTCTGGCACCGTTCTTCCCAACTTTCAAGAAATTCTGCATATTTCTTGTTCACTAACAACTCCTCCCCCGTCAGTCCCACGGAGAGTAACCTTTCTCTGGTCGAGTCTGCACTCTGAATGGGCTCCAAGGCCAATGCAGTGGCCGTAAGTAACAACTTGTGTCCTAAATGGACGTGGTCGAACGTGCCCCCTACAATAGTTGAATAATGTGCAATAGATGGCTGTTTATCGTCCAATTCCAGAAGCGATCCGGATGGCGTCTTTTCCGGTCCTCCTGGAATCGGATGTAGACTTCCGGCTGCGGAACCCTTGGATTGGGAGTAGATACTACTGAAGGCTGTGACCAAATTTTGACCGCTGACATTATCTGGGTGGAAGATCCAGTCCCATGGCCGGCCAGAGCTTGCCAGCGTATGTAAATCGAGAATAGGGCCATGTCGTGAGTTCCGAGGCGTCTCCTCGGATGTCGAACCAGGAGCGGGGTCGAAGTCCAGAAAGACCACTCGTACATCAACACCACCCGGTAAGTCTAGTGCAATCCCCTGTTCCGTGCAGACAATGCCAATGAGTTTATAGATGTCTGACAGTAAGCGCTGAAGAGACCCAAAGACCCGCGTCCGGGGCAAACAGGTCGGAGAAAGCAGACCGGGTACGCAGAGCGCAACGTCCAGTATTGCAGTCTGATTGACACTTTTGAGGCTTCGAGGGAGCTTGGAGCATGCCGCAGAAATAGAAGGTCTATATGCCTCCTGGAGTTGTTTAAATGAAGCCGAAGGCGGGGGAGGGAGCAGCAACAGGGCGGAAGGAGGGCTGATGCGATCAAGATCCATGTTGGCGATAGTGTACTGTGAGACTAGCACAGTGCAGATGCAATAGAATAGTCAGACACAAGCAAATCCAAATAAAATAGAAGTCGAAGTTGAGAGAGAAGGAGAAAGAGACGTCGAGGTCGTCTTGGAGAACAGAGTGCTGACTCAGCGGCACATGACGGTCGCTCTGGATAGCCTCGTCTCCAGCCCGTGTCGTCTCTCTCTTGCCCGATGCCATTCGGATCCTCACAGGCATCGCTGTCTCTTACGCGCGCTGCACAATGCTCTGGTGAGCCGCTCGTTTTTATCCAGGGCATGAACCATTCCCCCCCCCCTGCCAGCAACTAGGATTGTGGTGCGAATCCGAGTCTCCAGTGAGTGCCCGTATGCGAAGGGCCCTGGGAATCCCACCGTCTCCCTCTACAGGACCAACAACTGGACCAACATAAGGAGAACTGTGAGCTATTTCAAAGAACTACTACTCGGCAGTTGATTCTGCTTGAACGCTTTCATACAGTTCCCCCGGTTCTCAGTTCCACATACGATGTCCAACCCCGCGCAGCCCTTCGAGTCTTCCCGACGAACAAGCACCATCGGGCGCCAGCCAGAAGAGCTTCATATTCCATCGTCATCAGGTATGGCGAATGCAAATTTCAACCGGCAGTCAATGGTCCTCGATTTCCACCCGCCCCCCGATCCGGCTTCCAACAACCACGTGCCTTCGATCAATGTCCACCAACCCTCGAATGCTCAGTATGGCGGAGCGAACACCGGCAGCGCTGGCACTGCCCCAGTACCGGGAGCGCTCCAGCCAGGGAATATGAACCGACCTCCAGCAATGTCAATGAACACAGCGCCGTCCGTACTACCCACGTTACCCCAGTTGTCGACGCAGTTCCCGCCGCAGCAACAACAACAGCAGCAGCAGCAGCAACCTACCACCCCTCGCTCGAGCATCAGCATGTCGAACCCCCATAGCTATTCCAGGTCCAGCCCGTCGAATTTCGACCAATCTAGATACAGGCAGCATGCGACATCAGACCCGTCCAAATACGCATCGCCTCCGGGACCCGGGTACCCACCGCAGACGCCGCAGGGACCGAAATACTCCCCTCTGGGGCTAGCTGACATTCGACCTCCACCAGAGCTATTCGGGGACCATATTACAAGCCCAGGCGGGAACCAATTCAATGGAGGAGACGCTCAGGTGCCAACAAACAGCAACTATATAGCACCCTGGCCTATCTACGCGGTGGATTGGTGTAAATGGCCGCTCTCCGGCTCAAACTATTTTGGGGGCAAGATTGCACTGGGAAGCTATCTGGAAGACAACCACAATTATGTATGTTATTGCTGATTGTTTCTTTCATCCCATCCACTGACCAAGATATAGATACAAATTGTCGACACGCACTGGACACAGCCAGACCCAGATACACCCGATGCCCTAAATGGGGAAATCAAACTGGAGTATACGAAGACGGCAGAAGCTATGCATTCATACCCGGTTACGCGAATCCTCTGGGAGCCCCCTTCGTCACAGAAGCAAACGACCGATTTGCTAGCAACGTCAGGAGACCACCTACGCTTGTGGTCGCTACCCTCACCGCAGTCATTGCATACAAACTCGATCACGCGGTCCGCCAATCAACGGGATCTTCCCACGGCAAAACTGTCACCGTTGGCATTGCTGTCGAATTCGAAGTCCCCCGAGCATACTGCACCGATTACGTCTCTCGACTGGAATACCATTTCCCCGAGTTTGATAATCACGTCCAGCATTGACACGACCTGTACCATTTGGGATATCCCCACACTCACAGCAAAGACACAATTGATTGCACATGACAAAGAGGTGTACGATGTTCGGTTCTGTGCCAACAGCGTTGACGTGTTTGTCAGCTGCGGAGCCGATGGTAGCGTGCGCATGTTCGATCTGCGTAGTCTCGAGCATAGTACTATCATCTACGAACCAACAGAGAAGAATGAAAAGGGTAAGCTTTATGACATTTTCCCAACTGAGTGAATGCACCACCGCTGACCTGTATAGTCGCGAGTCCTGGAAATGGCAGTCCGTCGGCGCCTCATAACCCCCCACCATTGCTGCGTATTGCAGGTAAGACTCGATTATCGACGTGAAATTGCAGAATAGCCTAACTAATGGATGAAGCCTCTCCTCATGACTCCCATCTTCTTGCCACCTTTTCTCAAGACTCCAACATCGTTCGCGTATTGGACGTACGACAACCGGGTCAAGCTCTTCTAGAGCTCAAGGGTCACTCATCACCCCTCAACTGCGTTGAATGGTCACCCAACCGCCGCGGAGTGCTGGCATCCGGGGCGGATGACTCTATGGTTCTACTCTGGGACCTAATCAACCAACACAACGCTGCACCCGTGCCCACCACAAACCCCACCCCTATCCCCGCACCCAACCCCAACCAGCGGGCACCGGCTACCACCACCGAACGGGGTCCAGCCGCAGCATTTCAGTGTGATTATGAGATCTCAAACATCAGCTGGTCACCCCAGGGCGGGACTACCGGTTCTGGCCATCCGCGCGATTGGCTGGGTGTTTGTGGTGGGAGAGGGATTTGGGGTGTTGGACTTTAATCTTTTCTTATTTTCTTTATGGTTGCAAATGGGTCATTTTCTTGTCTTGAAAACTTGGGTTCTTTTTCATCTTTTCTATCTCTGTTCTCTTGTTTATTCTCCTATGGGTATGATCATGCAAAGCTGGCCATGAATGAATGATTGATGTATAAAGCCTGAATGCATATCTTTTTTCTTTTTAGTTAGAAATAGACAAAACAACTTGGCTTTGAATTACCAAGATACAAGCTTTATAGGATACATGTGACAGTTAACAACATCGGATGAACAACTTGAATCTCCACCACATACTATCATACCTTGAAATACCAAAGACCTCCTACTCATCTCACCAATACTTTACATGGCGTGTTCAAAGGAAGAACATCACCCATCCACACCCTCAACCAACCCAAGCCAAAAACTCTCGTCTCCCCCCTGAAAACATAATATACCGATACCCTATACTCCTGGCAATCAAAGCCCTCAAATCCATCCGCCCAAGGAAAGGCAGCGTCCTCATGCTAACAGACCGACTATGCGTCAAGATCCCGAGTCCATTCCTCCGAAGCATCCACCATGCGCTTTATAGCGCAGAATACATCGATCCCAGTCCCTAGGGTTTATTGCGCATTTACACATAAGGATTGCACGTATACAGTGATGGAGAGAATCCAGGGGGATAAAATGGGTGCTGGATGGGTGAGACGGAGCGAAGAGTCGAAGTTTAAGCTGCTTTCACAATTGAGGATGATTATACGGGAGATGCGAGGGCTCTAGTGCCTAGAAGGTATAGGGGTTGCTTCTGTGGATGGAGGATCGCTGTTTGATTGTCGTGTGGCAGGTCTGTTTTTACGATTTGGGCCGTTTCGCAGCATTAGTGGCTTTCATTTACATTTACGGGAAGGCATGCGGTTTGATCCTAGGCTTGGTTCGGAAGTCCAGGATTTGATTAAACGGCATGGCAGGTATTGGCCTATTGTGTTTACGCATGGTAATCTTAGTAGACTTAATATTTTGGTGCGGGGGGATGAGGTTGTTGGGATTGTTGACTGGGAGACTGCTGGGTGGTATCCGGAATACTGGGAATATACTACGGCTTGTCAGGTTAATCCGCAGAATTCGTTTTGGATTAGTGAGATTCATAGGTTTCTTGATCCTATGCCTGAAGAGTTGGCGATGGATCGCATCCGACAGAAGTATTTTGGAGATATCACATTTTAACAAGCTATACCAAGTTTGAACCCGAATCATTTCCAGAATGAACGGTCTAGTTATACGCAGCGACACAGTAAGCTAGGAATTCAATGGACATGCAAATCCCGCTCTTCCTCCGAGCTCTTAGTGATAACCTTATCCTCCAACCAGCGAGCAAACTTAACACTAGGAACATCGACAGCGCGCCAATAAATATCACCCAACCAAATAGCCAAAGGAAGACAGATAGCCCATCCAATTAAGAACCCAAAACAATACTGGAAGTTCGTCTCCTTGCCGACAACGCTCCAGATGTTGGGCATGAGCGAGTATCCAAGAGAATGAAGAATGGGCCCGTGCACGACATAGAACGCAAAGGAGATCTTGCCTAGATATTGTGAGAGGGGGTGGTTGAATAGTTTCTGAATGTCGGGGGAGCGATTGATGCCCAGGACAATCAAGACGGCACCGATCGTCTGCGGAAAACGGTGCGGCTCTGGGTATGTCCGTGGGGTGAGGTCCCAAAGCCACATGTAGAAGGGGGTCCATTTGAAACCGATGTTGGGGCAGGAGCCGAAGTAGAGGCCTGCGACGAAGACGCCAATCCAGAATCTGCGTCTTGAGGGGCGGAGCTGGAGGGGTAGCCATTCGGGGCCCATCTTTGCAGATGATGACAGTGGCGACCTTGGACGCTCCCAAGTGCCGTTGATCAGATCGGTCTCTGCCAACAGGTTCCCAGAGAAGAAGAGCACAACATCCCAACGGCCGTAGCGCATGCAAAACCATACCAAACCGGCCACCACAGACATGCGCATTGGTGTGCGAAGACGCGAAGTACCGAGAATTGTGAGAAAGAGAACGACTGAGCAGCGGAACTCAACGGGGATGGTCCAGAGATGGGGGTTGTAGTAGTTGTAATACAGGGACCAGTTGAACAAATCCATGAGGTTTGCCAGCGTCAGGTAATAATCCCAGTACTGATTATAGAAATACTTGTAGATAGGCGGGTGCTGTTCGTTGGTTCCTTGAATAGTGTGGCCATGATTGATCACCCGGTGCGAATAGTCGTACACGCCTGCGCGCACGGCCAACATGACCAGAGTGATGCCCACGAACGAGGGAATATAGAGCCGAAACGCACGACGGAAAGTAGACGAGGCGAGCGTGGTAAAGGTCTGCTCCCACGAGCGACTTCGGATCATTTTCAACGGCTTATAGGAGAGTACGTAGCCAGAAAGAACGAAGAAGATCGCGACCATGATATGGCCTGAGACCGCCATATGAAGGACGGGTAGCTGCCAGAGTGCATAGTTCTCGCCATTGAATCCCCAACCGACCGCGACCTTCCAGGTATAGGTGAAGAGGAAATGGAAATTGAAAACAAGTAGAGAGGCCCAACCGCGCAGACCGTCGAGCGCTGCGATTGAATGCTGTTTTGCGGGCGAAGATGGCTGGCCGTCTACATAGTGCTGTAGAAAGCTGGGCGTGAGAGCGACTCCCAATTTGGTGAGCGTGAGATCAATAGAATCGGCCCAGTCATCTGCAAAGTGTTTGCCCTGCTTGGAGTGTCCGTGTTCGGCAGGATGCGAATGCGGGTAGGGACTGCTATTCGGTTCGAGAGTATGGAGGGGAATCTCAACGGTCGGAGAGGGAGATCGACGATGGTCCTTATCGTGCGACATGTTCAAGCAGAGGTTATTCACGTCGATGGAGAGGAGGAGAGCAGGTCATTTATTCTCGAGGTACACAGAGGGGGGCCCTCAAACGGTTGCCATCCGCCACGAGGGGCTCTTGGTCGAGTATGTCCGGATGCGACAGTCGCACACGATTTGCACAAGTCGAGTCTAACGATAGCTGTAACCCTGTTCAGACGGAGGATTGGAGAGCTATGAAGGGCATTCTATCAATTCCATGTGGTAAGTTAGTCGTGCTTTGTACGGAGTATACTCCGCAATGACGCGGCGTCATCACATACCTGACACATGTAGGAGCACGGGATTTAGAGTAGTAGATGTTGTGCAGATAGAGGGGGATATTAAGATAATAAATAGCAAGTGAGGACAAGAGCAGATAGTGAATACTCTGGTATAGCGAAGTGTGAAGAAGACCGTTGAGGATGATACAACCCGAAGCTAAAATGAGTGCAGGTCACGGGACCGGGAATAGCTTCATCTTTTCTCTTTCCGGCAGAGCTTCGCCGTCTGCCATTCGCCCGCCCTCGTCGCTTTGTCGCTGCGCTTGTCGAACTGCTTATTCTCGATGTCGTGAATTGTTTCCTGTGTTTTCTTCCTCTTCCAATTCTCTTCTCGTACGTTCTCTTCTCGTGTCTACTTCTCACTGCCTCGGACAACACCCCGAGTCTACTGCAATACAATAGCGCCATGGATTTGCGCAGCATCATCAACACCGAAAGCGCTTCCAATTCCGACTCCTCTTCCGCTGAGAATCGTCCTCCCGCACATGAGCGACCGTCGTTCGCTGCTCCTGCGCCTCCCGCGACTCCCTATGCGCCCTCTTCGCGTGATTCATTTGCGGCATCTGCGCCTTACAACCATCCTCAACCCCATCACCAACCGGTCGAACCATTGAGCTCTCCCTATACACCGCACTCTGCCAGTGCTGGGGTCCAACAGCACTCACCGCAACAATCGTTCGCGCCGAAGCGGTCTCAATCCATTCAATCTGTCCTTTCCTCCGACCCTGCTCCCAGCTACCCATACCACCCCAAAGATCACTCTCCCGTCGCCGCGCCACAGCCCTTGCCATCGCAGCAATTTTCGCCTCGCGCTCAAGGATCGTTGCCAGGAACACCTCTTGGTCCGCCTCCAGCGTTTGCGCGCAGTTCTCCCTCCTCCGTGCGCCCCCAGTCATCCGGCCACGAGTCCCAACCAGGCCAACCCCCCAGTTCTTGGATCCGGCAAGACTCCGCTCATAGTCACGATCAAAAGCCACACGTATCCCCTTCTACGCAATCGCGACCTTCCTGGCAGGATTCGAAACCTGTGGAACAGACCCCGCGACACCATTCAACCGCGTCGGAGAAGGAGCACGAGGAGACTGTGAGCCCGAGGACCGTCGGCACCCCGCGTACTCGCCAAGGAAGCTCTATAGGACCTGCGGACCAGGCTGCTACGCTGTCTGCACGGAGTCATAGTCACAGCGAAGAGCAAGGTTGGAAACAGAGTCCTACAAGGTCCTTATCCCACTCTTCGCAGCAGCAATCGCAACAATACCAACAACCACTCGTGGGACTGGAGGACAAGGGTCAGTCATTGCCATCACAAATGGACACCACGCCTGATATGACAGCAAGTCCCAGTTCGCAGCCGCCCCAGCGTAAGAGGAGACGCTTCAATGAACCGCCTATCTATGCGCAAAAGTCCCGCCACGCCCGCGGAACAGGCCCTGTCATCAAGAACCCACTCCCACCGATTCCGAAACACATGCGAAATTCACCATCTAACCCGTGGTCTGCACGCGCTCGGTCATCCGCTGCTAGCGTCTCAGGTGGCTCAGTGCGTGCATCGTCGCAAGGACCGCTCAAGGCCCATGCTGATGAAGCTGCTCCTGCCAATGGCCCCCCGGTACAAGCTGCTCCTGCTCCTCCGGTTGACCCTGTTACCCCTGCTGCTCCCGTTGCCCCTGCTGCTCCTGTTGCCCCTGCTGCTCCTGTTGCCCCTGCTGCTCCTGTTGCCCCTGTCCCACAACAACCGCAGCCTGGATCTCTTGGAGCGTGGGAACCGTCCGTCACGGGGTACATTCCGCATGAAGACATGACCAAATTGGTGTGCGATTTCTTGTTCCAGCATGTCGTTCTTCGAAATGATGTCGGTGCAGGTCCAGCAGGCTCAAGCGCTACTGGCCAAGGAGCTATCATTGAGGTAGAGGCCAAATTGGGAAAGCACATCGATCAGGATCGAAGAGAGAGATTACATCTACCAGTGATGACGGAAACTGTTCTTAACAAAGAGAATTCGCGTTTCCGGACGTCGTTTGAAAGCTCAATGAGTTTGGTGAGTACCTTCCAGAGGGAGCTATCTTGCATTTGCATCCACTAACGGTCCGCAGGCACAACACCGCGCAATGAACAACTTCCTCAACGACATCGTCAAAGCCGCCATGCCCAACAACAACCCCGGCCGCATCCCCCTCTCCTACGCCCACACAAAAGAACGCGATACCTTCTACGAAGTCCCCCCATCCGAGCTCCCCCCGATGATCAGACAAAACCTGAACCCGCGCCACAAGCCCCGAGTCCGAGTAACCACCGACCAAAGAACCGGCGAAATCCTAGCCAAGATCGTCAAAGTCCGAATCGCAGATCTAAACGTCCTCAGCCCCCGGACATGTGTCGACTACCGGATCAGTGTGAACCTGGAAATGAACTTTGACGGCGACGTCAGCCATCTCCCTGTTGTTGATATGAACTCGGATGGCGGCAAGGCGCGGGATCGGAATAAGGACCGTATGAGCTATCGGCACTTGGCGTACCAGGTCGATCTTACGCAGGTTGCCAAAGAGGTATTTTTTTTGCCCCGGAGACGCATAATATGGAATCTAGTACTGACACGTTTGCACTAGTCCGTGAAAAACGAATTCGACCACGAACTCGAAGTCGAAATCTCTGCCGACGAAATCCGCCGCCAGGGACAACTAGCTATGGCCGGGGATCCCACGAACCAGTACGAAGATCTTGTTAAAGGATTCCTGGATAATATACGGGTGTTGGCCAGAGCCATACCGCTGCAATAATGTTCCGTCTTTTCTTCCTTTTTGTTAAACCATTGCAGGCGTCTTATACAACGTTACGTTTTCTCTGTTCATGCATTATAGCCATCGAGTTGTTATGGGATTATCATGGGTGGCCTGTCTGAGTTTTTTTTTTACGTCTCCGTTTATCTTAGGCTCTTCTTACGTTCTGTATGTGAACTTTCCTGTACTCTGTACTACGATCATATCCTACGCTTCATGTTATCTGAATTGTATCATCTCCTATTACAATATCCTCGTCTTCTTAGTTCCAAACAAATTAGCTGCTTGCGAAAGGGAGTGGATCGTAACCGTTGATGACCAAGAGTTAACTTTTTAGCGTTATGTGCCTGTCTACCACATTGCAATTCCAGAAATAGTCCATGGCAAAAATAAAAGAAAATAAAATACATATTCTTATCTGCCTCCTTTGAAAATAGAACACTATGCATATACCCAGTAATGATAATAGAACATGAATGACCCCCTATATCTCCAACAATTAAGGACTAGGCGACTCATCATACCGCGGCCCGCCATCATCCCCATCACCGTACGCCCCCGGAGTAGCAGCCGCGCCGCCAGGCGTTGGCGCATTAAACGCACCCGGCGTCGGCGCACTATCAGCCCATCCTCCAGGCGTAGGCGCTCCCGGGGTCGGCGCGGCATAAGCACCAGGCGTGGGAGCAGCGTACGCACTGGGTGTTGGCGCATCGTAGCTCCGTGAGTCCTTGCTGCTACTGCCTGCCATGCCGCCGGCGGACCAGGCGGGTGTGCGGTTTCCTGCGTTTGCGTTTGCGCTTGCACCTGCGCCGCCCCAGGCTGGTGTTCGGGATCCAGATGCGAAGGCGTCGAAGTCGCTCATGCCGGAGCTGCCGCCATATGGTGTGCGAGCGCCTGCGTTCCAGGCTGGGGTGCGTCCGCCGCCACCACCACCGAATCCGCCGTAGGCTGTGCGGTTGCCGTCGTATGGGTTCGATGTGCGAGAGCCGTCCATTTTCCAGGCGGGGGTGCGAGAACCACCGCCACCACCACCGAGACCGCCCCAGGCGGGTGCTGAAGAGTGTTAGCATATGGAAATAATCTGTGCCAGCTCGTTGGTACTTACTCCGTGCAGACGAAGGACCTCCCCATGCAGGTGTCCTGGAAGAGTCGGCAGCTGCCATAGGAGTACGTCCGCCGCTCCAGCTCGACGGTGGTGCAGCAGAGGCACCATTCGGAACACGCGGACCACCTCTTCCACGGGAGACATCGACAGTTTGTCCAGTAACAGGGCTGTGAAATGTTAACGAGAGGAAACAACAAGCATCGAAAAGAGGCTACATACTCCTTGACAACAAGCAACTCCTTTGGTATCGTCACCAGCTTACTCTTCGAATGCAGTTCAACACGAGCTTGCACATCCGTGGAATCCTTGACGATACCAACAAGGCCCTTGAAGGGACCCTTTCGGACCAACACGGTCTTTCCGAGCATACGATCGCGACCAAAGCTCTTGGGCGGAGGCATTCCGGGGCCACCACCACCAGCACCACGACCTATACCATTCCCCATCAAAGCCGGGTTCATCTTGGTCAAATCAGGACCAGTAGATCTGCCACCCTTTGCTGACACAGTGAGGATATTCGTTGTGCGCACAACGATAATTCCTGCATTTTCGGCCTGCGCCTTGTTGTGCAAAAATAGGAACGAACGGTGGATGTGAAGGATGACGCCATTTCTCTGTTCTCCATACATTTCGCGGACCGTATCACCGTGTCGAATCTCGGCGCCATTGCGGTCTGTTGCCACTGCGTCCCGACGAGGAGTGATCTTATTTGCGACCTGGGTGGGCAGGACAGTCCGAATCGAGCCGTTTTGGTCCAGACATTTTAGTGACTCGCGGTCGACCTTGACAACACAAGCAACCATGGCGGCACTAAATTGTAAATTAGCATCTAGATTGTAGGGTAAATCGGGACGGATGAACTTACTCTAGTTGGACGAGATCATGGACATCGAACATTCCAAGCTTCCCGTCAACACCAGTCTCGGTAGAAAGTCGAAGATCTTTACTGAAGACCGTGATTTCTTGCATGCTCATATCACTGAGCAAGGTCACCGTGTCATCCTTAACCTGTACTACCATACCAAGTTCATCTTGGTATCTGCTGCCGCCAATGACCTTGACATGGTCACCTTCTCTGAAGCGCTTCCGAAGAGATTTGACGGGTGCATCGATCAATTGCCCTTCCAGAACTCCTTCGGTTACTTGAATGGTGACGATATCACCCCTTGTCGAACTGGTACGGCCAACCAATCCTTGCTGTTCACCCTTGAAAACTTCCACAGGATCACCTGGAAGGTATGAATCCTCAGCAGTAGAGTTCTTGAGTGTCTCGGCGAGAGAAGCAAGATCCAGATTCGACGTGCCGTCCTCAGAGCCACGAGCAAACATGGTAACCTCCTCGAGGCGTGGGTTGACATTCTTTGTGATAAGATGCTGCACCTTCATGTCCTTGATCAGGAAACCGTCGATGTAGGTTTCGGCAAGGTAGTTCCACGACTTTCCACCCAGACCCGACGTAGCGGACAGGTACTTGCCATGCTTCTTCTTGGCTTCTGCTTCACTGAACAAACGCTGCGGTGGCCGTGCGGCTGCCGGATTCATACCAGGGCGCTTCCTCTTTGGGTCGACTACAGGAGCACTGGTGTCTTCGTTCAAACCGTAATCTAAACGTGGAACCAGCCTAACCGTGACTTCGAGGCCATTTGTCTCCACCTCCTCAATTTGGGCCAGATCATTCATGTACTTCCCGCGCTTAATACGAACCCATCCGCCAGGGACGAGTTCTTCCGACTTCTGAACTCGAAGAAGGTCGGGCATTTCCTTCACGGGGACCAAGATGACCTTCGATCTGGGGTAGACATTTGTCATGTCTTGCAGCGCTTCCATAACATCCGCCTGTCTGCGTGCTTCGCAGTAGATATAACCACTCATAGCACCTCCACGCTCAAACGCGGAGATAATTTTGACGGGTTTCCTCGAGCCTGGGGGTCTCTCTTCGATGCGCTTCTGAATGGCGAACACAACTTCCCGTTCCTTGCCGGGCTTGCAACGCACACCCCAGATGCTAGGATCGTCGACACTGGGAAGAAGTAGTCGCTTGGGAACAACGACGGAATCAGTCGCAGCAGCGCGGTTCCGACCATAACGTTCCTTAAGCATCTGAGCCTGCTTCTCCGCATCCATACTCGCTTCGAGTTCACGCTGACGGTCGAGTTGTCGGTGTCGGCGGTCGTCCGTTTCTGCGCCCATAGGCAAAGCATCCATATCGTCCGGGTGCATCTCGCCTCCAAATTCGCCCATTTCGTCTTCCTCCTCATCGCCTTCTTCTTCCTCTTCATCGACGCCGGCCTCTTCTTCAATGAAGTTGTGCACACCTCCTCTCCTTCTTCGCTTCCGGGGACGACTCTGCATGAAGGAATGCCAGGTCAGCTTCAATTGCGGCTAACGGGGAGAGGTCAAAGAACTCACCGAAACAGCTTCCTCATCGTCGTCGTCTTCCTCTTCCTCTTCTTCGTCCTCCTCTTCCTCATCCTGCTCCTCGCCACCCTCCTCTTCATCCTCCTCTTCTTCAGCGTCGCCCTCTTCTTTTACATTGGTGCTCGCTCGCGCGTGAGAGGCACCTCGGGGGTTGACGTCTTCCTCTTCCTCTTCTTCTTCATCGCCCTGTGCCTGACCTGGTGTCAGTTTATCCATAACCCAGCACAATTTCTTCTTTCACCATCTGGGCTCCACACACCTTTACCTGTTCCCCCTCATCGTCGGATTCCTTTGCAGGCACAGGATTGAAGTCATCATCGTCATCCTCCTCCTCAGAGCCGAAATCCTGGTTCATAAAGTTGCGTGACATATTGGCTCGAAGGTAGGTATCGGGGTTGTGACGGAGGAATTGAATTTGTAAGAGTTCGGTGGAGAGTAACTTTTAAGGACACGCGTAGGATCGATCTAACTGTGAGGATACCTAGCAAAGACAAGACCAGTGTTAGATGCGATCGAAGACTCAAGTCGATGTTCACGGCGGAAGTACGAGTAGGAGGATCAAAATGAATTTTCCCAGTGCCGTAAGAAGACGCGAAAGAGGATCGAGCTCCAGTACATACCTGATGATTATCAATTTAATCCGAAAAGGGATGCAGAAGTCCGAATAGCAAATCAACCAGACAGACAGCCGGACGGTTCCTCGGCGAGAGTCTGCGACCGCGACAGCGCCTCAATCTGAACTCCACGAGACAGTCGAATGAGCTGAACAGAGCGATAAACGAGAGATCCTTCTCGCACAGAAGACACCAATATATAGATTCCGCGTGTCGTCCCAAACAGCGGCAAATGAGAAGAAGGAGGTTGTTCTCTTCGCGAATTTGAGGCTCTGGTCGGAGCTGTAAAGGGACTGCGCATGTGGAGTGAATGCCCACCCGGAGTCGACCTTCACTACACGCATACAGACCTACAACTGGAACGCTTCAAGCCATTGCTCTAACTCCCATTATGAACTCATATCTGATATAGCATTGCTTCGCTCATTGCCCTAATCCGCTGGGTGAAATCAGGGAAGACAAATGTCTACATAAACAGGGCCGTTCACAACAAATGATAAGGTCGTCTTGGACGACGAGGTAGATTATTCGGACCAGGTGCAGTCATTTTGACAGAGGAGAAATTGCAATGTCATCGTGTTCTGAGATCGAGCCATGATCAAGATTCATCACACCAACTGCACAAAGGCGTGGTTAAATACCAGCCTGCAAGGCGAATTCACTGGTGGATTTCAAACGCAAGTCCCGATTACTGGGCGTATACAACTGAGCCCCAATTCTTCTGCAAGTCACCATCCCTCCAGGAGACTACGCGAGACAGTCCAAAGACACCAATTCGAGCTATCTTCGGTCCGCAGAGGCACGGCCAACGAAGAACCAAGATGGGCAGCAGCGCATCGCATTTTATCCAGAAAGCGCTTCGATCTACAATGGCCAGTTTCTCATGCCAGACAATACAGCGGAAAGGCGATCATGTGATCGTCACAAATCATGCTAGGGCAAGCATAACCTACTGGGCGGGCTGTATATCACACCAGAATGGAGTGACAAAGACCAGAAAGCCTGGGTCGACTTGGCAGTACCTTCCGTCAAGTGAATTATAAAGTGCGCGAGAGGGCGAACGATTATTAGAGCACATCCACTGCTTCTCTACACCTGACTCAGCCGCGTTCTATGAGGTATCCTACAAGGAAACCAGACCTGGTGAAGTCCAAATGACCGTGGAAACCCATTGACTCACTCTATAGTGAAAATGGACAGTCACGACACGGAGCATATCTTGGAGCTTCAACTAATTCCAATGTTCTACCAACACGCCACGATGGGGGATCTGATCTCTGGGAAACCGACCACATTCAGCCTCTAACACTAGATTTTAACGGCAAAGTCGACGTAAAAGAAGCTTACGATTTGATATAGATAGATCAGCGTCCTCACTGCGCAGATTATCACGATCTCATGAGGTTGACTGACCCTAAGACTGTCATCTCAGTTGTGCTGCCGTGCTTCGCTTCACCGCGGACATACTAAATTACCTGAAGAGCGCGGACTAACTCAGCGTTTACCGTCATCAATGAATAAAATTGCTAACTAAGCCATCTGAAACATAAATTCCCACTAATCGCCAGGGGGCGAGCCCACGGACGAGATCGCTTAGCCTGAAGCTGGAAGCTGTGTGGAAGGTGCTTGGTTCTCGCAAGAACACGGTGAATTCTTTTCTTGGAATGTTCAGGTTCCAACTGGCCATGCTTATTTATCTGGATGTTGCAAGGGTTTGTTTGCTTGCAGAAGTGCGTAAAGGGCAAAAGAGGCGTTGCCTTCAAAACGAGGTGAAGAAAAAACATGTAGCATAATAGAGCTATTATACATAAAAGACATCCAAATTATAAGCAAAGAAATTATCATCATGGTATATTCAACCCCCAATAAATCAAACAAAGAGCAGCATTACAGCTTCATCCCAAACATCTTATGCACCCTCAAACTCTGCCTCATACTCAAATCCAACATAATCTCCTCACTCCCACCCGGAATAGCATAAGCCCTAACATCCCGATACAACCGCTCAATCTTCCCCCCCTGCCCACCACGACTATAACTCAACCCCCCAAAGATCTGACTCGCCTCACGCGCACAGTACTCGAACGTCGTAGTCGACTGCGCCTTAAGACTAGCAATCGCACCGCCGAGTTTCAGCATGGCTTCTGTTTCTTCCATGTACTGGCATTGGTAGATGATGTTCTCGAGCCAGTTGTAGCTGGCTTCGATTTGGCGGGCCATGTGTGCGAGTTTTAGGCGGATGACGGGGTGGTCGATGAGCCGCTTGCCGAAGGTTTTGCGCTTGTGAGCGTATTTGACGGATTCTTCGTAGCAGACGCGGGCGAAGCGGACGCATTGGATTACGATGCCGATGCGTTCGTGGTTGAAGTTGGTCATGATTACTGGCAGGTGTTAGTGGGATTCGCGATTGTAAATATGGGGTAGGGTGATGCTTACCCTTGAATCCCTGGTTCTCCTTTCCGAGGACATTCTCCACGGGCACCTTAACGTCTTCAAAGGTGACATACGTGGTGCCACTGCTCCAGACACCCTGGCAGTCCATGCGTCTGGTGCTGACACCGCCACTCTCTCTCTCAATCAGAAGCAGACTGAGGCCGTTCATACCAGGCCCGCCGGTACGAACCGCGGTAGTGAAGTAATCACACCAGTGTCCGTTGGTAATCCACTTCTTCTCACCGTTGACAATGTAGTGCTTGCCATCAGGTGTAAGCTTAGCCTCGCACCCAAGACTGGCAACGTCACTACCAGCATCCGGCTCAGTAATGGCAAGACAGATACGCTTATCACCAGCAATAATACCAGGCAAGATCCTGTCAACAAGTCCCTTCTTGCCGAACTTGACCAGCGGCGGGCACCCGATACCATAACCACCGAGCAAGTTCCAGACCAGACCACCGCTACCCGCGCGCGACAGCTCGTCGGTCAAGAGCATCTCGTGGAAGTGATCCCAGCGCTCTGGGGGCACGGACTTAACTCTGTATGGGGTATGGTCGACAGGGTACTTGATACCAAGCAGACCTCCCAGGTAGCCGCGTTCACCCATCTGCTTGTAGATCTTGTGGGGCACTTCCTTGCCCTCGTCCCATTCGGTAACATAGGGTTCGATTTCGGACTCGACCCATTCGCGGATTTCAGCGCGGAGGGCTTCGTGGGTCTCATTGAAGTAGGGAGAGTGGTACTGGACACATTAGTCCAAGGCCCTCGGACAGATATCCTAATCTGAAGACTTACACCATGGTACCAAGCAGGATCCGCAAACGGCACAAGATCACCATACGGATCATGTGGCTGCGAAGGCACAGACGAAGCCACAGCCGTGGAAGCAGCAGGTGCAGGCGCAGGCTTAGGCTTGGGAGCCTCCTTGGCCGGAGCAGGCGCCGGTGGTGCGGGTTCAGCCTTCTTGGTGTTCAGCGATCCGACCTGCAGCTTGCCCTTGTACTTCTTCAAGACTCCTTCGTTGTGGTATTTCCAGAACTGCTTCGAGGCATCTTTTCCGGCGACTCGGGAGAGGACTAGACTGAGTTAATACTCAGTGTATGCGAGAGGTCATCGTAAGGATTGCTTACTCTTCTTTCCACCTGTAATCATACGCCATCAGCATCGGGCCAAGTTGGAAGTTCCCCGCGAATGTAAGACATACCTGGGTGCTCCTCCTGGAACTGAGTCAAGTCATAGACATCCTCATCAATCACAATCCAGAGGTTATCGGGCTTGCTATGCGACGCGACGTCCTCCTTGCTAAATGTCTTGGCCATTTTGTACTGAATCCCGTTCAAACTAAGAAAGAATCCGGGGTCTGGGGTAAAAGAAGAAGAAAAAAGAAAACAAAAGGAGAAAAAGAAAAGATTTAAAGAATCCACAAAAACATCCGGGGTAGACCAGTGGCCATATATAAGGGATCCAGGAGCGGTGATATTAACTACCGAATACGCCGAAGAGAGTATGGACAGAGAGTCAGTTACACGCACCCTCGGAGTTGCTGGATAAGGACGGTGAGATCTGCTATTTTAGCTCTATCACATGCCTAGATGCGTCTCATTATGAATGTCTCTTTGCGACCCTTGATCGCAGCCAACTCGACGCCGCACAATAGTGGCCTCGGTCATTCCAAGAGTGGTGATTGGATATGAGCAGCCGACTGCGTCATGGTGGCACGTGCTGATGATTACTATATTGGGAATATACCGAGGCTGGGGAGAAGCTGCACATGATCAGAGCTTCAGGGACCATGCATTATAAATTACCACAAACTGACTGGAATGACCAGACTAGGGGTATCATGTGAACCATTCGGACCGTGGTTACTCGTATAGTTAGGTTTGAAGATAGGGAGAAATGAACCAATGTATTGCAGTATACCTGCTTGCATTCAACATGAAAATACCATCATTATTCTAGTAATACAACCAGCACATATGCCAACCCATATCACCATTACTCTTCCTCTTCCTCGCCCTCGGTGTCGTATTGGAACTCGTTCGGGACCGGTGCATCCTCATCTCCCTCTTCATCTTCATCCACAGCGGTCAACACACCCGCTGCGGCGGCGGCTCCGGCTGCAGCTTCCATACCGCGTGCTGGGCGTTGAGGGGTCTGCATAGCAGCAGCGTCAATCGCGGCTTGCAGGCGGTCCGAAAGGGAGTCCGCTTGAGGAGCGGGTTGTTTGGCTTCCTTGCTGGCCTTCATCTCGATGGTCTCGCGGGGCTCCTCGGGCTGCTTGTCAAGAACCACGACCACTCCACCAGTAGGCTGTACACATCGTTAGCAATTGTTATTTCTTACACAAGGGGAATAACGGGGAAAAGAACATACGCGCTTAACGGGCTCGTATCTCGGGTCAGGGAAGGTGAGATACTTGAGTTGAGCAGGAAGGACTCTCGACATGTTGTCGAGTTCATAGCCCACCCTCTCCCGCTCGACCTTCTTCTTCTGGCCCTCCCCAGCACCCTTCTCGCCCTCCTTAGGTTCCTCCTCACCCTTGGATTCGTCGGTTTCCATCTTCTCCGGCAATTGTTCCGATGGCTTGGGTGTCGTAGGTGTTTGGTCGACGTCCATGCTCTCCCGGCGCTGTTGCTTCTCACGACGCTTCTCACGGCGCTTGGCCTGAGCCGTGGTCGACAGGACCGCAGTCTTGACCTTCTCTGGTGCCTCTTCTGCCTTCACTTGCTGCTCAGGTGGGTAGTCGAACAGACTTGGCCTCGTGTTGCTGTGAAACTTGAAGATGGGCACTTCAAGCTTCTGGTCCACACCAATCACTGATGTAGGTGCCAAACTGAGCGACAAGAAGTGTGCAAGAGGGAACCAGTACCAGTATTGAACGAATACCGCGGCACCAACAATTCCGGGCATGTTGAGGTTGCCCGTCTGGGTCTGCAGGCTGATGGTGCAATTCCGACCACCAGCATCAATGATACCCAGAGCAACGGCACAACCAAACTTGGCCATCGCGTCCTCGTGCCGGTCCCCAAGCATCTTCATCATAGTCTTGCGGAGGCTGCTTACACGCGGGTTCATAGCCTCGTTCTGTTGCACCAAGACCATAGCCAGGGAGATCAAAGCACCCTGTCTGACGAAATCTGTGGAGTCCTTCAACATTGGCTCGAGAAGATCAATAGCATCGTCTAATCCTGTACCAGCGCACGAGATACCGAGCGCCATAGCCGCACCATAACGAACATGAGGGTTGTACGACTCGGAGAGCAGCTCAACCATCCGCGGCACGCCCTGGTGCTTCCTGAATAGAATGAAGCCTAAGCTCAGCACTGCGACACGTCGGACATCGTCGTTGACATCGCTGACGGCGACATGAAGAAGCCTGCGGACAGCCTTGTTGCTGCCACTTCCACAGTAGGCCAAAGCGATGGTCATGATACCACCGTAGCGGAGAGTCGGGTCGGGATCGGCCAAAAGTCCGTTGATCAGTTCATCTGCCGCTTCCTGGCGACCGTACATGACCAACGCCATACCCATAGCACACCCGCGGACGATCTTCTCGTGCTGTGTTTCATGGGCATATTGGATCATGTCCTCGAGAGCCCGCATGTTGCCAGTTCCCAACATGACAAGACCCATGGCCACTCCGACGGCTTCACCGTTCAGGGCGGAGTCGGTGTACAGGACGTTCCGAAGGTCTTCGTAGATACCCTCATCGCCAGTAGCCATTCCTGCAACACCAAGACCCAGAGCACCACCGTGCTGGACAACTTCCTCCGTAGCTTTCTTGAAGTGATCACGGATGAGGTCGACCGCCATCCCACCGTGGTTAGCGTAGATCAACCCAAATGCATACAGCGATCCTCCCTGACTATACACCGAGCCCGAGCCCCCAACACCGGCAATATGTTCCCTTGGGAGATAAGGCTGCAATAGCTTTTGGCCCTGGCTCAAATTGCCACGGTGGATGACACCTAGCGCAGCGGTTGCGGTAAACTTGGACCAGTTGACAGCTTTTCCAAGCCACTCAAGGTTGTCCCGGAAGAACTTGTCGTGAGTAGTACCGGCATGCATGAACGCATTCGAAAGAGTCACAGCGGTGTGGAAGATGGAGTTGCGGGCCTCCAAGCTATCCCGAACCTTGTTGAGGATCGCGATATCGGCCTTGTTGCTCCTATACAGGAACTCCAGGTTCAATTGAATAGACTTGATGCCGTCAAGAATGGCGAGGATATTCTTGAATGCTGCGCGAGCCTCCTCTGTGAGCTTGTCGCTGTTTCCTCCCAATGTCCTCTGTTCCGATGAACCCTGGTCGGAGAGCAATGCGTCATTCTCGGTCGGCTCGGCCTGTTCACCCTCGGTCTTCTGCTCTTCCGCTTCTGGGACGAGTTCGGCGATTTCCTGGCGAACCTTCTTAAGGAATTCCTGTGTGCTATTGTCGTACAGATCGAACGAAATCTGGTATGCCACGGCAAGGGAGCGCGCATCACCCTTTTCGACCAACTGACGGAGAATATCGGAGGCCATCGAGTGCTCATTAAGGTAGACGACACATTTCGCGATAGAGAAGTAATCGGGGGCGGGAATTTCGTTCAGAAGGTCGAGGATAAGTTTCAGAATCTAGTAAGAAATTCGTGGTTAGAAATCGAGACAAGCAAGACTTGCAGTTGTAAACACAAACCTCGTTACGGAACCCGCGCTCCTGGACAATTCCCATGCAGATATCCAGGACGTATTCCAACAACTCCTCGCTTCGCCGGGATTCGCCATTCAACTTCTTCTCATCGTCACTGGCCCTGACAATAGTCTTCCGAAGGACATCCAAGCTCTTTGCTTCAACCGCAATTCCAATCACTTGGCGATAGCGCTTTTGTCGGTAGCAGTCCTCAAATAGACGTTCGATGACCTCTTGCAGCTGGCCCTGGACACCTCGTCTCAAAACTAGCGGAGTTTCGATTTTCTTGACGCTAGCATCCTCCCCACCAGGGTGAGCATCATCGACACCGGGGACCTCCTGCCGGGAGAGCAAGGATTTTGATGGCAAGGCCGACTGAGAGAAGGGGGTTATCGGAGAGGTTAGGCTCGCGGCGGTACTGCTGGCTCCCTCGCCAGATGTTGGGAATGCGGAGTTCAAGTTGGCGGGCTGGTCACCGGCGGCGGGCCGTTGAGCAGCAGCAAGGGAGATGAAGGTGTCGACGCATTTTGCTGCGCAGGGAAGCACGAAGTAAGCCAAATATCCTATGCATGTAGTTCAGACAGTTTGATGGACTTACCGATTATTGTCTCTTCAAACTCACCACCCTTGTCCAGCTTGAACAGCTTTCCTGCACCAAGAGCAAAGACCATACTCTCATTGTATTCCTGAAGGTGGTAGTAAACCTTTGCCGCAACGAGAGCGGCAAGCTCACGCTCCGGGAACGTTTCATCTTCGTACAGCGCCTCTCTGAATAACAACCGGTCAGCATCCATCGCCATCAAACCCATTTGGTATCCAGTTCATATATGATCACCCACATTTGAGGAACGGCATCGACGACTTCTGTCCAGAGCAGGTCAATCTGGGAATCCAGAGTCTTCAAGGCGAAGACTCTCAACTCCGCGTCCGGCTCAGACAGGAAGCCAACGAGACCCGCGGCCGAAGCAAGTCCGACCATCTTGGATGAGATTATCGTGCGTCACGGCCAGTCCAGAAGGATGGAAGAAGGATCGTGGTCGATTGTACTGCCGCTGGTGAATGAGGCGACAGCGGAGAGAGGGAGCTTTCAGACTGGTGAGGTCAGTTTCGAGATCGACAAACGAGAATCGCAGGACAAACAGATTTGACCGTATACGTACAGGATAAGAACAGGGAGAAGAACAAAAAAGAGGAAAACAGAAGCAAAGGATGATAAACGTAGGTAAACTGGATCGTGAAAGCGCACTCTGTTCGGCGAGGCACACGTCAACGGGCCAAGCTGATGAGAGGTACTCTTGGTTCCTGCAGCCACCCCTAGTACATCACGTGATCTATGATGGAATGGACAAGATCACGAGGGAACCACGAGGGAACAACACTGCACTTCATGCCCACTTGCGATTATTAGACGCTGCTGGCCTTGAGAGCATCATGTGCTAACAATTCTACTTATCTCTTACTTCTCTCTCAATAGAAATATACCGCATTTTCTTCCTGTCTTCACTGACTGATTTCTACCTCCAAAATAAAAGCTTAGACTACCTCATTCTACGTATCTCAGAATGTCCGTCAGTCTCGCATACACGGACAAACATCTGAAGCCCCTGCCCATCCGAGCCTCTTCACACCATCAAGATCCCCTTCTCTATATTGATCGTCAAACGAAGCACATTGAGCGAAATCTACAAGTCCTTATTGATGCCCAAAGTGAAGGTCTCCTGGCTGGTCTCTCGGGCCAACAACAGAATGACACTCCATCGCTGTCTGACTCGAAGGTGACGGTGCCGGTTAGACAACCTGCTCCCAAGAAGATTGGCTTACGTGTTGCCCGGGAAGGGATCTTCAAGTCTATATATGACTTGCTGAAGCTCAGAGAGGAAGAGCGGGAGCTACTGGGATTTCGCGATGGGGAAAGAAAGGATGCACTGGTTGAAATTGACGAGTTTAGTTCGAAAAGGTTTGGATTAGAAGAGGCAATCTCGTCAATCCGCAGCAATCGTGATAGTCAACGCTCCACAGATTTGAAGGACGAGGCCCGTACTCTAGAATCGGAGATCCGCGAACTCGAGACCAGGTTGTACGAGATGAAAGCGAAACACCGGCATGTTATACAAGAGATTTCGGAAATCGAAAACTCGGTGGATTCCAAGCTGTCTTCCTATAATGCTTCCCTGTCCCTCGTGGAAACCAACATTCGCAAATACCTTCAGAACCCTCCTCTCCAGCCTCTGTCGCCCACTGCTGACGAGCCCACATTCTACTCATTGCACCCTAAACGCCGGACACTAGATATGGTACGAGAGCACTGGAAAGCCGAACAGGAAAGATTACACAAGAGACAGTCGGAGGTGGACGCGGAAATCCAAGCACTTGAAGCGGGTGGTGGTGTATGGAAACAAGTGGTCACAGAGGTCACCGGGTTTGAGAAGCGCTTGAGATCTGAAATGCGTCGTTCCATTCAAACACAGTCGCAAGTATTGGAGGCAGACGGACCCTCTGGGAGCAAAACGGAAGATAGTCGGGTTCAAACCATCATAGATGACTTGCAGGCCACTACACAGCGAGTCGAAGGCCAACTGGAAATCGCGGAGGACCGGGATTGGAAGCTGCTTATGTGTTGCATTGGTGCTGAAGTAGAAGCGCTGCGAGAGGCGCGCGAGATGCTTCTCGAGGTGTTCAATGTGCAAGAATCTCCCGAAAACAAGGAATCAGACCCTGACAACCATGATCACCACGATGATGCACCAACGGATCCCCTTGGGGTCGACAATCCGGAACCTCCGGAGGATCTATTACGGGATACAGGTGATCATCGACATGATACTACTGATGAGGATGATGAACCGGATCCCGCATGGCTACTTCCCGAGTCGTAGCAGTACTGCAGTTTTTGTCACGTTTAAAGCGTTATTCAATTCGCATATATAGATTATGGTAGATATTTTACTATGAGACTCATGAGTTTACACAAATTTCTAGTACGTTGGGTATATTATAAGTTATCATAGAACCAAGCTACGGCTGCTACGGAGACGCTTTGTTGCCCAAACCCACCCACTCTTCTACAACTTCACCAACTACACAAAGCCAGCGGTGCCACGAATAGTCTTCGTCATGTCACTAGAAGAAAAATCAAAGACGAAGCATAAAGGACGCTGAAATGTATCTCCCCTCTCCCAATTCCACCTTCACCATCCCCTCCGTCCATGACGGCATCCAGCTCGACTGCCGCATCTATCTCCCCCGCGAACTCCAGCAACCAGATAATGCATCACGATCACGTTGGAGAAAACAAGGGATGATTGTAGCTCACCCTTATGCTCCTCTGGGAGGCTGCTACGATGATCCAGTGGTGAGCTTTGTTGGCGGGGAGCTTCTCCGGTCTGGATATGTTGTGGGCACATTTAATTTCCGGTATGCTTGACTTCAACACCAGACAGGAAAATATATATGAGAAAGAAGCTAATGTTACTTCTATAGAGGAGCTGGGGGCTCAGAAGGAAGAACTAGCTGGACAGCAAGGCCTGAATTGGCGGATTATGTGTCTTTCTACGGGTTTATGCTGCATTATCTGGGTTCCCTTGTGACAGAAGGCGATATCCATATTATCCTCGGGGGCTATTCTTATGGATCGATGATTGCTTCGCACCTCCCTAGCATTGAAGTCGTCGCGGGCCTCTTCGAAAACGCTCCCAATGATAGTGCGATGAGTGCGATTTGTCAAACGGCAAAGGAAATGGCTACTTCGACAAACGGACGTCTTACCATGCAAGTTCGAGCATCGTCACAGGAAGCGTCTAAAACAGCACCTCAAAAAACGATTTCTTATCTTCTTATATCCCCCATCCTACCACCGATTAGTTCATTCCTGACATTGTTCGGCACCTTTTCCATAGAAGTTCGGATGGGGACAGCTGCGCCTGGAAAGCATATTCCTTGCCCGAAGCCAGCTGATCAACTGTCTGCACACGACACGCTTGTCATCTACGGAAATGAGGACACTTTCACGCCAGCAAGCAAATTACAGAATTGGTCGAATGGGATAGCTAAGGTTGCGGGAAGCAGGCTTGAGTCTCACGAGGTTGATGGCGCTGGGCATTTCTGGCGAGAGGACGGCGTCGAATTGCGGGCTAGAAGTGTTTTGAGAGATTGGCTGAGCCGGATTTCTGATAACTTGTGATAGGCAGGTTGATCAATCGTGAACCTCTATGCTTCTTCCGCTCCTTGGAAAAGATATATGAATGTAGCTGGACCTTGTTAGCTATTTCTTCAGAGCCACCTGTCTGTATATTGTACCCTCAAGCAATACTCTAAATGGGCTTGCACGCATTGGGTAAAAGATTGGCCTGTGGTATACGGGGCTGACTAAGGAACCAGTAGGCGGGGGGGCTGATGTCGGTCATCTCTAAACACGAGGCAATGGACCTCAAGGTTGATAGCGTGCTAAATCGGTTACCCAGTAACTGCTGGAGGAACATCCTGGACCTTCTTCCAGTGCGCGATCTAATATCAGTCTCTCGTACATCTGTAGAGCTGAATGCATCCGCAGAACCGCTGCTTTATCGCAGCATCTCGTGGGAATGGGACAACGTGCCCATTCGGCGGATTCTGCAGCTTTTGCGGGCGGCTTGGCAGCGTCCAGAGCGATTGCTATATGTGCGGCATGTAAGCTGGCTGTCTTCGGACCAGATGGGGGAATGGACAGTTTCGGAACTCAATGCAGACTGGAGTCAGGAGAAGGCCGATTATACAGATGTTATCCAACGCGCTCAAGCCATTGTGGACAAGGCTGAATTTCCAGACGCGTCCAAATGGCACCAGGCTTTGGCCGATGGGGATGCTTATGCGTTTGCCACGATCTTGTTGTCTCAGATGCATAATCTCCAGTCTCTCCGTCTTGACTATACGTTTGTCTGGAGGTCCGGGTATCCGGGGTTAATGCTGAAGCATGCTCTCTTCTCGGCGCCAGAAGGATTACTATCCAAGTTTAACGACCCGGAAACAGTTGACTATGGCACTAATGTTCCTGAGGGCGAGTATATATCACATTTCTCGCAGATCGACAAAACAGACGGTTACCCGAGCTGCGATCCGAATCAGTTCATGACGTGGTTCCGTCTTCCATCGGTAAAGTCCCTAGGACTCTGGACCCAGAGCCTTCAAGAGGTGGTGCCAGCCCCACAGCCGCTTCATCTTGACCGACTCCACATATTAGTCCTCACCAGATCAACGATCAAGGAAAAAGAAATCCCAGGTCTTCTGTCTCAGACCCCAAATCTCAGGACGCTTCACTTGGGCCTGGCGCATCTTTGGGGAAAGAGTTGTCCCCTACGTAATGGAGCTGCTGTTCTCCAAGGTCTACATTCTGTTAGCAGGACGATCGAGGTGCTTTCGTTTTATTTTGAATACTACCTAGCCAGTCGTGGAGAATACTATTTTGATGAGGATGACGCCAAACTGAGGGAGCCCTTTAGACATTTTCTCCTGCAAGTCCCTAGGCTCCGGTCTGTGGAAGTGCCCATTACTATGCTCTTGGGCACAGATCCAGCGACGGCGGTTGATATCCGCACAGTCCTACCTAGTACCGTACAGCAACTGTGCCTGCAATGGGACTTTTCAGGGGTAACGGGGCACAATTTCTGGGATGACGAGGGCCGTCTTCTCTCGGTTGTGTTCGTCAACTGCTGCCCGACTGGCCGTTCTTTTTGCCACACTTGAAGCAAATCGTTATCCGTGTCTGGGATTTGGAAGAAGAAGATTATCTCCAAGAAGAAGCAGATTTGAAAGAAACTTGCAAACAGGCGGGAATTGACCTGACAGTTGTGTCTGATGAACTCTCCCCGGGCCTATGGACGCAATTCCTTCTAGGAATTAGCAGGACAGCCTTCCCTAGAAATGCGCCTTGAGACAGTATTTGATCTGTGCCTGCATCTGACAGCAGAAAAAGCTTCAATACTGTCTGGTGGACAATGCACAGTCATCCTCTGCCCGCCCTGCGCTCAGACCTGGTCATCTGCTGAATAATGATATGCCGACAGATAAGACCGAGTGATCGAGTCTGAGATCATCTGTGCTGAGGATTCCCATGGCCAGTGGATGACACTGTTTCATTGCATGCAACAGTGAGATTGTAATTAATCCAATTTAGCCGTGTATAGTCTTGTTAGTAATCTAGTAATTTGGTTTGGTTCATCCCCGGATATTCTCCCCCGCAAAAAGAATTCGTCGATCGCCGCTGTCCTCGTGACTTTGGTATTTGCCTTGGCCTCGACCTCGACTTATCTATGACCCTCTTCACATGCTATTTGTCTTTACTTGAATATATATTCGCTTGAAACCCCTACAAAGTGTGACTCATTGCTTATCTCGAGTTAATAGGCATGACCTTGATACAGACTCATAAACACCTATCATGTCATACCTTCGTGACCCCGGGGTAGGCTGTTCGGAACGCCATAGAAACGACAAGGACTCTCTCGCATGCTCAGGACCATCCGTCAGCAGTCGTCTTGGATCAAGCTCGAATCTGTTATTGTCGTCGATTATAATAAATCCGCTGGGATGGGTTGAGGATAGCTTCAACGCATATCGAGATGGCCTCTCAAAAGAAGAACGGAAGGACCGAATGGACCGGGAAAATCGCAAGCAGGTGATATACCTGAAGATGCGCAATGTACGTTTATAGCCACGTTTTTCTATTGGGCGTTTCACGGAGGATCTGTTCTAACCAAGTTGCGATATGCAGGCTATGTCGTACGACGAATGGAGAGATTGCGCCTACGAACTAGACGAGCTGGAGGACCATAACGCTTGGAAGAAGACCTTTGAATGCTCCGATTACAACCCCGATCAGGTTCAAGAACGGTTGAACCAGCTTGAAGACGCCCGGATCAGTTGCGATGTGGGCCGAATGTTGTTTCTGATTCGCACCTCGTTGAACCGTGACTTGGGTGGCATGAGCAACGCCTCTCTATACAGACACTCGCACGTTGGTACCAAGGATTTGATCGACCGGTACATTACCACTACTGTCGACACGATAGATGCTTTGGTGAATCTTTCGGAACAGAACCGTGACGAAGCGGAACTCAAATACATACTCGACCAGCTACTGGCGACAAGGCAGGCCTTTGGCAGAAGTGCCTTGCTTTTCTCGGGTGGAGCTACCTTTGGAATGAACCATATTGGGGTACTCAAGGTCCTGTGGGAGAAGAACTTGCTACCACGCATTATTTCGGGAGCGTCAGCTGGGAGTATTATCTGCGCTGTGTTCTGCACACGTACGGATGATGAGCTACCAATCCTCTTGGATACATATGCGTACGGTGACTTCAACGTGTTCAACGAGCAAGCAAATGAAGAGAATATCTTGCAGAAGACGGCACGGTTCTTGAAATACGGCTCGTTTTTGGACATCTCCCATTTGGCCAAGGTCATGAGAAACTGGCTAGGGGATATTACATTCCAAGAGGCTTACAACAGGACACGGAGAATACTTAATATTTGCGTCTCTAGCGCCGGGGTCTACGAACTGCCACGATTGATGAACTATTTAACTGCGCCTAATGTGCTCATTTGGTCGGCTGTGTAGGTGGTTGTCCCTTCATTCATCTCTTCGCAACTGACCTTTCTCTAGGGCTGTATCCTGTTCCGTTCCTCTTGTCTTTAGACCGTTTGTTCTCATGGCCAAGGATCCCATTACCGAAGAACCTGTGCCTTGGAATGATCTTCACAAACAATATATTGACGGCTCTGTGGACGGCGATTTGCCCATGACCCGCTTGTCGGAGACATTCAATGTCAACCACTTTATCGTGTCGCAAGTAAATCCACATGTGGTCCCTTTTCTTCCCAAGGATGAGGGGCCTAATGATTATACGGGCCCCGACTCGAAATCGTCCCCTGGATGGTTGCATACCATAACAAACCTTGCCAAAGAGGAGGTTCTTCATCGCATGGCTGTCTTGTCGGACTTGGGCGTGTTTCCCACTTCGTTGACCAAGATCGCCTCCATCATGAACCAAAAGTATTTTGGCGACATCACCATATACCCGGAAATACAGTACTCAGACATCCGGCGAGCGCTCACTAACCCGACAACCGAATTCATGCTCCAGTCATGCATAAATGGGGAGCGAGCGGCCTGGCCCAAAATGGGGCGCGTCAGGAACCACGTTGCGATTGAACTGGCCCTCGATTCAGCAGTCCAGAAGATGCGCGCAAGGGTCGCACTAAGCAATAACCCTCTCGACATGAGGAAGCTTACCCGGCATTCAACAGATCCCTTTGATAGTAGCGGAGACCACGGAAACGTACACCACCACCCAAGGCGAAACTCCTTTAGCCACGAAGTCGAACCGACCAAGCGAGTCCGATGCAATTCGTCGAGTCGTCGGTTGAAGAGGTCCCAAAGTGTTGTGTCTTTCGAACAACCCGTTCGTGCCCGGACCACTCATTCGGAATCTGCCATACAAGATTGGGACGACATTCACGAGACTACTCTAGCAAGATCTGGTGATGGTCCATCTATATCGCGAACTAGCAGCAGGCGACCTAATCCTCCAAGCCGTCGCGCGTCTTGGGGGGCATTATCCGGCACTGCGTCTGTTAGCTCCAGCCAGCATATTCGACCTCGCTCTCGACGATCTTCTAGCAGCTCTTCTTCATGGCAATCCGTTCACTCAGATGAACCCACATCCTCACAGGCACATTCATGGCCTAATCCTATGTCACCTCTACGCGGCCTGCTGAAAATGACACCCAAGACCAGCGACGGCTACTTCGATTCGTTGCGGTAGAATAGTCTTTACTGATGTCTTTCCCATTTGGGTATAATCTCGTTTCGCTTTGATTGAATAAGCTACAGACGGCGCATTGGCGGCGCGTTGGCGGCGCGTTCGATTAGACTGCATCTTGGCCATTGCTTGACACGCTTGGCAGCCCACACAGAACAGATGGCGCATGGGATAAATTGGCGTTTAGAAGATATGATGATTGTGCTCGTTTCGGCGTTTGGTCCTGGGCACAGCATGATAGCCACGAAAGATGGCATGGCGCTTGGGCAAGAATTGGTATGGTATGATTTGAGTGGTTATTACATACATCTTGGGCAATTCTATGATTGTTTACTGTTGTCTTGTGTTGATAAGAAGCAATCACAATATTCGAGATATGTTTGCTCTACAAAAGTACAATTTGCATTGACATGCCGCAGTACTATCCTATACAACAACACCAACACCAACAACACAACCCCGCACCATGACTCACCAGAATAGAACCAACCTGACTCTCATCCCTGCTCTTATGCAAAAATATTCATAGCAACAAAAAAAACAAAAATATCAACACCAGAAAAAACCCCGTGTCAAAACCCTGTCAACCCCGGCGCGTACAAGCACCAAAACCCCCTCTGATTGGCCAACACCCCGAATGAGCACTAATTAATGCAAATAACACACCGGCTTTGTTACATTGCATTAGCGTTTAATGTCACTTAATATAGCAATCGCATAATTTGAATTGCCCGCTAATTGCTAAAATTGGCAGTGCTTGCTGCATCAGCGGTAAATTAGTGCTCATCTGGCGAATGACCGTTACAGGTATTGGCAACAATGGGCTCTCGAGCAATGCAGGGTTCTGGCTGAGGGGTGTTTCAGGGTTTTGAGGAATAAAAAGAAACAGGATGATCTTCGTTTTATGGCGGTTGAGATGATAAGACTTGACAAGCTTTTATACCATATATCGTCCGCACGGTTCATGGGTTTGTTTCTTGTATCTTCTTGTCTTATTGAAATGGAATAATCCCGTTTCTGGGCAAGTACTTGCTTGACCCTACGCTTCTTGACTGAGTGTGTTATCACTTCACTACTATTTTGATTCATACCGTTTATGATTGACGACCTTGTCCAACAAAATCACCACAATGGCAAGCATCGTCCCCAACCCTCTAAACCGCTTCCGCAAACACGACTCCCATAAACCCCTCCACGCCAGATGGGGCGATGTATCCATCACTGCACCAACAGAAGGATCATGGTGCCAATACGATAACCCGCATAAACCCGCACAACGACGACTAGGCTACGGACCTGGATATGTCCCCGATGGGCTCCGTCGAGCATCAATCTCGCCGGCCCAACACTATGAGGATGACGAAGAAGATGAAGAAGCCCTCAGGACAGAACATAACACATCGTCACGACGAATGAGCACATTAAACCCCCGACGCTTATCAATGCATTTATCACGGACAAAGTCTCCAGGCGGACAACAAAAGCAACAACAACGCCCCCGCGGCATCGACAGAACGGAATTCGCCTACAAACCGATTAAACAAGACTACTCCACCGAAGTCGCTGACACAGCACACAAACGCGAGTCCCGATTCCGGTATATCCCCACTAGTCCGCAGTATTTCGAAGAGCCTGAGCGCAGTCAGTCAGTTAGCTCTGGTTCTGGCTCTGCTTCTAGCTCTAGCTCTAGCTCGTATGGCTATGGATATGCCCATCTTTCTCGGAGCGGGAGCCCCCTACGCTATGGTGTCGGTGTTGATGATGAGGTTGAACTTCATCGGGGACAGAGAGATAGGGCGAGTAGGGTATTTCCCATGGGTTCTTCTACGATCTCGGGACAAGGGCACGGGCACAGACAGAGCAATGGGCTGTCAGTGTCGGAGGAGAGGAAGAAGAGGTATTCAACAAGGCGATTGACTACGGTTATGGTTCCGGATCCTGAGGATATGTATGGTTGATGATTATTGGGTTTCTGGTTCTGGTGTTGGGGTTTGGTTGACGCTTTAGGGTAGGATGTTTTGATTTTGGTTTGGCGTTATGGTTATTAATTGGGATTGGGATTGGGATTGGAGTTGGGCTTAGTGTAATTGAATGCAATACGATTATCTATCTATGGAGTCCGTCATGGTCAATTGTAGAGTAGCACATTGATGCTGAATCTACCCCTGGGGTATACATATCAACCTTGCTAAACAAAACGCTCCAGGAAACCAGGAAATGACCCCCGGGTCATAGAACTTCCATTCTATTTCTACTAGAGACCAGATATCTGCCCTCTATCATGCTTTCTCAGCTACTTACAAGTCCTGACGTCGACTAAGCCAATGACGTCACAGCCAAAACATATCTTTCAATCTGGATTATTCCAGCTTGTCTTTTCCGATTGGCCTGGAACGGCATTCCTCAGTATGTAATCACGACAAGATGCCAATATTTCATTATCGGTGTCTATCTCCAGATTTCCATATCCGGTGCGATGGGGTTATGACGGCATTGGTAGCGCATGCTTGATAGAATGTTCATATTTCTTAGTCTGGGCTCCTATATAGCTTTTTCTCTAATTCAATCTGCGATTTATATGTTAGATTTGCTGAATTTCTCTGTCGACTGCTCGGATATAATTAAACTACTTGGATATAACGACAATGGCGGACGCCGTGGTTCAACTTAGATGTGGCGTTAAGGTATGCTCGCGCAGTCTCCTCTCTTCTTTATTGATGCTAATTTTCTATAGAACGATGGATGGGGAAAGCCAGGAAAAGAAGGAGTGGCCGCGAAGTTGTGGTCGCAGACGCCCGGGAACGGTCAGATTGATGATTCGAAGACCTATTCAGAGGTGAGCTGAAACCAAGACAACATGGAACGATTGGAAGCTCATTTTGCAGATGTGGATGGGAACATATCCAACCAATCCGTCCTACGTCCTCGCAACCGGCGAGTTGCTCTCAGACTATCTCAAGAAGAACCAGCAACTCGTGGGCAAGTCCGTGTTGGATCGATTTGGACCGGAGATTCCGTTTTTGCCAAAGGTAAGCAGCACTTCATTTTTACATCAATGTGACTTGTCTAACCGATCTAGATCCTCTCCTTCAGCAAGGCGCTCCCCCTCCAAATCCACCCCGACCTAAACCTCGCCAAGAAGCTCCACGAAAAGGATCCCAAGAAGTTCGGCGATCCCAACCACAAGCCCGAGATTGCAATCGCACTGTCCAATTTTGAGCTGTTTGCCGGCTTCAAGCCCGCCTGGGTTATTGAAAACCAGATGAAATTGAAGCCCCTCGAGAAATTCTTACCACCTCAAGACAGCAAGACCGATACCGAATACTTGCGGGAGATCTGCCAGAATCTACTCACCCTGGAACCAGACACCGTCGCCCAGACAATCAAGGAACTTCGAACTGTCCCTGAAGCCAACTTCGGGGAAGACAAATATATCCCCAGCATTTTGGACCGTTTGTCCCGGCAGTACGGCGACACCGACAATGGGAACCTGGTAGCGGCTATTCTGATGAACTATTTGACACTGGGACCCGGTGATTCGGTCTGTGTACCCGCGGACAGTATTCATGCCTATCTTTCGGGCGACATTGTCGAGTGCATGGCGCGGTCGGACAATGTGTTGAACACGGGATTCTGTCCTCGCGCGGATCGTGATAACGTGGAGTTGTTCACACAGGCATTGAATTTCAAACCCCATTCGCGAGAAGCAGCTATCTTACCGCGGAAGAAGAGCGACAAGGGTATCAATGGTAAGACAGAGGTTTATGCGCCGCCGTTCAGTGAGTTTAGTGTCCTGTTGACGTGTCTGGGGCCGGGCGAGTCGGAGACGCATAAGTCCATTTTGGGGCCAAGTTTGATGATCGTAACCAAGGGATCTGGGAAGATGAATGCTCCTGGGAAGAGTATTGACATGAAGGAAGGATTTGTTTATTTTGTTGGTCAGGGAGTTGCGCTGGACTTTAGCACCGAGAAGGGGATGGCGTTGTACCGGCCATTTGCGGAGTAATACGTCGAATTAATACTTGCGATAAAATGTTAGATCAATTCAGGCCGCCTGTTGGTATCCATTTTCGGTAGAAAAGCAGACAACATGCCGCAATTCGATTAGGGCTACCAGTGCCTAAGGCACGTCAATCGCATCAAAATCTAAGATCTCCAGCAAAATTGGATACATCAATTCCAACAGGAGTTTCAGAAACTAACTCGAACACAGTCCGACGTGGCCCAATTGATTCTTTCTCCGACGTGGAGAAAAGCGCCCACCCGCGCGCACTGATACGCTTCCCGAAGCGCCTGGGTCGAACGGAATCTCAGCAGCGGCCTCTCACAGCCAATCAATAGATGAAACCCGCAAAATCTCAGTTGGAGGTTGCTATTTTGGGGAGAGCCGCCTTTAATTGTGGCAGCTGAATTTGTTTACCCTTATTCTCAAAATAACACGCGCTGAAACGGGACGGTGAGAGGGTATAGCGATCTTCTGTTCCTGAGTGGAGGAGGGGTTATTTGAATGGGATTTGTCCGTCGGTTTTGTCTTTTGTGTTTTTCTTGGTCTGGGGGTTGCCTGTCAGCTTTGTTTCTTGTGTCTGTTTCTCTACCTGTCAGATTAGTACATCATGCTTATAGCTCGGCATGAGGGCAAGTTGCTCCAGGCTAGATCCCCGGACGGTTCGGTAGACGACATTAATGGCGTTTCGGGGGACTCCAGTGAACCTGATAGCCTCTCACCCGAGAAGCAAGCCATCATCGGGGCCGTCGTAGGAGGGGTCGCTGTTATTGCGAGTGAGTCAGCCCGAGCATGTCCATAGGATATAAATTGTACATACCCATGCTGACCAATTGATTCCTATACAGTCACGGCAGGGATCCTCTTCTTCCTTATCAAGAAGCACAGGTGGGATCAAATCCGACAACGTGAAAAAGCCTTGCTGGCCCTTCACGCTCCTCCACCGGCATACGATAGCAGCGACACAAGCAATAGCTCGAGGTCTTCACGAAAACCCTCTCCTTCTCCTCTCCTTCCTCCTGTTCCTGTTCCTACTCCTGCGCGCCCAGCGTCTCTATCCGTTCCATCTTCGTATCAATGTCACACCAGCAGAGACATAGAAGAGCAACCACCGGCGTACGACGCCCCGTCAATACCAGTATACGACCCCTCGAGATATCAGCAACGGCAACAACAACCGTTCCGTCCTACCTCGACCCCCACGATAAACAGCGGTCACCTGCACTATTTGTCCGGCGACACCATGTACGGACAGAGGTCTTCACAGCTAATAGTACCGTTTCAAGGTCATCGACATACCATTCAAAGTGTGCCAGCATCGCACATCGGGGGTCAATGGTCTGGGACTAGAGTGACAGCGTCGAATCCTTCGTCTGCTCCAGTTGGTAGTAATGGGACAAGGCCTCCTCGAAAGCCAAAGCCAGTGCTGTCGAGGTTGATAACGAATTTTGGGTAGCTGGGTATGAGGGCGTTTGGGATATTTTTTTTTTATGGCATGGAGTTTGGGTCGCTTCTTTTCTACTCTTTGGTAAAAGCAGGAACAGTTGTCAATATGAATGAAAGAACAAGTTCTGTCGATTGTGTAGAAAGACCACAGTCACATGATCGACTTGTTCTCTTCCTTCACTTGTCCTTATTCTTCTCACCCCGTCAACCAAGAGTCCTTTCCATACTCCAACACAATATTGCCATGTTTCTGGATATCATGTTGAGTGGGCATGGAGCTACAATAAACTGCTTCAAGGATTGAATTTTTTTTGTCTATGAACATGAATGGGTGTCGACGAACATATGGTCACAGACATACAATGACCCGGTAAGCACTCTATTGTACTTGACGCAGATGACCTGAATTCGTACTAACACACCGATTGACAGCAAATGGGCATAAGTTTGACCAGCATAGGCCCCGACGCTCAGAACAAGCTGGACCCGCCGAGAAACGCTAGTCGATACACCGTTCATGACGTTATCTCGGTATGATTCGAAGTGCTATGTGGACTACGCTATGAAGGGTCTCGACCAGACGATGCGATATCAGATGACAATCGCCGTTCCGGGCCGACGTTGACAGTCTGGGGTTTATGCCAGGAGCACCAGCTCGGTAATACCATCAAAACCACGGATAGCTGAGACAAAACTCTGTACTTTCAACGACGCTAGAGTTGAGGTGAAATATCTTGACCTCCCCGTATCTGCAATCCACCTGAATGACTACGGATGTCGGGCCGCATAGGATGTGCCGAAGACAATAGTTAACAGCTTTTTGCATATACGACCTCGGCACGGTGATCCGGCGCCCACCTCTTACAAATACTTGCTCCGGGATTAATTCGCTTTCATATTAATTTCTGCAGCTACCGGTTAGCTCACAACCGGCGCGTAGGTAAGCTCTGTGGATGGCCGACAGCCGGTCGATCAACCGTGTTTCTTCCGCTCTCCCACTCATATGCTCTTATTTCCCTCCATCCTTTCCCTCCTCGCTATTGTCAGGGATCTTGATTAATTTTTGACAGGGGTGGGCCCTGCTTTTTCCGTTTCCGGTTAATGTCGGGTAGTTAAGATGCATAACTCTTTCCTGTCTCTCGAATCTGCGCTGACCATTGGTTCTTCAATTGTACAGGTTCATCTTCTAGCCAACGAGATGGCACAAAATTCTAACCATTCCAACAGTTGCTTATCACGGTTACATTAAAGGACCCATAGTGAGACTGAATAATTCGCCACATTCCCTCCTCAGACGACAAATAGATCAATCAATAACAGTCCTGGAGCGCTATAATGCAAGCGCCTTGCCAAGCCACTGGACAAATGCTTGCATATCTGTACGACTGCAGCATCCCGGCGGGAAAACAAGTTGACATGCTGGTTGACTGCGCCGCAATTTCTCTATCTACCAAAGCGCCCGGAATACTTACCCCTCTCGTGCTCATTGTCGGTCGCCCATTATCAGCCGCCGCAGTCGAGGGAACGGGCGAGGTACATATGTACCTTTTCCTATGATGACTTCGGGACCCTGCTCACCCTTGACGGCTGACCATTGCGCAAGAATTCCCCGTTGGCTCTCTCGTAATCTCTCGAGAGATCGTCTCCCGCTAAAGTGGAAAGGGCCGGTGGTCCCAAACTGTCGGGTCGTGAACGCGTTTTCGATAGCGCGAGAGAGGCCCAAATTCCGCGCCGGGCGACGATTGAGGAAATTTGTCCCCCTCTCTTTGTTCTTTCTTCACATCATAAAAGAGAATATGCAGGTGGGCTGTAATTCCGTGTGCGCCTCAGCCGGGTCTGATATAACCCCATCCAATGCTGCCAAAGGGCCGGTTCATTTTCTTCTTCTCTTCATCTACATTTCATAATCTGAATCTTTAATTCTTCTCCGACCCGAGACTCTGGTGGACTGCAAACGTTACAACCCTCATCAGGTAGGATCTCTCTTTTGTAGTTATCCTTATTGTAAGATGTTCGAGTTTGACTCATAGGCTCAGTGCATAGTCGATCTGTCGAACATCATGGCAACCATCTTTCGGAAAATTCGAGGAAAGCGCAAGCTTTCTAGCGAGCTAGACTCACGATGGGGTGATGTCTCCATCTCCTCCCCCAACGAGGGGTCTTGGAGTCAAGGCTTTCAGCCATCGGGTTCCACTGTCAACACACAAGCGGGAAGCCCATCAGAGCAAGGGCAACGACCTAGCTCTATGAATTCGCTCGGACGGTGCAGTACCTCATCCCACGGAGCAACGAAGCCAAGTCCGTCGAGTGCCGTTTCAGTGGATTCGATGCCGACAGGCCACTATAACGCCAACATACGAAGCCGGCCCCGAACGTCACACAAACAATCACCAGCAACAGGCCTTGGTATCGACATGCTAAAAAACGGTTACAACGCCTGGGATGATGCCAGTAGCGATGACATATCGTCAGATGATGAAGGAAGAGACGGCGGAGAACGAACCGGGCGATACCTGACCGTGGGCACGGAAGAAACAGACTACACTCGAGCATCCAAATCACCACCTTTGTCAGTCACATCTCGCATGCGGCGCAACAGCCACCAAAGCACGATAGAGCCCAGCCCTTTCATACCAAGGACGACAAGTTCGAGGCATGCGAGCTTCACTTCTTCCGCTCCAACGGCATCAACTGAAAATTCTCGGATAGGATATGGACACCGTCATCCTCCATATCCAGAAGCCAAGCATACGCGTCATTCAAAGCCTTTGAAGCTTGAAGCGGCTAGAGGACCGGAGCTTGTCCCGTCGTACGATGAGTTGTATGGATGAACGTTTGGGTAATATCTTCGATGACAATTTTATTTCTTTTCTTTCTACATATTTCTTTCTTCTTTTTGGCAGATTCTAGATATTTTGGTTATTTTATGCCCTTTATGACGCTTGATACTATGAAGATTATACGCTGGTAGGCATTTGGACTTTGGACCATGAGCAGTCTGATTTAACATTTAATAACTCTTACAATTTTGGATTGTAAATTTTGGAATGCGCGAAAAAGCCTCGCCTTTTTTATTTTTTATTTTCGGCATAAGTACGGAGCACGTACCCTGATTATATATCCCAACTCCGACTGCATTGACCAGCGCCAAGGTAGCAACACCTTTCTTTGACCAGGACAGATGTTCGCAGCACTGATATTAAACTGATATTAACCATTATGGACCGTGCCAGACGGCCATACTCGGCACCATCAATCGACTTAACTGTCAGATCATAAAAATCAGTTGTCAGAGACTTTTGCCGATGTGTGAGCAAAGAGGGGGTTCTCCGTCGCAGATCGGCGAATGAGATGCTCGCAGCTACATTCCGAATCACTATCACAGTCAGGCCTTTGCTTGTTCGTCCATCACGTCCATCACATCCACTTTGCCAAAGATGGTCCGGATCGAATCGCCCAGTGGCTGCTTGCCGATCCTCATTCGGCCTGCAATGTGGGTTTGCCTTTGTTGAATGGACGTCTGGGAGGCCTTCTCTAAGCGCCGGGGTGATGTACCCTGCCGCATAGCGTGTGTTTGATTCGACAGTGACGAATGCGCTGCAGAGCCATGGTCTGAAATGCCCACTCTCAAAGACGTTCATTTCTTTTATCACCTCGTGAGGAGTACAATGTACCAAGATGCCCAAGCTTTTTCTGTTGTTTAAGTGAAACAGCGAGAATCCTCTTTTCCCGCGAGAGAAGTACTTACTTCTTGGGCGCTTCTCATTACCAACTTTGAACATTTTAATATTTCAATGCGAACGTTCTCGTATCGCACGGCGTCTGTCTCTCCTTGGCTGTGATCACGGGCGTTAAGAAGACCATCCAATCCAACCCAGAAGCAGTTGATTTCCTCTGTTTGTGTCTGCATTTTTAATCTCGAGGACGATGCTCGGCTTCTTGGGCCGCGGCCCAAGGCCCATGATTCAGCTGGCACTGGCGATCCTACTTGTATTCAGCCAGCTTACTTCCGTGGTTCTCGGTCTGAGAACAACAAAAGGCTCACCTTGCGCAAGTGTCTGCAATCGCGATTCAACCAACACCACCTCATCGGAGATTGTTTGCTTAGATCGACAATACAACAGTACCTTGAAAGGAACGCATTTCCAGGAATGCGTCGACTGTCAATTGCGCAGTGACTTCTTCGATACAATTTCGGGGGAATCGGACGTGACTTGGGGACTTCGTATGTCGGCCTCATAGTATGGTTTGTTATGGTGCATGCTGACCAATATGCTCGTCTAGATAATCTTCGCTATGCCTTCACTTCGTGCCTTTATGGATACCCTCATCAGGTGGCCAATATCTCGTCGCCGTGTGTAGTGACCTGTTCGTCGCTGCAACCGGCTCTCGATCAGAATATACAGAACCCAAGTGCCTATGGATTCTTCGAATGGTGCGGCTCGTCAGCATTTACGGATGTCGTCGCTACTCAGTGCCATGAGTGCTACAACCTGACAGCCAACCAGATTTATCTAGGTAACTGTACGTTCACTTCACCCATACATTCACGTATACAGTGGCTAACACCCGGGGAAAAAAAAAAAAAAAGTCATCGAAGCCATCCGCTACAACTGCCACTTCCGCACATCAGACGGCGAAGCATTCCCCATCAGCCCCAGCGAGATCTTCACCCAAAAACCCCTCCCAGAACATACAGTATCCCTAACCGATCCCCCGAAAGACGGCTCAGGAGTAAACCTCCCCCTGGTCATCGCCGTTCCCATCGTCGGATTTATCGTACTAGTCTGCGCACTCAGCGTCTGCTGTTTCTTCTGCATCCGCCACCGTCGCAAGAAGTCGAAGGCGCGCGAGGAGAGGGAGTTCCATGAGCAGTGGAATACCATGGCTCTTGCCTCGCCGGGTCCGGGTGCTTGGGGACAATATCCCGCACAAGCGCCGGTCATGTCGCCGGCTGTTTGGGGGTATGGTGGGTATGGATATGGGCCTGGGGTTGCGTATTCGGATAATAATGTGAATGGTGGGCAAGGACAGGGTGTGGGGTTTGCGAAGTCGGATTTTGATACTATTCAGCCGGCTGTGGCTGTTACGTCGACTCCGACACCTGGTTCGTTGGAGCAGGAGCAGGAGCAGCAACAACAACAACAACAACAACAGCCTACCGGAAACGGGAATGAGGGACAGGTACAGGCTCATGCTCAGACTTATTTCCCGCCTCCCCCTGGCGCCCAAACCCAACCGCCACATGGTTCATGATTCATGAGCCACTGACGGCACCCTGCCTTTCAGGCAACTCTCTCGTATCGTCATTGACTAGAGCTAAGCGTGATGCTCTGGTCAATGGTCTGCTTTAGTGTTTTTCTTTTGCTTACCTCGTTAATTGATACCTACTCTCCTTATATACCCCCCTTGATGAAGCGTTGACACTGTTCATGTTGTTTTGATTTTGAAGTTGACATACAAATGATAATGTACACAGAGAACATATTAGGAACACAGAAACTATGAACATAGTAGTAATCAGCCGAGAAATACAAAGCATGATGCTGGATTATTAAAAATCACGCAGACCGAATCACTCGATAGTCAAGTGTGTTGGTCACTCATGCTTCTTCAAAGGTCCTGCGGCTCTGTCAGGCCGAATGGCTCTCCATAAATCGAGTGAAAGCTTGCCTTGTATCCGCGATGACTGATACATTCTAACTGAGAGCAATACTCTGCAGCAGGGTAATGGGTGCCCTCAGCGGACGGGGACGCCCGTGATCACCTTTGTGGATAGTTACGTTCGTTCAAGCTGATTGGATTTAGGAACCAGTATAACGCATCATTGAAGAAAGCGCAAACGCCTCGTCATGTATAATTCATCACGCAGGCCGCTGTATTTCCTGTTTTCTCTGAACTCTATGCCTCGAATGTGCAAATAACTTGGGCATTGATACATCGGGAGGCCTCAATAGAGTACCGATGCGGGTTGTTTGCGAAAAGATATAAAGCGCAATTTTAAAGACCTTGCGCAAGATATAATTCTTGCAAGGCTGTTGTCTTAAATACTATTTCAGAATGCTCATAGATCTCAGTCGCTGGGATTCAATTCATTAGCAAACGTTGTTTTCAATTAAGACTCAAGCCCTTAGATGGATCGAAATCCTAGTTACGCATGCCAGAACAATTCGTGTATGCTTGTTGGTTACGTGACCTCATTTTGCCTTAGGAAACCGATTATACCGAAGCCAATTGATTAATAGAGGTGTCCAGCTTGATGCTGGGTTTGTTGAAGAACCGAAAGAACCGAACCACATAGGTGGTTTAGAAGAAGCGAGTTTGATAGCGAGAATATCTCCACGGGAACCAACTCTCTACACCTTATCACTAGACCATATTGATCGATTTCAGAGAAAGTATGCCATAACCCTCAATTAAGGGATGAACACGCTCAGGAATGAAAGCATTTGGTCCCAGCATGTGTACGCCAAAAGACATATCTAGTATGATGTGATCAAATAGTGCTTCATACTGTTCCCGTCCGAGAAAACCCCAGCACTTGACAAGTTGTGAAGGAAAGATCGAGCGGTTTCCCCAGAACGATACTATGCCAAACCAGAGATGGCCGCCGAGTGAGCACATCATGCAAAATGCGGCCCAAGCTTGCTTCCAAGATGAATTCTACCGGTATTCCTGGGGCGTGCTACCGCGTTGCTCTAAGCAGCAATTATGGTTTTTTTTTTTTTTTTTTTTTTTGCCTGGTCTGGCTTGGGGCATCGAGATACTCCGTGACGGAGATAGATTCAGAGAGAATTATGTCCATTTCAAGCAAGCTACCTGTCAATCAAGGCAAAAAGATGATTGACTGCCGCCATAACTCAACAGCACTCTAAACACAGATATCGTCTTTGATGAGGGATTGAAGGACCCATGCATGGCAGAACAGGCCCTGATTCTGTTAAAAAAAAAAAAATTGAGTAGATTACACTTGGAATCTAGCTTAGGACTTCAAAGTCGCTTCATTAAGAAGATGCCTGACGTTTGTGTAAGGCGTAGGCTTGTAGCTATACGGAGTTAAGTAGCTATAGCGGGTATTATCTCCGACGACCAACTTCTCTTCCACCTCCGCATCTCAACCATCCTAATTTCTTCTAAACCACATCAAAGACAACCAATACAAAATGACCTCCCTAAACCAAGACCAAATAAAAGCCCTCGAGCAATCCCGCCAACGTCTCGTCCAATTAACCCACTCCCTAAGCTCCCTAATCACCAGCCTAAACACCAGCGATCCTCTTCCCTCATGGTACCCTCCCCAGCACTACAACAAAACAAAAAGTCACTAATAATGAAAAGGTCCTCCCTCCAATCCCAAGCAACAATCATCTCCAACAACCTCGTCACCGTCTCCGAACACCTCACCGACCAACAAGACCTCTTCGGCTCGCTCATCGCGTACCCAGGCCCCGACTACCCAAGCCGCACGCAAGGCCCCGCCCTCGAACAACTCCTGCGCACAAAACTCGACCCCCGTGTTGAAGACTGGGTATCGCGAGGTCGGACCGTGGGGCAGAAATCGCAGTCCCAGGCGCAGGCACTGGTCGGAGGCCAAGAGCTGAGCGAGGGGGATTTGGCGGAGTTGTGGGAGTGGGCGCCTGTGGAGGCGAATCAGGAGGCCAGGGGACGGAATTGGGGTGGAAATTTTACATTAGAGGAGAAGGAGGCGGGGATTGAGAATGTTGTTACGGGGTTGAGGAGGGAGTTGGAGGATGATGATGAGAGTGAGGAAGAAGAGGAAGAGGAGGATCAGATGGATATTGTGGGGGCTAGGAAGAAGGCGTCTGGGAGTGGGTTGGAGTTTGATATTGCTGCGAGACAGCCTGCGCAGGTGGCTGCTGCTGGGCCGGTGATGCCGTTGGATGATGTTTTGAGGTTTATGACGACTGGTTTGCCGCCGAAGCAGCGGTGATTACGCTACGACATGTTTTACTGCATGGATACAATTGGAAATGTGAACATCATAACGTCAAATTAAATTGTAATAGCAAGAAAGCAGATTAACCCCGTCTCCGGGTAGTAGGGGTCTTGCCAGACGGCTTGGGAGATGCCCCGGTGCTCGCGGCAACAGGAGCCTGCTGCACGGGCTTGGAAGTCGGCTTAGCCTGCTTCTTGGGCTTCGCAGGGCTCTTCCAGTAATACAGCATCTGACCAGCCAAGATCACGTTCAAGGTAAATCCGGCAATGAAGCTGTAGAGGATGAGCTTGTCGTCAACCTCTTGCAGGGTTGTGAAGATGCGCGAGAGGGATCCGATGAGATAGTTGAACACCTAGATAAACAAGATTTGTTAGCGATTTGTAGCGTATTTGTTGGTTTGCGATAGACATACCGCGAAAGCGCTCAACTGTCCAGTCCCACCCTCACTCCAGATGGTGAGAATTTGAGGAGCCTTGCTGGCAATGCTCAAAGCACCAGCACCAGCCTGCAGATAGGCCATCGTCTGCGCATCCACCATGCTCTGGTCCAGCAACAGCGCATACACACTAGCCGCAACGACCGCAACAAACGCCGCGGCAGCAGTCGGCCTTCCAGCAAAACTCAACACCAACACACCCACCACAACATCCTGCACAGCAATCAAGGCTGACTCGCCATACGTGCTGAACGGGAACTGGTTGCGGACACCATACGAAAGCGTGATAAGCAGACTAGCCGTCTCCAGCGCGTACGACACAAACGAGACGCCGGCCGACGACTGCGAGCCGATCAGCTTCAGGATCTGGGGGACCTTGACGATAGCGCTGGCACCGACGATGGCCAGACCAAGAGCCTTGGAAATAGCCAGCGATGTACAGTTGGGGTCCTTGGTCACGTCGAGGCCGAGCACCAGGGCATTGTGGCAGTCAGATCCGATCAGCGACACGATGGCATCATGAACGGGTTCGGGGAGAGAGAGGGCGATAGGGCGGAGAACCGGCTGGAGAGGTTCGATCACGGATTTCTGGAGGACGTCCATGGCGTTGTGCTTGTCTCGTTAACACACCGGAGTCTGTATTGTTTGTGGACAGTAGTAGTATTTAAATGTTGTTGTCTTTTGCTGATCGGCAAAAAAGTTCGGCTGCGCGACTGGCTCCTGTCGTCCGCCGGGGAATTTCTCCTCCGCTGCCCGCCGACTTGCTTAATTCCTTCTCCGTTTTCTATCGCCAAATGCTCTGACAGCAACGCCATGATTCCCCTCCGTTCCTCACTGTTGGGGCCCGGGGCAGCTTCTCGAGATCCTGCGCGCCTGCTGTGTTCGCAATGTCTACACCGTGCTGCGCGCCCGCAGCGCCCCTCCGTCCGGACGTTCGTCTTCTCGTCCCGCTTGCGATCCGGTGTCGCTCATGACAATTCTCCGTCGTCTACGCTGCAAAAGACTTACTTTTCTGGGAACCGGACAGTGGACGATGCGACATTTATCAGTAATGGGAACCTCTTGGGCTCGTTATCGACAGCCAATTCCCCTGCCTCTCCCGCCAACACTCGTGCGGCATCCTCGTCATCCAGCGATGCCATACAATCAAATCCAGAGGAACTGCCTCATAGACGGAGGAAACGATTAAAAGAAGAAGCGACTGGGGACAATGCCGCAGAACATGTCATTCCGCCAGATGCATCCGCGCAACTCTCGTCCTTTTCCTCCGCTCTCCCCACCACTTCTCTCCGACGCAAAATGGCCGCCTTCCTCGCCCTTACCAAACCCCGTCTCTCGGTTCTCATCGTCCTCACCACAACCTCTGCGTACGGCATGTATCCTATCTCGACGCTCCTCACACTCGACCCGTCCATCGCCCCGCTTCCGACCCTTTCCACCTCGACATTGACCTTCCTTTACTTGACCACGGGCACATTCCTCTCTTCCTGCAGTGCCAACACGTTGAACATGATGTTCGAACCGAAATACGATGCGCAAATGTCCCGGACGAAGAACCGGCCATTGGTTCGAGGCCTCCTCTCCCGCCGTGCAGCCCTTCTCTTTGCGATCGCCACGGCCGCCTCGGGGCTTGGTTTGCTGTACATTGGAACCAACCCGACTGTGACGGCGCTTTCGGCCTTCAACATCTTCCTGTATGCTTTTGTCTATACTCCGTTGAAACGGATACATGTGATCAATACCTGGGTGGGAGCCATTGTGGGAGGAATTCCTCCGCTAATGGGCTGGGTTGCTGCGGCTGGCCAGACGGCAACTGTGGGCCACGACACATGGCGCGACATGCTCCTCAGCGAAGATAGCATTGGCGGATGGCTATTAGGGGGCATTCTGTTTGCCTGGCAATTCCCACACTTCAATGCGCTTTCCCACACAATTCGCGAAGAGTACAGGGCGGCTGGGTATAAAATGCTCGCCTGGACCAACCCAGCTCGGAACGCGCGCGTCGCCCTTCGCTACTCCGTTCTTATGTTCCCTATCTCCATTGGGCTCTGGTGGGTTGGTGTGGTTGGCCATGGCTTCCTGGTTGGCAGCACGGTGGCCAATGGCTGGCTAGTGAAAGAGGGATATAAATTCTGGAAGGATCAGGGTGCCAATGGGACAGCCCGCGGCTTGTTCTGGGCTAGTATCTGGCAACTTCCTATCCTTCTGGTCGGAGGTCTGGTGACGAAGAAGGGTCTTTGGGACGGTGTCTGGAACGAGATCTTTGGCCAGCCTGTTGATGATGAAGATGATTACCTCTACTACGAGGTTGAAGAGGATGAACTTGAGACGAGTAACGCAGTCTCTCCGGGGTCGAGTTCTTCGTCAAGATAGCAGTCTTGTTTTTGATGTTTCCATTTTTTGTTCGATATAGTACTGGGATGGCGTTTATTGTATAATAGCATATGATTGATTGTGATGCAATTAAAACGAGATGTTGATAATAGATGGGACACTAGAGGCTTACTTTGCGCAGCCCTACTACTTTCTTCCCCTATTCAGCAGCCAAACCGTTGCTGTATCCACCAACGCCAATGTCCACTCGGCCCGACCCGTTTCTATCACGTGCGCTCCCTATATGATGTCTCGTATCTCTGTTTTCTTCAATAACACGAATCCATAGATTCGCTGTATCGACTGACAACTGAAATCAAAATGGCACTCGAATCGTTATCAATAAAACGCCCACATCCATCTCCCGGGGTTGTGGGCGGCATCGTCACACATAATGTACTGCATCCCCTACCACACCCTGTCCAGCAACATATGTGCTTACGGAGCATCCCTGAACCTACAAGCTAACCATGTAACAGCTCCTGCGAGACACATTCACAATCCAAACATGGCTCCTCATTGGCGCCGTTCTGCAATCTCTACTGACAATTTTCCTACCACTCCCCTACGCCATCCTCCCTGCAAGCTGTCTCTTATCATGGCGCGCTATGCATACCATGCTCATGGCATGCGGGCTTATCAGAAACACGAATATGGATGATGTGATTATGGGGAAGTTCTCCGCGCAGATCCCCGGGAGGGACAGTGTGATGCCGAGGAGGGGGGCGGAGGAGGATGTTACCGTTATTTTGTTGGGGGCGAGATCGAATCAGTTAGTTCCTTTTTTCTATGCTAGAGCCATTATAGCGGGCGTGGATTGACTAACGGATGGGTGGGAATAAAGTCCCCTTGGAATCTTCGGTCCCGGGTATCAACAGGTCGGAGACTTTCAGAACAAAATGCTAGCCCAACTGGATGGCAATGCAGAAAAATATGGATGTAAACCACTCCCATCCCATTCCCCATGTCACATAACTAACGAAAAAAGTCCTCGGCTCAACAACATACCTCGAAGCCACCGCGCGCCAAACCAGCAACCAAATCATAACAGCATGCTACTTCCGCTCGATTGAAGAACTGCACCGCTACGCGCATAGTCCTCTGCACAGAGAGGCGTGGAATTGGTGGAATGGGATCACCAAGACGCATCCACATTTGAGTATCTCGCATGAGGTGTATCATGCGCCCAAGGGGTGTTGGGAAAATATTTATGTTAATTATCATTTAACTGGGATTGGTACGTTTATCCCCTCTTGTTGGGGTTGGGGTTGTAGGGGTGAGGTGATGGTTGCTAATTGTGGTAGGGAATATGAGGGTTGATGTTAAGAGTCCCGAGGAAGGCGTGAGGCCGATTGTGGATGCGAGGAAGGGAGGGTTGAGGACTCAGACGGGACGGTTAGCAAAGGGGAATGGGGCGGATAATGAGAAGTATGGGGCTGATCCTTATTAGTTCTGGACATGGGCAGGGTGCATATATAAGTTGACTGATACCATTTTATATACTGGCATATAATACATACATGAGACGAGAGGGTATCTTCTATCTACACAATCCCTATTATACACTAATCACCCCTCAACCGCAAATGATACGTCTCCAACGCCTCCTCACTCATCTCACTCGGAGCCCTCACCATAGCATCTTCCCCTCCCTTCCCAGTCTTCGGGAACGCAATAACATCCCTAACACTCTCCTTCCCCAGCATAATCGCCACCAACCGATCAAATCCCAGCGCCAACCCCGCATGCGGCGGACACCCAGCCCTAAGCGCATCAAGCAGGTGTTCAAAGTCTGCCAACCGCTCCGGCCGCATCTGCAGGATATCACGGAGGATGAACTCCTGCACAGCTGCGTCGTGGATACGACGACTTCCACCGCCCAGTTCCACGCCGTTGACGACGAGGTCGTAGTGGTCTGCGATTGCTTGTGTGGGGTCGGATAGGAGTTTGTCGACGTCCGCTGCGGTCTTGGGCGCTGTGAAGGGATGGTGGGTTGAGGAGATCCCCGCTGTGCCGCCCTGGCCCGGTTCTGTGTCTGAGGAGGGGGAGAAGAGGGGGAAGTCTGTTATCCAGAGGAATTCGAAGCCTGTGGGGGCTGGCTTGAAGCCCGAGGATACGGCGGCGGTGTGCAGAGCGCGACGCAGGTCGCCGATTGCAGTGGAGCCGCCGGTGAAGGGCGCTGCTTCACGGGCTTGGATTACGATGAGGTCGCCGTGGTCTGGGTCGAGGGCGTTTTCGATGTGTTCGGCTGCTTCGAAGCCGAAGGGTTGCAGGCCGCAGAGGGGTTTCTTGGCGTTGTAGACGAAGATTCCCGGGGCGCCGTCCGGGTTGCTGTTGAATGGGACGCCAGCCGGGGAGTCTAGGAATTCAGTGAGGAATTTGGTCATAGCGGCGGGGTCGTTGTCGTTGTTTTCGATTTTGAAGACTTCCACGTATGGTTTGAGGATTGGTGTGATCTTGCTGACTAGGTCGACGGGGAGGAGGTAGTCGATCCGAGAGATTTGCATGCCGTATCGAGTGTCTGGTTTATCGGATCCGTACTTGCTCATGGCCTCCTCGTATGAAAGTCTCCGGAATGGGCCGGACGGTGCTGGTTCGTTCATCAGGGTCGACCAGAGCCTGCAGATAACTCCTTCAACGACCTTCATGACATCTTCGCCGGTTGCAAAAGACATCTCCAGATCGAGCTGGGTGAATTCAGGCTGTCTATCCGCCCGGAGATCTTCATCTCTGAAGCATCGTGCGAATTGGTAATATCTCGGGATTCCACTAGCCATAAGAATCTGCTTGTATTGCTGAGGACTCTGCGGCAAAGCATAAGCCAATCCACGCCTGCGCGTTGGAACCAGAAACTCTCTGGCACCTTCCGGCGTCGACTTGAACAAAAGTGGCGTCTCAACCTCGACAAAAGCAGGCTGACACTGCTCCAACTCCTCTTTGCAAACATTGTGTACCTGCGCACGGAACCGAAGCGCATCACGCAACTCACTCTCATTGCGTAACTGCAGATACCGTTGTTCCGGGGCGAACACGGTCTCCGGAGTCATGAGAATATCGTTCGGGAAGTCATTGAGCGGGTGTACATCTTCGACGTGCACTTCCCAAGCATCACTCTTTTCAGGCGTCTCCCCTCCCTTTGCCTTCTTAGCCTGAACCTTGCCTCGGACTGCGACGGGGCTGTTCGCTCCAATTGACCTGAATTTTTCAAAAGCGTCGCCACTTTTGGCAAACGAGACTAGTTGCACGCTGTGTTTCATTGTCGGGTCCGTTAAGCGCACGAAGGATAGTTTCTTGGAGAGGTCCGCGCGGTGTCCGAGGTAGCCGTGCAGAATGGCTTCTTGACCAGAACTGGCCTGGGCCAGAAACACCTCAAAGTCATTATGCGTAGCAGGGGGAAACTCAACTATGAATCGGAGGGTTAGCGCACTCCGTTATTGATGTCTAAGTAACCGAAGTCATACCAGCTTTCTTAAAACGTTCTAGGAAGGTCCGGTGCTCTGCATGGATATGTGGTTGCTCCCGGAGACAAGACTGTTTATGAAATGCTCTATATTTCGGAATTTGAGTTAACAGACCAGTCCGTAGCCCAGCTTGTCGGCCGCGGAAGTAGTTCGAGATCTCGATGTAGCTGGAGTGGAGACGGGGGGAGTATCGTCCCACACGGGGTAGCATCTTGAGAAGAGCGGTATGAGCACGCTCGTAAATACCAATTGATCAATTCAACCAAATAACAATTGGAAAACAACTGAAATAACAAGAAATTGAAAGAAAATGAAGCCGAAATGCGTTATATCGGCAGAATGCCACCGCCCGCCCAGAAAGTCCTAGCGCGGCCCCCCCACATACAAAAATCGGCGAATTTTTCACAATTTCTCTTCTTTTCTTCTCCATCCTTCCAAGTTTTGAATAGGTGAGTGCAAGTTTTCCTCGATTTCAATGCGATAATTGCTAATAATATGCAGATGATGAAAGCTTAGCGTGTTTTATTTGAACCATTCCCCCTCCAGGAGTCTTGTGGCTCTCTCTTTCGGGAGTTCAAGGGCTGCAGGACTCGGGATGGGGGGAGGATGATAGCGGCGTTCGGCACGCCAACCTTGTTACTTCAACGGACGCGATGAAGGCATCTCTGATACACACATTACTTGGTGGTGTTTAGTGGTTTGGCAAGACCCCTGGACCTAGGACGGTTCCCTCTGGTTCGCGGTCGAGATGCCAGTATATTGTAGCTATATAGACCAATGATACCCTTTCTTGATACTTCTCATCGTCTTTACCTCAGCTGCTTGTCACTCTGTTTCTCACGCAAATCCGGATATCTTTGCAATGCGCTTTCAACAACTCTGCCTAGGAGTACCTCATGACTGATACCGTGGTACTTGGCGGTTTGTACCAGGTTGGACCATTGCGGACGCAACCCAGGCAGTGGATTGAGCTAGGATAGTTAATCCTGCAATGTGCATAGGGCGGAGTAAGACATACCTCCAGAACATACGGCTTTCCATTCGCCCCAAATCGAACATCCACTCGTCCAACATCGTAACACTCCAGCGCCCTCCATGCCCGCAGGGCAAGATCCTCAGAGGCCTGAACTTCAGGATTATTGTGAGCATCCACACATTGGTCCAGGTGATCATTCCCCTCCTCGTTTTTATTGGAGATGGTGAAGAAGCCGCCGTCGGCTGGATTCGACCAGTTTACTTGGAGCGAGCCAAGGACTTTCGCAGAATTGCCCGTCCCCAGCAGACTGACTGTGTACTCGTTTCCAGCCAGATATTTCTCCACCAGGATACTTTGTCCTGGGAATCGCCCCTGGAGCTTCTGGACACCGTCCTCTAGTTCGGAAGGACAGGTCACTTTGCTGAAGGGGTAAATCCCTTTTGAGGACCCCTCGCAGGCTGGTTTGATGAAGAGCGGGAAGTCTTGTAGTTCTTCTGCATGGATGCTTCTTTCCAAGAGCTGCGATACTGTTGATGCCGTCGGGCCATTGGGAGTCCACAATGCCGGGACAACGGCGAAGGGTGCAGTCGTAATACCCTGATATTCGAGGACCATCTTAAGTAGTTGTCAGCTATTAAATCCTGGTTCTATAATGAAACGGCCATACCTTCGTCTTTCCCTTATCCAAACACAAAGCCAACGTTGCCGCATCCGATAATACATGCGGAATGCGATACGCCTCCAGTAGTCCGGGCACTTGAGCTTCACGGCCAACCCCATGCATTCCCTCGGAGATTGAGAAAGCTAGATCCCACTGCTCATGTTCTCCTTTGGCCATCCGGCTCACCAGTTCCTTGACATCACCTACCAGGACTACTTCGTAGCCATTGCTTCGGAGGGATTGGGCAATGGCTTCGATGGTTTCATCCTGGTCCAGCTCTACACAGTCTTCGAAGCTGTAGCCGCGGGAACGATAGAGGGAGAAACTTTCGTAGAAAAATGCTATCACTAGGGGCGCCATCTTGGTAATGGTGAGAGATTTTGGAAAGTCGGCCGGGCTGAGCTTGAGCATATCACTCTGACGCTTTATTCATGCCACGCTGTACGATCGCCGCGCACAAGCACAAACTTTACGGCTGAAGCAGCGGTCTGAGCTGAATCTCAGTTGAGACATAAAGCTGCCACTCGGAAGAGGGCCAGAATGCATTGACCAACGCATCTTGCATAACTATGAGCAATGCATACACGATTATTGTACGGATGGGCGGTAGGATCCATCAGCATTTACATATCCCGTATAACCATAATGATTGCCATACCTGTTTTCCATGGCTCTGAATTATCTTTAGATTTGAACCAGACATGACTTTCTATACCAGATTGACACAGAGTGGCATCCGGCAATACATTCATCGCCAACAATATAACCCTCGACGGTGGCTCGCCACTAATGGTCCCCAAACAGTGATCTTCGATCCTCCCTCTCAGACGCCATTGACCAGCGCTTCCCAGGCCAAATACTGGAATAATATCCCGTTCTGGAAAGATGTCTCGGAGAACGAGTTTATCGACTACAAGTGGCAGGTAAACACACCATGAACCATAGACTTATACGTCTCTCTAACATCCATAGATGAAACACTCCCTCCAAAATGCAACTTCTCTCCTCACCTTCCTCACCTCAGTTCTCCCTTCTAGTATTCCCTCGCCCTCAACGAACGGATATGCCACCCGTGAGGAATTCATCGCGGATGTTGCCGCAGGCATGAAACGGGCACCTATGGCAATCAGACTCACGCCGCATATTCTCACCCTGGTCAACTGGGAGCAAGCTTATTCGGATCCTATAAGACGGCAGTTCATCCCACTTGCTTCGTCGTTTCAACCGGATCACCCGCAGTTGCAGCTGGACTCGCTACATGAGAGTCTGGATTCACCTGTGAAGGGATTGGTGCATCGGTATCCAGATAAAGTGTTGTTCTTGGGTAAGTCTAAGTCTTGTTAAATCTGAAAATGAAGAAAAACACAAACTGACCTACCCAGCCTCCTCCGTGTGCCCCGTATACTGCCGCTTCTGCACACGCTCCTATTCCGTCGGCACAAAGACCGAAACCGTCTCAAAGAAACGCTTCCTCCCACTACGCAAGTACTGGGAGCCCATGTTCGAGTACATCTCGCGTACTCCCGCTGTAACAGACGTCGTAGTCTCCGGAGGTGACTCGTATTTCCTCGAGCCCGCACAACTACGCGAGGTAGGCGAAGAACTCCTGAGAATCAACAACGTGCGCCGGATCCGCTTCGCGAGTAAAGGGCTATCCGTGTGCCCGTCACGGGTCTTGGATACCACCGATGACTGGACGCGGACGTTAATCGAGATCAGTAACCTGGGGAGAAGAAAGGGGAAGAGCGTGGCGTTGCATACGCATTTTAACCATTCGCAGGAGATCTCATGGATCACGGAGCAGGCGGCGCAGAGGCTGTTTGAGAATGCGGTTACGGTGCGCAATCAGACGGTTTTATTGAATGGGGTGAATAATGATGTTGCGACAATGAAGGGGTTGATTCGGCGTTTGGCTGATATGAATATCCAACCGGTACTATTTCTCCTGATTCTCTCATTGCACTGATTGCTAACCCAAGCAGTACTACGTATACCAAGGCGACATGGTCCAGGGAGTCGAAGATCTACGCACACCATTACGCGACATTCTGCATATCGAATCGCATGTCCGCGGCACAATTGCGGGTTTCATGACACCTTCATTTGTGGTCGATCTTCCGGGAGGCGGAGGGAAGCGTCTGGCGCAGACATTCCAGAGCTATGATCAGAAGACTGGGGTGTCGAGATTCATAGCGCCGGGGGTGAAGGGGGATACGGTTCATGAGTATTATGATCCGTTGTGGTCGTTGCCGTGAACGTATCGTGGTGTGATAGCTTTCGTGCACAGATGGGTCTATAATTGTGCCTGTACTAGTGCATAGATGTATACATTCATGGTCAGTTATGGACTCTGAATATCAATTGTTATATAGAGTAGATGAGTACCTTTGAGCAAATTATATGTGGTTATCAAGTGTCAGATACTAGGTTAGATCATGGTGGTGTTGGTTCTACTACAGTCTGCCTTGCAGCAAGCATCACCGCCATCATGCTTCAGGGCAATAGTCCAAGTTCAACCATTTCTAAAAAGCAATTGGTTCATTCTTAGCAATATCGGCGAAAACAACCTGCCAAACCATATCCAAATCTCTATACCAGCCAATCTCCAAGGCTCCCTATAAAGATATCAAGATAGATCAGACGCCTCCCCCAAAATAATCCTCTCCAAAACATCCTTCTCCCCACTACTCCCAACCAACCCCCAAAACACACCACCCTCAATTCCCATCAACTCCCTCGGCCTCCCAAACTCAACCGCCCTCCCCGCATCCATAACCAGAATCCGATCAAAATCCGCAACCGTACTCAACCGATGCGCAATAACAAGCAAAGTCGACGCGTTCCGCCCGAATTCAGAACGGATCGAGCGTTGGATCAGCGCGTCGGTTTCCATGTCAACTGCGGATGTTGCTTCGTCTAGAATCATCACTTTGGGACGAGATACGATGGCGCGAGCGAGGCAGAGTAGTTGGCGCTGGCCTTGGGAGAGGTTGAAGCCTCCTTCGGATATCGTGTCGGATAAGGATGTGAAAAGGCAGTTGTTTTTTGTACGGCTCGTATGGGTTGAAGCAAGCGTGTCTGTTGTGCTTTTTGGGCTTGTAGTTCGCGTGATGCGTGGCTGGGTGCTCGATTCAGAGGCTAGGGTTTCTGTGTCTCCGAATGAGATGAGGTTGACTCGTTCCAATGCGTCGTATAGTTCGGGATCACTGTGTTCGTTGAACGGGTCGAGGTTGGATCGCACTGTGCCGGAGAAGAGGACTGGGTCCTGGGGGATGATGGCCAGACGACTTCGGAGATCGTGCAGTTTGAGCTTGGAAATGTCCAAGCCATCGATGTAGATGTGGCCCCATCGAGCTTCCAAAAAGCGGAACAGTGCCAGAGTGAGGGATGATTTACCAGCCCCAGAACGGCCAACGACTCCTACTCGTTGATTTTTCTCCATTGTGAATGACAGACTGTTGAGCACGGGAGGCAGATCCGGTGCATAGCCAACGACTAGATCCTCCACTTCTACCTTGCCCTCTGTCGGCCAAGAAGCAGGTGCTTCCATTCCGCTTTGGTCCTCGATTTCAATATTCGAGTACTCGAGCACCCGTTCCGTCGCATTCATATCCAACTCAACGTTCGCGTACTGTCGTAGAACCATCACAATAGCACTATTGTACTGCAATGCAAAACTCAAAGCAAACCCGGCAAGAGCAGCCGGGATGCTAGGGAAGTAGACCACTAGAGCCGCAGTCATGGTTGAAAAAATGGCTCCCACGACACTCATGCGGTAGTCCAACCACATATTGAACAGCCAGAGATACCACGCTGTCCGTGCGTGCACACTGATCTTCTCATACATGATTCTAATATAGGTATCTGTTTTGTTGAAAGCGCGGATGGTGATGAGACCTGCAAGGCTGGAGCCAAACTGTTCGAAGATAGGGCTTTTTGCTATGCTCTCCAGTCGCTTGACTTCACGAGCCCCGGCGAGGTATATCAAGGACAGTTTCAGACAAATTCCTAGGATCACAGTTGCGAAAATGATCACAAACGGAGAAACGGCCATACCGGCCAATAGAATGCCGGTTATCTCCAGGACGTTATGAATGAACAATCCGATGTCATAACTGAGTCTCACATCGACAGCATAGATGTCTGATGTAAATCGGTTCAGAATGCGGCCCAGGGGAACTGTATCAAGCCACCGGAGAGGCGCACGTAGCACGGCGTAGGTCAGGTCATTGAATAGGTTCTTTGACGCTTCTATTCCGGCTTTCATAAGGGTAAAGTATCTGACTGTCCCCAGTACACAAGCCATAATGGAGATGCCCACATATACACTGAGGTAAAGGAATAGATCCGCATCTGCATTTACAGAAGCTAGGCGGTCCGTGATAATGTCGATGCTCGAGGGATGATGATTTGTGTGTTCTTGTTTGCTAGACGAACTGGTCCATAGTTTCATCCACCATGACTGAAGCAATAATGTCAATAACGGAGCATACCAAGGGCGGGGAACAACTTACACGTCCAACAATGAGGCAAGCATATACAACATATGCACCAAAAATAGTACACCAAAAGTAAATGCTACCTCCCTTCTTACAATAGGCAGCATACACGGAAAGAGAAACCGATCCGGTGCCGTTCGCTTCGTCCTGCACGAATTTTGGTGCATCGGCCTCGCCAATGTTCGCATTCCTGCTCCAGATAGAGCTCCGTCTGCTCTGTCGACTTACGATCGAACTTCGTCTGCTAGCTACAGAGCTTCGTCTGGCTGTAGTTGATGTTCGGTTCCTGGTGCTCGAACGCACTTTATTGGGAGCAGCCATAGGGTCAATGTTAGATTCATGAGGCGCCTTTACAAGGGTCTGGTCCTCGGGTCTTTCTGATTCCTCCAATAAAAGGAGATCCGATAGGCTGTTTTTTCGCCGAAGCTCCTCGACCGTACCAGCGTGCTTGACATGTCCGTTCTCGAGAAAAATTGAATAGTCTGTATGCGAAAGGCAGAGAGTGGCGTGATGAGTGACAAGGATTCGTGTCCGTTTTTGACCAATCTCACCAGCCAGGGCGTGGTTGTAGACATGACGGCCTGTATGAGCATCCAGTGCGCTAAAAATGTCGTCCATAATGAGAATCCCGGCCCGAGAATACAATGCTCTGGCGAACGATACCCGCCAGCGTTGACCACCACTCAGGTTCACGCCATTTGCTCCAATATCCGTCATTTCTTTGTCGGGGAACATTTCAAGATCCTTGTCCAAGGCGCAAGCATAGAGCACCTTGCGATATCGTGTAGGGTGATATGGTAAACCGAATAGGATGTTGTCTCGGATAGTTCCATTCTCAATCCAGGGAATTTGAGCAACGTATGCGATTGCATTGTCGATAATCCATTCTGCACTCGAGATGCGACGGTCATATCGTACATTGAGCTGTGGAGACACAGGAACCTTAACCTTGCCTTGGAGGACGTCACACTCTCCAAGGATTGAGGCGAGCAGAAGGCTCTTTCCAGACCCAGTCTTTCCAGATATCACACTCAGCCCTTTGGACGGGAAGTTCAAATTTAAATTGCGTAGCACAAAGTGTTCGTCGGTATCCCAATCACTGTGATCTTCATCAGCAGGCCACGCGACCGACGCTGCCTCGAATGCTATGTGATTAGCTGGGGTCGTGTTAACTGGTTTCTCGGGACTAGACATATACTTGTCAATGCGATCCGAGCTAATCTTTGCTTCCAAGGCTTTCGACATCAAACCCGGCAGACTCGCCATGGAGAGCTCCAATGATCCGAATATTGACATGGCAGTGAAAGCCACGGATGCAGTAAGCTCGCCATACAGCAATGCGTACACGGTAAGAGAGGCAGCTGACAGCATCAAAGGCCCCAGGATCCAAGTGGATATTAGACCCGTGCTATATAGGAAAGAGGTCCAAAGAGACTGCAACTCTGCATGGCGTCTTTCAGCGATCTTCTTTTCCCATTCCCCTTCGATTGCTGAAAATTTGATTTGTCGAATACCTTGGAGAACTTCAGAAACTACTGCTAGTTTCAAATCTCGTAGCTTCATGAGATCGTCCTGACACTTCGCATATCTTGTGGCGAGGTAGCTGTTGACGGGTATTATCACAGCTGCTACAACGAGTCCTGTCGACAAGCTCTTCCATCCGAGAAGACTTAGCAGGAAGGCGCAGGCAATCGTCAACCTAAGTATGGCATGCGGAATCAGATAACTGTAGCAAGCAAAATCGGCGACTCGTTTCGAATCAACTGCTGCATAATTTATGATGCTCTGAAGCCCCTCCTGTGCTTCCTCATCCTCTTCTTCTGTTTCAAGTAGAGAGGCCGCCGAAGGATCCAGTGCCGATTCTTCGGGCTTATATGTCGTTTTCGCATCTTTTACATCCTTTTTCCGCATAGACTTGGCGAACACCAGCGCTGCCAGCTCCTCGTAAACGGGGACGCCCAATTTTGAGTAAACGGTCCAGAAGAGCCACGAGTCGATGCTTGATGATAGCAGCATAAAACATCCCAGTGCTGATACCCATATCCATGATTGCGAAGTACCCTGTGTGTCTCCACGATCTTCTAAGCACTTTAGGATCCTATACAGAGCCACCTGCGGCCCAAAACTTAGAGCACAAGATACTAGGGCAAGCGTAAGCTGGAGAAGAAACGATCGCCAATGAGCAATAACGAGACTTGTCCATATAGTATGGCCTGTTCTCACACGCTCAAACCGAGTATGAAGAGTTTCAGGGCGGACTGACAGAGGCAGAGCAGGCAAATTGTCAATCTCAAGGCTCTTGTTTTGAACCGCGTGTTGCAACAGTCCATTGATCCAACTGAACGTCATCCGATGCAATATTGAAACTGAGTATTGTTGGTCAACTACATTGCCCTTGTGATACACGTCTGGACGGCGTGGGACTAGAAGGCAGCATATTCCGCGCAGAAAGGCGACCGCGATTTGCGTTACAACCAGTCCGATTGAGGGCCGATTGAATGATTGACGAGATACTAAGATTCCGATGTAGACTTGTAGACATGGGATCAGGAAAGCCAATATGCTAGCGTAAAAGGCCAACTGGCTTTGAGCGAATCTTTCTGTGCGCAACGGCTCAACGAAGAGAGCAGCAGATTGAAGGACGAGGCACGCCTTAAGATATCACATAGATGCATTAGCACTCCCAGTTCAGCAATATCCATCTCGCAAATTCAAGTACGCCAAGGTATAAACTCACCCAAATGCCGATTTGGAGCCAGGATTGGACAATATAGTCTTCAATGCCGACGTGAACAGTAGTGGTAATGGCCAAGCCTAAGGCGATCTCGAATCCTGCCACAGAAAGAAGGCCGATCACCATTCGTTGCCATTTGTCCGAGAATCTCCTCACAGAGTCATCGGTCGCATCTCCGTCCTCATCTGCGTAGAAGGAGCTAGCCAGGCGTGTTCCATCGTGCTGGCTTGTTGTCGACGTCCCATCCAATCGACGAACAACGCTTCTGGCAGCAGCAGTGCTAGTAATCAAAACCAAGGATAAACCAATGTAACTGGTCAGTAACGACAAAATATCCGAATTCGATGCCATTCCTCATCACTCCTCACGGTTAGAACTAATTCTGAGACCAAATCTAAGACAAAAAAGACATGGGAAATGGATTGGACGGAAGATGTTCCAGACGAAAGTATAGTAGTATAGTTGGACAGTAACGCCCACTGCAGAAAATATGTCGCCTACACGCGATTGCATCACGGCATTCCTCTCCTTGCTTTGGCCTGTCCTCGAACTGAGCCAGGCACCACTTGATGGCCGGAATTCTCTCATCATCCTGTCCCGGTGGGCACGGATCGAAATGAAAATCGAAAAAGACTGTGCTTGAGATTCCAGTGAAGCTTATTGGATACCCACTCGGTGTATTCCGTACATAATATCCTGCGTTCCGGATAATTTTGTAGTGAAGAAAGGAGTTAAAGGAATGGATCTGGGCAGCCGTTGACTCCTAGATGCCACGTTCGGCCAATCATGCAAAGAGGCATGTCACGAGAGTGAGCTTTGGTCTATGCATTCTTCCGGGACTGTCCAACGTGAGTAGTTTACACGAAGCAGACAGAAGTATGAGGCAGGCGTTTTCATGTGAATATATACTCCGTTACTGACCATGCACAAGATACTGCATAGTTGTCTAGGATCGATAGCTCCAGCTGAGCGCTCAGCCCGATGCATCTTCATCCATAATGACACTCAAGATGCACCAAACGAGTTTGATCGGGGACATAGTACAGAGTAGTAGACAAGACGCCGGAGGCATTAAGGTACCCTATACACTAACCGCTTTGGGAAGCGGCACCGCATCAATGATTCTCCTTCGGAAAAACTGTTGATCGTTATCGGTGGATGGCAGAAAAGTAATGGACGGTTTTCTCGGGCTTGCTTGATTCTCGTCAATTACGTTCGTTAGGCCGGAGATTTGGTGGAATACACCTTTCCTTTCAGGTGTCATGAAACCACAAATATCATATCTTCCTTCTGCGGCACGGCTTTCCGCTCGGCCCCTCAACCTTCCTCTATCCCACCGCGGAGTTCGCCATTATGCGCAGATAGCGTCGGTACGGGCAAGGCCCTCATTATCCCAATCGAATCTTCCAGTCTTGTTCTCGGATGGACGCCATGTGCAAAGAAGATGGATTACAGAGGCTTACGTCCAGCGAATGAAAGATGCGGAGAAGCAATGGAAAGAATGGGCAGGGGAGATCAAGGCCGGGAAGAGACTCAGTTTTGTGCAGCATCTGGAGCAGAGAGAACTACTGCATGATGTTGTCGGGTTCGTGGAGCATGCAATTATTACAGTTCATTGATTCCGGGCGAGGACTCCATGCTGACTTTGAATTTTCTCAGGGAACGCGATCTTCTACACAAAGTCTTCACCGAGAAGCGAGTCGGCCTCTACGCCGGTGTAGATCCAACCGCTCCTTCGTTGCATATTGGACACATGTTGCCGTTCATGGTCCTAGCGTGGGCCTACGTCTGGGGCTTACCCGCGGTGTTCCTGGTCGGTGACCCTTCTGTGTTGGAAGTCTTAGCAAGTTTGACTGACCCCGGTACAGCTTGGCGGTGCCACGTCTCGAGTCGGTGATCCAACGGGGAGATTGCAAGGGAGGGAACAGGTACAATCATCCATCCGCAAGGCAAACATGGCAGCCATGCACATGCAACTGAAGAAGCTGGGTGCGAGCATCGAGAGATACGGTCAAAGGCACGGGTACGAGACCCAACGGATCTGGAGGCGGTCACTGGTGAACAATAACGTATGGTGGAACAAAACATCATTCATTGAATTGCTACGGGACTTGGGCGCTTTTATGCGACTTGGCCCTATGCTGGGCAGAGACACGTAAGTTGATCGCTGTGATTGTCTGCTGTTTCTGAACATGCGCTCATCTAATAACGTACAGAGTCAAAACTCGACTTGCGAAAGGCGACGGTATGTCTTTTGCTGAATTCTCATACCCTCTTATGCAAGCATGGGATTGGTGGGTTTTGTTTAGAAAGGGTGTCCAGGTCCAGGTGGGAGGCACCGATCAGTACGGTAATATCCTCTTTGGTATGGATGCGGTCAAGTCCATCAGCAGGAATACCGCAAACGAGCAGGACCGGAACGGTCTTGAAAAGGATGTGGACAGGCCAATCGGTCTGACCACGCCATTACTGACAGCTTCGTCTGGCGAGAAACTTGGAAAATCCGCTGGCAACGCGGTTTGGCTTGATAAGGACATGACATCCACCTTTGAATTATACCAGGTCTGCAACTCCTCCACCTCCTTCTCAACAAACCAGCACTGACATGGCCACCAGTTCTTCGTACGAATTCCTGATGACGTCGTTGAACGCTACTTGAAAATGTTCACGTTCCTACCTTTACCAGAGATTTCCAAGATCATGGAGCAACAGAAAGATGACCCGTCAAAGCGTGTTGCACAACATGCTCTGGCTTTCGAGTTTGTGGAGCTCATCCACGGGAGACAAGAGGCAGAAGCCGTATCCGTACAACATCGTCAGCTATTCCGCCCACGGGAATCGACAGCTGAGCCGACTCCTCTGGCTCAAGCCGGGAGACAACCACCAGCCGGTCATTTCAGATCCCCCACAGCGAGCTTCGTCAATCCCCAGGCTGGGAACCAGTACGCCCCCCAAACCAATTTCTCGAACATGCCGTCTGTAAATGTCACTCTTCCGCGGTCCCTTGTCTACGACCAACCTTTCAACCGGGTCCTGTGGCACGCGGGATTGGTGTCATCTAAGAGTGAAGGCCACCGCATTATTAAGAGTGCGGGAGCATACGTGGGATCCCGCCCAGGCGAGAGCGGGCCCATGTCGGATGAGTTGTCATTCACGCCCATCAAGCCATGGACGGCTAACAAGACAGCAGAATTCGTTCACGGTGAGTCTCTGTTGATCCTGAAGCTGGGCAAGTGGAAGTTCAAGCTGGTCAACATCATCAGTGACGTAGAATTCAAAGAGCGCGGGCTTACTGCACCCGGATGGGAATCACAACAGGATGAAAATTGACCAGAAGAAATCTAAATGAGGACATGATACTCTGCTTTTTTGAATGATTTCGTGTATTTATAGACTTTGCACATATCCGAATGCATGTACCATAGCATAATGGCGTATTTCTACTCCTTTCCTTCATTCTCTTTATATCTTGACCTATGTCTTTGTATTATATAAATTGATCGGTTAATATTGTAGTATTTTATTGGCTTTTTTATTATATATGTATTTTTTGCCCTGTCAGGTGTAGACATGCCATATAGTTACCCTACCTGGTACGGAGTACACGGACAAAACCACTGAACGCGTCGACGCGCGACGCCCTTATCGATCACATCTCCGCCCTGCGATCTCTCTTCCTCCACAGCACCGGAGTCTGTTTTTCAGTCTTCCATTGCACTAAAGCTAGAACTTATTTTAGACCGCATTGTTTTAATCCTCGGATGCTTTTACCAACGCTTTAATTGATTCCATCGTCCGCAATGGCCAAAGGAACCCCCGCCGCATCCTCGCCCACGACCGCGACGCCTCCGTCTGCAGCGCTCAAAAAAACAACATCCAGCGCGCAGAACATGAGAAGTCAGAAGTCTATCCTCGGATTTTTCCAAAAATCATCTCCCTCGACACCATCTTCTGCTGCTCGACGCCCAGAGCCCGCGTCTTCGCCGGCAGAATGTGTCTCAGAGAACCGGGGGGCGAACGCTCCGGAGGAGGCTTCGACGGGAAAGAAGAAGAATGGGCTGAAGTTCTCGCAGAAGTTGACGCCTGTTCCGAGTAGTGATTTGGGTGGGATTGATGAGGATGAGGAGAAGGGTGCAGATGGACAGGTGTGTTCTGCGTTATGGCTGTGGTGGTGGTTTGAAAACTGACCAGTTTCGTTTAGTTGCAGACGAGTCCTGTTCAACCCAAGGCCTCTGGTTCTCCGTCACGTCGAGTAAGTAAAATTGATTGCCCATTATGTCGTAATCCTCGTCTGATCCTCATATTCTCCAGTCCAAGAAGCAGGTCAACTACGTCGAGTCCGATTCCGAAGGAGAAGATGATGACGATCAAATCTTTGGCCCCAATCGGAGGAACAGTCGGGTTAATAAGAGGAGGAAGACTTCGCCTGAAATTGATGATGATTTCAAACAGGATGGAAATGATGATGGTCATTCCGACGAAGGTCAGTTCTTGCACTCTTTACACACTCTACATTTGAAAGGTGCTGACAGATCTAGAAATGGACGATTTTGTAGTTGCAGACGAATCGGATGAGGACGCAAAGCCGTCGAAAAAGCGTAAGAGACCCACGAACCGACAGGCACCGAAATCATCGCCGCCGCCGTTTGAGCCAACACCGGCCGACGAAGAATTAGATCTAGACGTCCCAGATGCTCCATCTGGAACGACCGTGAAGTGGACGTATGATCCGGACAATCTCGAACCTCGTCAACAGCGCACTGCTCCTACTTCTTCCAAGAGTCCTTCCAGCGCCGTCAAGCAAAAGGCACATCTCAAAGAACCCGAGGAACGTTACTCATGGCTTGCAAATCTTCGGGATATAGACGGTCACCCCATTGGTCATCCGGAATACGATCCTCGTACTCTTTATATACCTCCGCTGGCATGGTCCAGATTCTCTCCTTTCGAGAAGCAGTACTGGGAGATCAAACAAAAATTTTGGGATACTGTTGTCTTCTTCAAGAAAGGAAAGTTCTACGAACTTTATGAGAACGATGCCACCATCGGTCACCAGATGTTTGATCTCAAGCTCACTGATCGAGTGAACATGCGCATGGTCGGTGTTCCTGAGATGAGCTTAGATTATTGGGCCAACCAATTCGTGGCCAAAGGCTACAAGATAGCTCGTGTGGACCAATCTGAGTCCGCCTTGGGTAAGGAGATGCGTGAGCGAGATGGTAAGAAGAGTGGTGGGAAGGAAGACAAGGTCATCAAGCGAGAGTTGTCTTGCGTCCTCACTGCTGGTACCCTGGTTGAAGGGTCGATGCTCCAGGATGATATGTCCGTGTATTGTGTCGCTATCAAGGAGGCCATCATTAATGACCTCCCTGCCTTTGGGCTTGCTATTGTCGACACCGCGACGGGTCAGTTCTCTCTGTCTGAGTTTGTCGACGATGTGGATATGACCAAATTCGAAACATTCGTCGCGCAGACCCGCCCGCAGGAATTGCTTCTCGAGAAGTCAACAATCTCCCAGAAGGCGCTGCGCATACTGAAGAACAACACCGGCCCTACAACCATTTGGAACTACATGAAGCCCGAAAAGGAATTCTGGGAGGCTGATATTACTGTCAAGGAACTTGATGCGGCTGAGTACTTTGTCTCTCAGGACGACGAAAACCTTCAAGCGTGGCCCGAGACACTTCGACAGGCTCGAGAGAAGGAGTTGGTGATGTCTGCGTTCGGAGCCATGGTGCAGTATCTTCGTATTCTGAAGCTGGACCGCGATTTGATCACCATTGGGAACTTCGCCTGGTACGACCCGATCAAGAAGGCATCTAGTCTCGTCCTAGATGGCCAAACGCTCATCAACATGGAAATCTTTGCGAACTCTACCGATGGTGGTTCGGATGGTACTCTTTTCCAGCTCTTGAACCGCTGCATTACCCCGTTCGGAAAGCGAACTTTCAAGCAGTGGGTTTGCCATCCTTTGGTGGACGCGAAGAAGATCAATGCCAGATTAGATGCTGTTGATGCTCTCAATGCTGACCCGAGTGTTCGTGACCAATTCTCTTCTCAATTGGTCAAGATGCCTGACTTGGAGCGACTTATCTCCCGCATTCACGCTGGCAACTGCAAATCCCAGGACTTTGTGCGTGTATTGGAAGGATTCGAACAGATCGAATACACAATGAGCCTTCTCACTGACAGTGGTTCTGGCGAAGGTGTCATTGGACAGCTCATCAAGTCCATGCCTGACCTGGGCAGCTTGCTTGAGTATTGGAAGACAGCATTTGACCGCACCAAAGCCAAGGAGAACGGCATTCTAGTTCCAAAGGCAGGCGTCGAGGAAGACTTTGACAACTCTCAGGAGTTCGTCGAACAGTTGCACAGTGATCTCGATAACCTTCTGAAGAAGGCACGTCGAGACCTTGGCTCGAGCGCCATTTGCTACAGGGACAATGGAAAGGAAATCTACCAGCTCGAGGTCCCCATCAAGGTGAAGAATATTCCCAAGAACTGGGACCAGATGTCTGCGACAAAGCAGGTCAAGCGGTACTACTTCCCTGAGTTGCGATCTCTCATTCGCAAGCTACAAGAAGCCCAGGAAACGCACAGTCATATCGTCAAGGAAGTCACTGGTCGATTTTATGAACGCTTTGATGAACACTACGCCACCTGGCTCGCAGCCGTGAAGATCGTATCGCAGCTCGACTGTTTGATCAGTTTGGCCAAGGCTTCAGCGTCCCTGGGCGAGCCAAGTTGCCGGCCCGAGTTTGTCGACAATGAGCGCAGTGTTCTTGAATTCGAGGAGCTGCGCCATCCGTGCTTGCTTTCTTCCGTTGAGGACTTCATCCCGAACGACGTGCAATTGGGAGGAGAAAGACCCAATATCGACTTGCTTACCGGAGCCAACGCTGCCGGAAAGTCAACGGTCCTCAGAATGACCTGCGTGGCTGTCATCATGGCTCAAATTGGCTGCTACCTGCCCTGCCAATCTGCCCGCTTGACCCCGGTCGACCGTATCATGTCTCGTCTGGGCGCCAACGACAACATCTTCGCTGCCCAGTCGACCTTCTTCGTTGAACTCTCCGAGACCAAGAAGATCCTCGCAGAAGCTACCCCGCGCTCTCTGGTTATCCTCGATGAGCTAGGCCGTGGAACAAGCTCTTACGATGGTGTCGCCGTCGCCCAAGCCGTCCTGCACCACGTCGCCACGCACATTGGCGCCATGGGCTTCTTCGCAACGCACTACCACTCCCTCGCCGCGGAATTCGAAAACCACCCCGAGATATCCCCCAAGCGTATGAAGATCCACGTCGACGACCAAGAGAGACGCATCACCTTCCTGTACAAACTGGAAAATGGCGTCGCGGAGGGAAGTTTCGGTATGCACTGTGCTGCGATGTGCGGTATTCCCGATAAGATTATTGAATGCGCGGAGGATGCTGCTAAGCAGTGGGAGCATACCAGTCGTCTCAAGGAGGATTTGGAGCGTCGCAAGGGTGGTGGGTCCATTGGTCTAGGTTGGTGGAGTGATGTTGCTTGGGCTCTGAAGGAGTCGACTGGCGAGGGTGAGGGTGAGGGTGAGGGTAACGAGGAGATTTCTGATGCTGGGTTGGAGGTTCTGCGCAAGGCTATTGAGGCTTTGTGATTATAATCATGGTCCGTCTGGTTTGTTATGTTGATTGGTTTTGAAATGATTTCGGAGTACGGTGCTGGGTATGAAGTCACTTTCTGCAGTTGTTCGTGCTAGGGTCCTAATCTGCTCGTATTTGAGCCATGTCCGTTATATTGCCATGTATACCAGGGAATCAGAATAGAACGTGTTAAACGATATGTTTCTGATTTCAGAACCGCATGAAGAAAGTATCCTTTGAGCTCACATAACCTCCCTTCCAACATAAATATCCACTTATTGGTGACCAAAAACAACACAACCCTATTGGAAATATCAAGACACGATCTCGTATCAAATCCCAAGAAAACCCAGCGACGACAACTCAAGCCGCACAATTCTCCAACTTGACATACGGAAACAGCTCATCTTCCATCTTCAAAGGTCGCGCGGAGGGAGTACTAGGCTCGTCACCACTATCAATCACCCGCGGTTAGCTATGTATCCCAACAAGAGTATGTGAATCAACACTAATGAAAATATACCTCTCATCCTTAAACTCCTTCACCTTAGCCTCTTTCGCGGGAGTTCGCTGCTTCTTTTGCTTGGTGGGCGATTCCTCAACACCACCGTTTCTGTTATCCTCACCACCCTTGGCGGCAGTCTTGCGCTTGGTAGGTGCTTTCTTTGGAGTCGCAGAGGGCGTATCGTCGGGGGTACTACTCGCACCACCGCCATTGGCGGGATTCGTAGCGATATATTCAGCCAACTTGCGCTTTGCGTTACGGTAGACAGTGTTCGCAGTGGCGCCATTCTTGTAGCCAGACATCTGGGCGAGCTTTTCGTAGTCCATCTGCTTTGGCTGTTAGGTCAGGGTTCTCATTTAGGATGTGGTTGATGAAGATGGGTGGGTTGGTGAGAGAGGCAGACCTTTTGCTGTTCGCTCGCGAAATAGCCGGCCAGGAGCATGAGCTTTGTTTCGCTGGGTGACAAGCCCAGCGTGGCATCGGATTTGGCTCTTCCGGACATGTTTGGTAGTTTTGGAGGTCAGGAAGGGAGAAGGGGGTTAGAATTGTAGGGTTCGCAGTTTTCTCATATAGTTGAGCGGGGGGACGGTGGGACGTGTTAAGGAAGTGGAGGAGAAGAGGGAATTCAGGAAATACTATGTGCCCATGGTGAAAGAGCAGGATTGAGTAGTACTCTGTGTCATTCAGTGAATAATCAAAAAGAATGAAGCCCCAGGCTAAAACACAAAGACTGGGGTAGACCTGTATTCACCAGCACTGAAACTGTGAATGTGTTCCTATGCGCTACTAGGAAGCGAAGAGATCCATTATATTCATTCAACGTTTCTTTGGCACATTGCTCTGTATCTGCTTGTATACATGCTCCCACAGCTCCGGATAAAACGTCGTAGACTGCCTCCCCGGCTGACTCTCCTCCGTCGCCCAGAACTGTTTTAACGTGCTTCCCTTCCACCAGGGCAGCGGAGCAGGTTTCTGATTCCGAAAGCTCACGGGCCGTAGCAACGCTTTGTCCGCAACGAGATCGCCCACTCGCACTTCTGTCTGGCGGGGGATAGTGGTGAATTTCATGGTGTTGATGTAGAGGGTAGCGGTAGGGGGGAGGTTTCTTGCGTATTGGATTGCTTGTTCGCGCGAGCGACGGGCGAAGACGGGGAGGGCTAGGTGGACGAAGTTGACGAATGGGGCGGAGGTGTAGGCGACGAAGAGCATGGGGATTGTGCCTCCGACGACCACTAAGACCAGTGTCAGCTTGCATTTCCAAGGAGATCGGGGGCATGGGTGCTTACCAGCAGGAGCTAGGTACCACGGGTATTCATCAGCGGCAAAGGCCGGCGCAACGAGGAGACAGGATGCGCCGAAGAGGAAGATCGTGGTGAGTCGTAGCATTCCCAGGAAAAGTGTCCGTCCCGTTCCTCCATGGTAGATTAGAATGCGCTCCGGTGGTCCTATACGAGACGCAAATCAACATGAAGTCCAAGCTTTATAGATGTCCGTCATTCGTACCTCGTCGGATAGCGGATTTTGCATGTGCGGCCGGGGATGTTGCCGGAGTACGCAGGCCAGCTGGGGAGCCATCTTTCGTCTTCAACAGCGGAGCTTCTTCCTTTGGTGTTCGAGGGGTCTTTGGAGCAGGAGAATTCGTCGTCGTCTTTAAGCGGGCAAACAGTCGGCTGCTGAGATCTCTCCGCACAGCCCGGGGTAACGTGCTTAATTGCGGATGAAGTAACAGGAGGGTTGGGCGCATACTGGACATTCTGAATAGATAAATCGCAACCCAATTGATCCAATACAGAGGGGAAATCGATTTTCTGGAGAATGAAGCGCGGAAAAGAAACGCCCTCCACCGCGAAACTGCGGATTTCCCCGTGACCGCGGAGGCTTGGCGCTTGTGCTTTGTATCAACATTCGGTGTCTCTCTTCCCTTCATACTCTCGACTTGACACGTCCATATGATACATATTGCCCTTTGAGCCCGTCTAATATCCTCTCTTTGACTGACGGGAGCTCCGGGCCATGAACAGCTCTCGATTGCCCTGCTAACTCGCCATGTCGTCGGCTTACGGTGGCCTCCTACGGCCAATTCTACTGATAGCTATCTTCTTGCTCTCCGTGATACTCCCCGGACACGCCTACGAGTCTCTCACCGACGAAACCCTGAAATCCCTCCCCCGACCAAATAATGACTTCGATATCAACTCCGGCGCCCTCCTATCTCCTATCCTCATACCTCGTGTCCCCGGGACCTCAGGTCACACCGCCGTCTTAAACCACTTTGCGGACTTCTTCCGGACAAGTTTACCCAAATGGAGGGTTGAATATCAGAATTCAACACAAAAAACACCAGTTTCGAAAGGCAAGGAAGTCCCGTTCGTCAATTTCATCGCAGCGCGGGACCCGCCATGGACTGCCGTGGGAGATGTAGGACGGCTTACGTTGGTCGCGCATTACGATAGTAAATACGAGCCGGAGGGTTTTATTGGGGCGATCGATAGTGCTGCGCCGTGCGCTATGATTATGCATGCCATGCGGAGCATTGACGAAGCTTTGACGCGGAAATGGGAGAAGATGGAGGCAGAGGGTCATGCGGATGCGTCGCTGGAGGAGCAGAAGGGGATACAGATAATACTGTTGGATGGAGAGGAGGCATTCGTTCAATGGACTGCTACTGATTCGTTGTACGGGTCGCGCGCCTTAGCGGAGTATTGGGATAATGAAGTGAATCCCGCTATGTCGTCATTCAAGACCCCGTTGAACTCGATTTCCCTTTTCGTCCTTCTGGATCTTCTGGGCTCCAAGGATCCGGCCGTGCAGTCTTACTACCAGACCACGCACTGGGCTTATCAAAACCTCGCGACCATAGAGCAGCGTCTTCGGGATCTCAAGCAGTTCAAATCGGCCGATAGCCAGCGGTGGTTCATCGACGGCTCGAAGGATGACCACACCCTCAAGACATACGGTGGCATACAAGACGACCATGTTCCATTCCTTCAGCGTGGAGTAGAAATCCTGCATCTTATCGATGCTGCACCGTTCAAGGGATTCCCCAAGGTCTGGCATACCATGGATGACAATGCTGAGAATCTGGACATGAATACCGTCGAGGATTGGAGCATGCTCGTCACGGCATTTGCGGCGGAGTGGATGGAGCTGGAGGGATTTTTCGAACCTGCTTCTGGAAAGCGAGGTAATGGGAAACGCTCTGCGAGCGATGACTGGGACAAGACTGAGCTGTAAGCTTTTCCTTTCTTGCTCTTTTGCCGAATATAAACCTCTTTTTATCTTCTTTAACCGTTGTATATATTATATACATGACTGGCCAATTATATATACAGTGAACTATGCTAATCTGATTAATTCACAGCTTTGAACAGTAGTGCCTATTGCAGTCAGCCTCCCAACATTGAAGTATATATCACAATAATTTCAGATCATGCTCATTTACGCCTGTCAATCCTTGGCCTGATACCCTGGCGGTTTGTGTAGTTATGCTGCTGGCTTGAGCTGTTAGTACTTTTTCCAACACCAAAAATTAGCGCCAGCTTTGAACAGCCTTGAATGGTTACATAAGTTGGATCCTGCGCGGCTCAACTATTTTTAGGTATGCAGGTTGACGCTGGCATGTGGCGGGGTAGGGTTGTTAATTCACTCGTACGCCATATTTACTCCCTCTTCCACATCCTCCGCACCAACAACCTCTCACAAAATGCATTTACTCGAATCGCTAGCTTCATTTCTCGCGGCATCAACGGTTGCGGATATGAGTTCGTCATCTAACCTCCCGAAACCGTTATCCAGATTCCTTGCCGCCGGTAGTGGCGCCTATGGTCCGCCAATGTGGGAAAGAGTGGGAGAAGTAACCGACAATATCCGCAATGGTGCAGCAGCGTACGGCCCACCAATGCTGGAGAAATTGGGTGAGGTAACCAACAATGTTCGCGATGGTGCAGCAGCTTACAGCCCACCAATGTTGAAGAGATTGGATGAGGTAACCAACAATGTTCGCGATGGTGCAGCAGCTTACAGCCCGCCAATGTTGGAAAAGTTGGGTGAGGTAGCCAACAACGTCCGCCATGGTGCAGCAGCGCCAGTGTGGGAGAAAATAGAAGAGGCAACCCACAATGTCCATAATCATGCAGCAGCTTACGGACCACCAATGCTGGAGAGATTGGGTGAGGTAACCGACAATGTCCGCAATGTTGCAGCAGCGTACGGCCCGCCAGTGTGGGAGAAACTAGGAGAAGTAACCCACAGCGTCCGCAATGGTGTAGCAACTCACGGCCCACAAGCGTGGGGAAAAGCAGAAAAAGTAACCCGCAATGTCCGTCAAACTCCTCACTTTATATGCCACCAGATGCTAATGTTGCACCAGGCTGCTCAGTGGAGTGTTAAGAACCCCGGTTCAGCTGTTTGCGCGGTTGCTGGAGTTGGGGGTGCTATGGCTGTTGTTGCTCCAGGCATAGTATCTGCGCCGATTCTATCTTCAGCAGGGTTTGCTGCTACTGGAGTCAAGGGTGGTAAGTATTGAGATATGTACATGTTCCTGCCTGTTCGAGTCTAATAGGGATTTAAATGAATTTAGGCTCGGCCGCTGCTGCCATACACGGTACCATTGGGAACGTCGGAGTTAATAGCTTGTTTTCGCTTCTTCAGAGTGCTGGAGCCAGTGGCCCTGGGCTCGCCGTTGTGAATGGAGTTGTACAGGCTGGTGGTGCTGTCGCAGTGGGTGCTAGTGGTGGAGTGGCATGGGTAAAGTCGATGTTTTGATTGAGGACAGTGGGATTGGGTATAGTGAGGTGCGTTTAAATGGGTGCTAAGGAGTCGTGAGCAATTTGCACAACCAGGTTAGAATGAGTCCTAACCCTGCCGCAACCGATCAAATGGAATGGCTTGGGTTTGTATCATTTGCGAATCAGAGACAACTACAACGCGCCTGGCTTAAGGTGACAAGATGTAGCATTCCAAAGGCATGTACTAGTGTAGCCTACGATTTGCCATGTGTGTGTGCGAATTCTCTGGGCATCTTTCACAATTGCCTCATAATTATCCTGGATTTCTTGTATCGCTCGACAAACTTCAGCGAATTAGCGGTGGTGAACCAAAGAAATCGGCGGAAGCGATCCATGGGCAGCATGGGCGCCCGGTGTCAAGTTGACGAAAATGGCGTCTCTATAAATTTAAAGATGTATTGATGGATCGAAATTCTCTGAAGATGCGTCAATCCTGCGATGTTTCAATTCATAGTATGCTATGGACTCGACAAGTACTGCCACTGGCGATAATGATATTGCCAGCCTTCAGAATGACGAGGACAGGTACGCTACCTATAAGAATAGCCAATTGATACTCATCATTGATATGTAGTAGATTCCTTGCTATCTATCGACTTCTGTCCAAATGGCAAAACCAACTAGAATACTTTCTTTATCAATTCTGCAAAACTCACGCGCCACAGCTTCTTGTTGACTGTCACTGGTCTTGCCCCGAGGAAGCAGAGCTGACCCAGCTCAGTGAGAAGTTTACTGAATACTTTTGTTTCCACAATAAACGTGTCTTCCGTGACCATGGTGTATCTGAGGAGGAACGAGAGTCTTTCTGTACCAAGTTGCAGAGTGTTCGCCGAATCCGAAATTCCGCTGTTCATCGGGTACACCCAAGCGCCTACACGATTAGGAGTTACGCGAATGATGCTCTTGACGTTTTGAAGATTGTGCAACGACTGGGAAATGAAGAATTCAAAAAATCATTCAACAACCCTGTGAGCATGAAGCTGATTCGTTTTGCTAAAGCGAGAGCAGAAGACTAACAAGCATACTCAAGTTAAACGAAATCATCCAAACATTTTGGGAAATCAACAACGACGGGATAATGGCATCCCAGGGTCATCCAGTGGCCCAGACCAAGCCAGAATGCATACCACTCCTTCCGAAAATGGAACAGAAAGAAGTCAATATGAAACGTGGTCTCGAGGATCAGAAGATAGCCGCACAGAGAAAAGCCTTCAATATTGCGAAGGCGGCTGAAGATTTCGAAGACTCAAAAAGGGCAAAAGATGTACGTTTGCGTCGAGTTGAGCAACAGGAAGAAGAGGCTGAGCGAAAGAAGATCGAGAAAGCTGAAAGATTCAAAAAGCAAGAGGAAGATGCGGCAGCGAGAAAGGCAGAGAGAGACGAGAAAGCAAAAGGGGAATGCAGAAGTTGAAAGTGCAGAGAAAGCCGAGGAGTTAAGGAAACAAGAGGGAAATGCAGAAGCAAAAAGGACCGAGGAAGCTGAGAAAGCAAGAGGGAAATGCGAAAGCAAAAAGGGCACAGAAAGCCGAGAAAGCAAAGAAGAAAAAGAAGAATGCGGAATCCCAAAGAGCAGAGAAAGTCGAAGAGAGGAATAGGTCAAAGAATTGAGTTAACTTCAAAGGATATTATATGAAGGAGTTAGTCTTAGGCCATGGCAAGACTCGAAGAAACAGAACATAAGGAAAAAGCGAGTGAGCATCTGGAAATTGAAGACTGCCAGTGAAACAAATATTCAAGAGACCGGCATTTACGTTTTATGTTATGTCTTTGAATAAAAGGTCTTTTTGTTTGGCATAGTAGACAGGCACTTGAAAAGCCAACAGCTCGATGTTCAAAAAGAGCAGCAATAATGATGCCCTGTCTGTATTTCAATCCATTATTATCCTCCATCATGTGTCCCGACTGGCTACCACAGTCCTGAATTAGAAGCCGAAGGACTATATAGTACTGTACGGTGTATCAGTATACTGACAGATTGGTGAAGATATGAATGGATGATCTTATTTCCCCTGATTCCTCATCATAAACAAGCTACCATATTTATCAATAATCTTCCACGCGTCAACAATGGCCCCAATGTCCTATTAAAACCAATGCCACTTCGCCCCCATCCTCTGAAAGTATCCAAACAACGCCCCCTTAGGCACATATCCCTCATAGGTATGCTGCCACCTCGCCGCCCATGAACCCACAGCGACACCCGACTCTGTAAATCCCAGCACCTCCAACACCCACGGCAGCAAGACGAACAGGATCCCCAGCGCAATCAAGGTTGCGTAAACAGGGTGCTCCTTTTTAAAATCGATAGCTGCATCGGTGGCCTTTTTCAAGGCGTCAGCAGCGGGACGAGCCAAGGCCGCGCCAGCTTCAACGGCAGCCGTTAAGCCTCGGAGAATGGCTTCGACAAGGGAATCGGTCCAGCCGGTTGCGGTGACTTGTTCGTTGACGCTTTTGTGGAGCTCGATGGTTGTAGGGGATGTTAGGATGGCAGTGATGATGTTGGACGCGGCATGGTCAGTGGTTGTTGTCAGGCTTGCTGTATCGGCGGCGTCACCGAAGAGGCAGGGGAGGATGGAGATTAGAAATGACATTTTGGGCTTTCAGGTTTGGAAGGGAAGATGTCCTTATGTTCGGAAACTCGGCGTTGTAAGGAATTAGGGGCTGTATGCTGTGTTGTTCGGCGCTTAAAAGAATACCTACACGTGATTCAACATGCATCGACCACGTGATTAGACAAAGACACGTTATGTCGTGCTTGATATAAAGCATATTGCTATGGGTTAGATCGTTTGTAAATGAGATACTTCGTGGAGCCCGGCGAGGTTCATTGAGTAAACATATGCTCTTGGTGGACTGTGGACCAGTCAAAATACCGCAAGTATCACAGCATTAATTGTTCCAGAGAAAGGAAGCATGCCAGTCCAGGAATATCGGAATGAACATGCCATCAAATTCATAACGAAATTAGGGCATATCATCTATCCAGTTCCGGGGTAGACCCGGTTACCCCACATTTTAGTAGTCACCACAAAGTTCTCCATCGCCGCTTCCGCTCTGAAAGCCCCGAGAAGCTGCAAGAGATAGAGAAATGAGTTGAGAAGACAAATGGACTGCTTTGTTGATGAGGATGATGTTGGGAATGAACCAGGAGATCTTGGGGTTTGTCCGTATTCGACGCCGTGGCCTGGAAGGATTTCTTGTGAGACTCCGATTACCCTAGACCTTTATATGCTTCTCAAACAGCTCTAATCTGAAATGTAAAGCATCGCTTGAGCTACACTTGTAATCTTCACAATAGAGCAATTAGTACATTGAATACTGAATAGGAAAACTGTATACAGTACAGACAGACCACAGAGCAGCAGAAAGGCAGGGAGTAGAGCTGCCCCAAAAAGGGCAAGAATGCTGCAAAGAAGTAAAAGTAATGTACAAAAGTGCGGAAGACTGTATATATAGCAGTGATGTATTTAATGATTTCCCCCCTTCTTTGCGGGGGAGGGCATATGATATCGGGCCAAACCTCCCCTAATAATGAAACTGATGATCCAATTCCATTTACACCATGTTTCCCAACATATATCCCGCCATCTCTACAACACCCCAAGTAGGCTGCAACACCGCTCGCAAAACTGCAGGTCCCGGGCATACACCACGTAATCCCCAAGCGAGCCCGAATGTCACAGCTCCAGTCACGAACCGCCAGTCAATATCCGCCACAGTAGCAGTAGGAAGTTTCCATTGTTCAGCGAGAGTTGGCTTGGAAGGCTTCCCGTCATCTTTATCTCCGTGTTGTCCGGGTTTCGCAGATAAGTAGGTGATAAGCGACGGGCCAATCCCAAATAGTATGATCAGAGCGAGCGAAGGATCGAAACGGGAAGGATCCGTAAGGAACGCAAAGAATCGGAGTACTTTCGCGGGATCGGCCATTCCGGAAATAAACAAGCCCAGACCAAACTCCAGACCCGCCAGATACGAAAAGGCCGTCTGGGATTCCTCCGATCGGTTAAGCGACTTGGGGACAATGAAGCAGTTAGTGATGCCGGTGAGGATAGTTGCGGCTGCCATGAATCCGAGTTCGAGGGTTGATGGGTAGAGCGGGGTGTAGCAGGGGATGCCATTTGCGCAGGCAGGAATGTTTTGGCCTCCGTTGACGAAATTTGCTGTGAGTAGGGCAGTGATGAAGAAGACAGCTGTTGCGATTAACGAGCGAGGGGATAGGCGAGAGAGACCACAGAGCATGTGGCCTGAAGTGCAACCACGGCCATTCTACAAAGAACACTTGTCAGCCAGTGCCTCCTCATCTGTCCATAGTTTACTCACCTTAGTTCCCCATCCCAACAAAAATCCAACACCCAATGTAGATGCTATAGAAGCCCACGAGCTCGGAGCGGCGGGATACGTCGGTAACAACGACGGGGCGAACCAGTAAATCGGGACTGCACTCGACACAAGGCCCACGATTATAGGCAGGTTATAGCGATTCGGGTTGAAAACACTCCCTGCGAGAAGCGAGGAGATTCCAAAAACGGCTCCGTTGTGTAGTAGGAGGCCCGAGGAGCCTTGGAATAGCAGGAGGGCACCTAGGGAGGTGTGGACCGGGGTGAACATTATGCGATAGCCGATTCAAGCCATTCAATCACAATATCCCCAATGTGCAAACAAGTGTCGAGTTGTACTCATAGTACGTTGATTTTTCGGCGTGAAGAAAGGGAGAGTCGCCGATGACGGTTTCGGGGACCATAGCGATGATCCCCGAAGGAGAACGGGTTCCATGGATCGGTGTCCTCGCCGCTATCGATTAAACTAACTTCGTGATTTGCGAGGTATCTTGGTTCCACTTGAATTGACACCTCCGCTGCTCTCATAGTCCTCCGCAAGGGACTTGGGAGATCTCGGAGAATTCATGGCGTCATGCTTTGCTGGCATTATCTCAAATAAAACAGTGGGGCCTGAAGATCATGTATCATCAGTCAAATGCATAAAGAGATCGAACCGAGAGAAAATGGACAGATTAAGGTAAGAATGAAGATTGAAAAGCGCGAGGAGGAAAATGAAACAAAGAAGACGAGGCTAGCGGGGTCACATGGGTATCACGGGGGAGCTGCAGCCCTATCACCCAGGTCACGGGGTCTGCACCAGGGAAGTCTTCTCCAACTCTATGCTACTTGTATCTCTAGTAGCACCGCCCAGGACACACGTCCACCCTAGTGCACAAGGTGACACTATCTTACTCGTGGTGGTGGCACGCATAATGGCACGGTTTGTAACCTGTCACACTCGAGTCTGGGGAGGATATTACTAGCCATTGATGGCCAATGGAGAGCAAGTCTGCGGACCTGGCATCAGAAGATGATACCTTACCTTGTATAACAATGGACTGCGGTGTTTATTGGTTCTCTGTCGTCCCATGCCATCGACTGACACATCCGAGGCGCATTCGGGACACTTTAATCATGAAGGATGGAGTAGATACCCACGAATCTGTCTTCTGGATGACTCCCCTGGGCTCCTTTTCTGCACGAGGTTGTGGCAGTTGATACAGGTATTTTGCTGAATTGATATCTACTACAGAATCCCCGGAGGTAACCGTATGTTCACGCAGAGGACAAGTGCATAGTCCATGCTGAAACAGTTTATAATTATCACATGTTTTGATATTTCCATAGCCCACCAATCTAGAAGCTCATAGGACCCTCTTACTTTTCTGCGCTATCAAGCGGACGGGTCATTTGATGTGTAGGGATTAGGGAGCGGGAGTATCGGGGTATTTATTTATTTCTATCCTGATTGGGGAAAGTTGCTCATTCATCCATTGACATCCTTATCAGTTTTATAAATACCCCCAATCTATCATTGAGAACGAGACAGCAAAATGAGCAACAATACAATTATCCGAGCCTGCCTCCTGGCTGCTCTAGGAAACAACTTGGCTCGTGTGAAATTCCCAGAAGCCGGAACCATCGACGCGAATCCATACAACCTCGACCTCCCCATTGTGCCAGCTGCAATCACCGTCCCGCAATCAACAGCGCAGGTCGCCAATGTTGTCAAATGTGCAGCGAATAATGACTACAAAGTACAGTCCAGAAGTGGAGGTCATAGCTATGGTAATCACGGTACGTTTGAGTTCCTGCCCAGGGTCGTTGACAACACTCGACTAATTTGAGACGCTTCTACGATAGGACTCGGAGGCACGGACGGCGCGATCGTGGTTGATCTGAAAGATCTCAAACAATTCTCGATGGACGAATCTACATACACCGCTTCAATAGGATCAGGAATGTTGCTGGATGAAGTCACCCACAAACTCTACGACAACGGCAAGAGGGCCATGGCGCACGGAGTCTGTCCCCAAGTCGGTGTCGGTGGCCATTTCACCATCGGAGGTCTGGGACCAACCGCGCGACAATGGGGAAGCTCTTTGGATCACGTCGAAGAAGTCGAGGTCGTGTTGGCCAATTCCAGCATTGTCCGGGCATCGAACACACAGAACCAGGATGTTTTATTTGCGATCAAAGGCGCTGCTGCTAGTTTTGGAATCGTTACGGAATTCAAGGTACGCACTGAGCCAGCACCGGGTGTCGCTGTGCAGTATACCTATGAACTCATCTTGGGAAATACAACTGAGCGAGCCAGAATTCTGGCAGACTGGCAGGATTTCATCTCGGACCCTGATCTTTCTCGGAAATTCGCCTCGATCATGGCATGCTTCTCACCGGCGACTTCTATGGCTCTAAAGAAGAATTCGACGACCTTGGTCTCGCGGACCGCTTTCCACTTTGCAAGCCGGGAAAAATTGATGTCTTAACCGATTGGCTAGGCATGACAGGTCATGCAGTGGAAGAGATTGCCCTAGGCATTTTTGGCGGAATTCCGCTTCACTTCTATGCCAAATCAATGGCATTTACCCGAGACAGTCTCATGTCTCAATCGACCTTCGAAAAACTCTTTGACTATCTCGACAACACTGACAAAGGCACACTGTTATGGCTCGTTTACTTCGACCTACAATCGGGAGCCACAGGTGACGTTCCCAACAATGCAACTGCCTATGCTCACCGCGATACGCTATATTGGCTACAATCCTATGTTATCAACTTAGCGGGCCCTGTCTCTAATACGACTATTGGATTCTTGGAGGGAATCAACAATCTCATTGCGCAGGATGTACCCAGTGCCAATACGCGTGCGTATCCGGGTCTACGTGGATCCGTTGATGACGGACTCTCAAGAGCGTTATTGGGGGACTAATTTGCCCAGATTGGAGAGGATTAAGGCGGCTATTGATCCGGATGATGTTTTCCATAATCCTCAGAGTGTGAAGCTGAGAAAGCAGGATTTATGATGGGCAGGAGTTCAGGGCAAGAGCGAAAGCCTTATTTCTACATCAGAGCATTAATATTCAACCTAAACCCAGCGTATTCATAGAACCAACATGACTGGGGATTGTTCCTACACCCGCTTCGACTGGTGGAATAAGTAGTGGAATTCCAACACATATGCCCAACACCATTATATCTGTCAGTCCTAAAATTGAGAGTCTCTTATCCATGCTCTCAAATCTCACATCAATTATCGGCACAGGTATAGAATGTCACATGATGCATGACGTCACATGATTGACAGAGAGAAAGAAGGGACACACCTTGGAGCTCTTCATCTCGCAACGTATTTACACATCGTACGGAATAACCGAGGATACAATTGGAAGTTTTATCTAAAACCTTCCATTTCTCACCTTTCGTGCCCGTCAAAGAAACTGTTGACAAAACGGCAATGAGTTGACAGGGATATATGATCCAAGACGAGTTGGCATTTAGCAGACTGGGTTGATCATTCGAACACCACTATCATGAAACGCGCCCTGAGTGTGGACGAGGAGATACTAAGCTCTTCAGCAAAGAAAGAATGCCACGAGAGAAATGGAAAACTGCCAACTATCACCAGTCTGGATGCTCCTGTCTCTCCTCCAAGACGACGTTCTCGCCCTGAAAAACAACCTCCAGCGGCACCAGCGATAGCCCAAAGAGGCACGAATATCACCGGAGTAGCATCAAACTCACCACCAAACCTAGCAGCAATTGAAGCCGGCCAAGTCGAAGTTTCAGATCATTTGAGCATCTTCTCCTCGCATCTTAGCCAGTGCATTCGTCCGTCAACATCATCCGACATACCCCGTCTCCAAATATCAGACTGGAAGGATCTCTACCGCCGCAACGAACGACTCCATGGGAGACATTTCGTGGTCCATCAACATGATCACCCCATCGCAGGACCACATTATGATCTCCGGCTACAGTTCTCAGAGTCTAGTTCTGTTAGCTGGTCGGTTATGTATGGATTACCGGGCGATCCGAATAGTCGACGGTTGAATCGGAATGCGACTGAGACGAGGGTGCATTGTTTTTGGGTATGCTCCCTTGATGTTAACAGTTGGACCAGGCTGATGTGGAATGATAGAATCATCTCATTGAGACAGCGAGTCCTAATACAGGGAGCATGGTTATATGGGATACTGGGGAGTATGAAGTGCTGCCCTATCAGATGGAATCAACCATGCCGGAGACGGACGATTCGCGTTCTGTTAGCGAAGACAGTGACAGTCCTGTGCAAGAGCATAGGAGCGAGAGTGAGAAGCTCTGTGAGGCGTTTCAGAATGTAAGTCCTGGCCATGATTACATGGAACCATCAAATATTGATCATTTGAAGCGTAAAATCCGTCTACGACTACATGGAACCCGTCTACCACCAAACTACACCATCATCCTACGACAAGACAAAACCACACACCAAGCACCACTTCGATTACCTCAGAAACGGTGCAGGCGCACTCGACCAAGATTACAGAGTCAATCCACCCTTACCTCTTCTGATTCTTCTCCTTCACCACCGTCATCACCATCGTCTAAGCAAACATATCAACTATCAACAACACAATCTAATCCCGAACCCGCAGAACCCAACACAAAAACCGACTTGGATTACGAAAAATCGGACTACCAAATTCGCCTTGACAACGCCTACCCCGGCTCAACAAATACAATCGGCTCCATTCACCAACGAAGATGGTTCATCACGCTAGACCGTGTTAATTCTGGGTTTGAGTATGAGCCGAGGAAGAAGAGATGGGTACGGAAGAAGGATCTAGATATGGGGGAGTTGGTGGGCTTTGAACCGTTCTATGTCAGGGGTCCTGAGATAGAGAGAAGTGTGGTTACGGGAAGATTAAGGAGAGAAGTTCTCGAGGATGAAGGAGTGCAAGGCTTTATACCAAGACAGGGCTGGAGAGCTGTATTGGAATGATGCATTCTTCTATGATAATTACTCTAATATGCCTTCAGTCTATTACAGTCTATAAAGAAAGGAATCAACCAACAAAAACCTGCACAACAGCCTCATTCCCCCACCCACTATCCAACCCCATCCCCCTCCACGCACCCAACACATCAACCGCCAAAACCCTACTCCCCTCACCCCCCTCCTTCCAAACCGTTCTCCTCGGCACCGCCTTCCCAGAAACCATCACCATAAAATTTCTCGCAATACTATGATCCTCCAAATCCGAGAAATAAATCCCCAGCGTCCCCAGCGCCTTTAGCGCGATATCGAATCGCAAACGTCCGTTTTCGACAATAAACACATCGTAGCTTACTATCGCCGCCGCGCCGGTCATTTTACCAAGTAGTCCTAGTACGGCGACGTGCGTGAGGTTACTCGTGCCGGAGCCGCAGCCGTGACTTCCGCGTAGTGTGAAGGAGTGTGTTGGGTAGGCTGTTAGGATTTCCCAGCCCCTTTGGCCTAGTTCGGCCATGACGAGGGAGTTTTCGTCGGCGGGGTGCATGGGGTCGCTGACGCGGCCGCTGGTATGCGCGCGGACGACGTACCGCCCGTTAGAACCCTCGTGGATACCCGGAAATTCTCGCAGGCAGACGAGTTTGCAGGATTCTGAATCTTGGACGTTAAACAGGCCGAGGATACCGCTTCCTGTGCGTGCTGGGCCTGTGTATGTGCCTACGGAGAGGACGTGGCCTTCGTTGTAGTCGTGGTACATGTCCATTGCGCGGCCGACGATGCTGGGGCGGAGGATGACTGTTGTGCCGTGGGTTGTTGGGGCGGTCATTTGGTTGAGGACGGCGAGGTCATGGTTACCTGGTTCGTCGGTGATATAGATGGGGCCGCCGGAGACGCAGCGTGCGGCTGCATGGAAGGAGGCGTAGGGGTGGGATGTTTGGAACATGTCCCAGTCTGGGAGGACGTTGAGGAAGCGGGTGAGGAGGGTGTTGTGGGCGTTGCAGAAGACGTGCCACGGGTGGCTTGTTTTGATTGCTGGGAAGAAGTCGTCTGAGTTGCGGAGGGGGATGGATGGTTTGTTTGTGGGGAGTTGAGAGTGGAAGATTGCCTGGGGGAAGGTTGACATGCAGGAGATGGATCTTGTGCTGAAGTGTTTCAGGGACGCGATGGACCAGGCGTCTTGGTAGGAGGGTATGAAGCGGCGGCGGTCTTCGGGGGTTGCTAGTAGGTCGAGGAAGAACTGGGCGTCTGTTTTGACGGAGTCGATGCCGACGGAGGTTAGGTAGGAGTAGAATTCGTCGTAGAAGGTTTGGATGTCTTCTGGTTCGATGGCGAGCATGATGCCGTTGTCGAAGGCGTGGGGTAGTGGCGCTCCGGCGGCTGGGTCTTTGATTTTGACTTCTTTTGTCTTGAAGCGCTGGGCGAGGTCGCCGTTAGGCGAGATACCGCCCCAGTATCCGAAAAGTGCGTGCCAGACAGCGATGTGCTCAATGCTTGGTTGACGCTGTTGAATGGCTTGGACGGTTTGTCTGAGTCCTTCTGGGAATGCGCGAGGGTTGCCCTCGAACTGCGTCCAGCGCCGCTTGAATTGCGAGTCGCCTTCGTTATCTAATGCTTGCCAGTTATCGTCAATGATGAGGTTGACGATCTTGATGCCGTGAGACTTGAGCGCGTCTAGGGCGTGCAGGATTTTTTCCTCTGTCAGGTTCTGACCCAGGCCGTTCCAGGTACAGTATGTCAAACCGTCGTACCACTCCGTTAGCCATTGTACTTTGGGGTCTTTTTCAACCATAACAAGGTCGTCTCCTGTAGGTGATGCTGAGCTCGACGGACGTTCTTCCTCCTCTGGTTTTTCTTCGCTCTTCTCGTCCTTCTTCTCGCCTTCATTCTCCTGGCTAGCGACCCGGACCAGCTTTCGCGCTTCATACATCACCGCACCCATAGCAACTTCAAAATCATAAGCAACAGCAGCCAGAACCTTAAACTTGGTCGTCTCCGTATTGTCACTCTGAGCTTTGACAATAACCTCTCCCTTATCACCGGACTGAAACAGCGTCAACATATGATCAACACCAGAAACACCCAAAAGAACAAGATGCGTCCCATCCGTTCTCAAAAACGAACACAAAACCGCATCCTCCGTCAACTGGAACGTCTTCCTCCCATGCCTCGGCCCCAACCACGGCGTCCATATCCGCACCAGCGAGAAATTCCGCACAACAGACGACGGCACACCAAGAATGAATTCTTTAATCGTAGACTCTGTCTCTGTAGCCGGAGGAACACCCCCAGATACCTGCCATAGCACCGAGTTAACAGCTTCACTCACGCGCGACTCAACCTCGACCTCTGACGAAAGATTTTCAAAGTACTTCCCCAGTTCACTTCTACCCCCAGTCGATGATGCCGATGGCGTCGAATACGAAGGCGTCGAATACGAAGGCGTCGGCGCCGAGTACCACGATGGAGTAGACTGTGTCCCCGACGTGCCCCCACCACCACCACCACCACCACCACCACCCGCAGCAGCACCCGCCGCCGCAGTATTAGCAGTAGCAAGCGCGCTCTGATCCCTCGGCGCAAACACCAACTCCCCATTCCTAACTTCCTCTGGCTTTTGCTGATTAACCCATTGCCAAGGGGCATTGGGGCCGGAGCGGTACTTGACTGTGAACTGCGCATAGCCTCCCTGATTCGGGAGGGTGATTTCCTCTGTGAAGACGGAGCGGTAGTAGTTGTATTCTCCCTTTTGGGCGTTTAGCATTGGGGCGCTGGTTGTGGGGGCTTTGCGGAGAGGGAGGGATTTCCATTCTGGTGCGCTGCTAGGGGTGTTGCTGCTGTAGGTTGTGGTGGTGCTGGTAGCAGGGGTTGTGGTGATGTTATGCCAGACCTCGGCCTCCCATGGTTGTTCTGGGAATGAGACGCTTGATTCAATGACGACAGTGAATCGGAGCTAGTTACGTTAGCACTATCCTTTAGCAGGTAGTAAACAATGGGGCAACTCACCGTATCATCCTTCTCCAGCTCCAAAGCTTTCTGGATCCTTTGCGGACATGTTACCTGTCCCAGCGGTGGATAGCAAGATACTCGAGCAAAGAGACTCATCTGTGCTGGACGGATGAAGCGTAGCTGCGATGCTGGTTTCTTCTGTTGTTTTTGAGGTTGAGGCCCGAGAATGGGGAGGGAGGATGGTTCGGTGGTGTTGACCTGCATCAGGGGCAGTTCTATGGTTTATATGGGAATTTATTTCTATATAAATTGAATTGAAATGGTAGGCAATGGAGTCTATAACAGTGACGAGAGTGTAGGGAGATGTCCCGGATGATGGTGTTGTGATGCATTTTGGTGGCAATGCGGGGTTGTAGTCCTGCAGCTGCAGGTGAATTGGTATATAGAGACCGTGGCTGTTTACATATAAAAGTAGTATGCTTATTATTCGTAACTATATACTCATGGCATTAATTCATCGCAAGCTATTTAGTTGATCTTGATGGCCAACTTGCCAAAGTGCTTTTGAGCCCACTACATCACTGTTAGCACATACCCCGCATGCAGCAGATCTAAGAAAACTAGACTCACCATGTACTCATAAGCCTCACGGGCCTGCTCCAAAGTGAAGACCTTCTCGTCAACCACCGGGCGAATATCATTGGCCTCAATGGCCTTGACCATGTCGTTCATCAAGGCCTTGCTGCCAATGTAGACACCCCGCACGGTACAGATGTGGCTCAACGAGTCAAGGATGCTGGGCTGGCCCTGGGGGTTAACACCACCAAGGAAACCGATGATGCTGATCACACCCTCGAACTTGATGGCCTTGAAACTCTGGGCAAGGGTGCCAGTACCGCCAACCTCGATAATGTAGTCAACACCCGCGCTGTCGGGAGTGAACTTGCGGGCCGTTTCGCCCCAGTTGGGGTCGGACTTGTAGTTGATAATGTGGTCGGCACCGAGCTGCTTCAGCTTCTGGGCCTTCGCTTCAGAAGAGGTAGTGGCAATGACGGTCGCACCGGCGGCTTTAGCGAACTATAACCAGGAAGAAACCAGTATTAGCGAATTGACGTAAACGGAATGAGAAAAGAAGCCTACCTGCAATGCGAACATGCTAACACCACCAGTTCCCTGCACCAGAACAGTCTCACCCGGCTTCAATGGCTTCAGACCGTACAGAGCGTTCCAGCTGGTAAGAGCGGCACAGCTAAGAGTGCTCGACTCGAGGTAGTTGAGGTTCTTGGGGGTCTTGACGAGGCCGTTCTCGTTGAAAACACCGTATTGGCGCAGAGTACCGTCAATGACACCACCGAGACCGGTCTGGGCAGCGGGAATGTCGATGGGACCGTACTGGTGACCTTGGTTGAACAGGGTAGCCACCTTGTCACCCTGCTTGAATTGCGCGACCTTGGGTCCGACTTCAACGACCTCACCAGCACCGTCGGAACCGGGGACGACCGGGAAGTTGAGGGCGAAGGGGTACATTCCCTAGAGAATAAAACATATCAGTATGCGAGAGTGTGTCAAGTTATGATGCTATAGCAATTGACGCACCTGGGGAATGATCAGATCACGGTAGTTCAGCGAGGCCGCGTAGAACTTGACCAACACCTCATTCTCGCCGACCTTGGGGACGTCCGCTTCACCAAAGGTAAGGCTATCGAAGCCGTTCTCCTTGTCCAGGACGGTCCATGTTTGTGTCTTTGCGGGCGCCATTGTTGTATATATCGTAGTACTCCGTGAGGAATTGTAAATTGGAAGTTTGCAGCGGTGAACTCAGTCTCAATGGAGGGGCATCTATGTAACCTTTTATACAAGCTCCACTCGCAGTGACGACATGCTTATTAAGGCCGAAGGTGGTCCCCGAGTCATCTCCGGCGCTGTCTTGGACCGTTTTGGCAGTGTTTCCAGGGTGATCATTCTCCGGCATTAATAATTGACCCCAACGGCTACTTTTTCCACGCGTTTCGGTGGTCAGTGGGCTCTGGGAGAACTCGGGAGACTTTCTCTGAATCAGGTATGGGAGGAAACGGAGGAATTGGCGTCCGATATGGTCAGAGCGCCTGGCATTGTGGCGGTTTAGCTTGTTGTTGAAGTTCCAAAAAAGGCAAATCACGTGTAGCACCCTGCCATCGTGATCTTCTTCATTCCTTTTTCTTCAACACGACAAAGAATGATTTCTCGAATCGCGATGCTTACTTCCAGCAAATCGCTCTTCGTGCGGGTGCGAGGTATGACTACAATTGCTACTGATCGACGCAGCTGAATGTGCCTCGCAGATGCAGCTGTACCTCCTGCAGCGCAATGGAGTATGCACATAAGCATGCAGCAGAGTCTTGTAGCGTACAGGGCTCTCTTACTTGCTACATCATTCCCGTTCAATAGAGACAGGAGAAAGTCAATCGCATGAACTTGTGTCGTTGAGCAAGGACGGGGAGACCGATGTGATCAATTGCTTTTACCAGGCTACGGCAAATGCGACAGATGCGGTATTGGGTCGACGGGTTTGATGGCCTGTGGCAGGGATCTTGCTACGGAGCTACTAGGTTGGACTTGGGTATAGTATTGGAATATCAATCTTGTCGGAGGCCGTTGCAGCATCAATATTCCCAGATAGGAAATATGTTAATAGCACATCAGTCTGAGTATAGCATATTTCATAGTCCGAATAGCACAATTTAGAATAGAAGATGGCGCAATTGCACTATTGAATGACTCTCCCGCGCTTCAGGGATTGTTCTCATTCTGATACGACGATCCGAATGAGGGGTCGTCACCGCGTGAATCTGTCGACAACCATCTTCTTTCCTGCAAACATCCAGCAACGCTCTACTAAATCTCCACGTATTTGATATCTTGCAACATGTCGACCTTCAAGCTCAACTCGGGATATGACATTCCCGCTGTCGGTCTGGGAACATGGGTTAGTTACTACTACTTACATGCGAATGCGACAACTGACTGATTCGTGACAGCTATCCAAACCACATGAAGTCGAAAACGCAGTCGAACATGCCCTCAAAGCCGGATATCGCCATATCGATGCCGCTGCGTGCTATTTGAATGAGATTGAAGTAGGAAGTGGTTGGAAGAAATCGGGCGTACCGCGCGAGGAGATCTTTGTTCGTATACCGATGACTATAAGGGACTATTGAAGGAATCGGGCTCTAACTCTGCTCAGATCACCAGCAAGTTGTGGAATACGCACCATCACCCGGAGAACGTGGAAGAAGCTGTCAATAAGACCTTGAGCGATCTACAGACGAACTACCTCGACTTGTACCTGGTATGTCGTTCCAATATCGTGTTTTTATTGACTTGGGTCTGACTACATCAGGTCCACTGGCCAGTCGCATTCGAACACACCAACGAGACCCTTACTCCCCTAGACCCCGTAACCAAACGATTCCGTCTCGCAGACGTCCCCGTCTCCGACACATGGGTAGCACTTGAGAAGCTCGTCAAGGCGGGCAAGATCCGCAGCATTGGCGTCAGCAACTTTACCGCTTCCAAGTTGCAGGAGTTGCTGCAGACAGCAGAGATACCCCCCGCTGTGAACCAGATCGAGGCGCATCCCTATTTGCAGCAGCCGGCGCTGTTTCAGCTTCTGAAGGAAAAGGTTGGATACCTTTTGTCCAAAATAAAAAGGAAGAGGACTAACTCTCTGGGTTTAGAACATCCTTCCTGTTGCTTACAGCCCGCTTGGTAACAATACCTACAACGCTCCACGGTATGGACCATGTTCTCCCACCATTACGACACAACTGACAATGGTAAATAGCGTTGTCAATGATTCAACTGTGATAGAAATCGCAAAGAAGCTCGAAAAAGACCCAGCTGCAGTGTTGATTTCCTGGGCTGTTCAAAGGGGAAGCTCTGTCCTGCCAAAGAGCGTCACTCCATCGCGGATTGAAAGTAACTTCCAAGGTGGGCAATACAAGCATTAATTTGGGCTTGATAGAAGTTAATGATTGACAGTCTTCACTATCCCCGAGGCCGAATTCGAGACCCTCAATCAACTCGACCGGAACCAGCGATACAACTACCCCTTCCGCTGGGGAATTGATGTCTTTGGGGAGCTTGGGTCCGAGGAAGCCGAGCGACGTGCTGAGGAGTTTGCTGCGAAGCAGAGGGAGAGTTCATAGGCTGGACTATACATAGCGTAGGGGTAAGCGGAGATATATATCGCTGTCAGATGTACTGATTCCATTAACAATTTATTTCCCGCTTTCTTTCATGGAACTATAAATCCCATCACATTACTCCGTAAGTAGACCTGAGATATCTAAATAGGTTTGGCGTGGTCTGGATGTACTTGTATATCATGAATCGCATCTTGCGCGAAACTTCATACAGATCCGAACGGAGATCCTCATCCTTTCAACATCAACGCCATCAATTGATACCAGAAACCACCCAAGCTTAACGATTCTAAGCTAGAGAATCTTGACACTGGTCCTCATATCTTATTATTCCCTGACACAGAGATAAAATGCCACCTTCCGTCCAAGACGGCCGAGTCATCAAGAATAAATCGTCATCGCGGCAGTCCTCAGCGCGACGGCCGAGTCAATCTAACCAGGAAAATAAACAACAGCAAAGTAAGCATTTCTTCAATTGCATTCAATTCATAGTATAACAATGTACGATATTCATTGGACTACGACATTAACGCATACCAGAAACCCAACCCCTCCCCCTAATCGAACGCACCAATGCCCTCCCAATCGAGCAATTCAGATCAACATACGCACCAACGATCTCTGAAACGTTCAATTTAAAAGTCCATCCAGACAAAAGCAAGGATGACCAAATCAAAGAAATGGACTACATGTTAGACCTCTACACCGCAAAGACCATCCCCTCCGCGGACTTTGAGGCCTGCTTTGGTCTCATCGAGTTGACTTCTTCAAATGCTTACGATGGGTCTCGTGTGGGTTGGTCTCCATTGAAGAAGAGGAAGGAGATGAAGTTGCCTGATATGAAGTATTTAATTGCGCGTCGCGGGTCTAGACAAAGGAACGAGAAAGATGAATCTGGATCTGCTGAGGAGGGGATTCTAGGATTCCTTTCTTTTATGGTTACATATGAGGATGGGAAAGAGGTTATCTATTGCTATGAGATTCACCTGTCGCCAGAAGCACAGGGTCTTGGTCTAGGGAGACAGTTGATGCTGACGTGCGAGGATACCGGGCGGCGGGTTGGTTTGGAGAAGACCATGCTGACTGTCTTCAAGTCGAATACGAAGGCAGTGCGCTTCTACGAGCGTTGCGGATTTGGAGTGGATGAATACTCTCCGCAACCGCGGAGGCTGCGGAATGGTACGGTGAAGGAACCGGATTATTTGATCTTGTCCAAGATGTTGGACAATAATGGTCATTCCTAGACCGATTGATGTATGTATTTAGTTCTTATGATTTATATATTGGATTAGACCTGTCTAACGTCCTTTCCTCGGAGTTTCGGGTTATCCTGTTCCCATTCCTCTCGGAGGGCGGCGAAGACGGTGTCCGCTAACAGGACCGAGAGTCCCAAACTCCAGACTAATGTGATTGCGTAGAAAAAGTTGGCGTTTCCAGATCCGGCGTAGATCCACAAGTGATAGAATGCTGGGCCCAGGAGGGTGGCGTACAACAGCGCGGAGACCGCAAAGAACGTGTAGCGCATCACTGATATCGTTAGTCAACCTCACGCAGCAAGAGGGACGTAATTCAACTCACAAGGGAAAAGATGCCGGTAAAGCGGAAGGAAAGCAAAATATAGAGATGCGTCCGAAATGCTAGGATAAGGCTTGAAAATCGCAAAGATACCCAGGAGCGCAGTAAGGACGAACAGAGGCTGGCGCCGCAACCGTATGGTCAAGCCTCCGACATAGCATGCGAGATGAAGCCAGAAGACACCGAGAAAGAATTCTCGGAACGAGTCGAACATTTCGATAAAGAAGTACCACCAGAGACCGACGTTGGGAGTCAGATCAGGTACGAGTAGTTGGAAACCGTACGTCGCCGAGATGAACTGCCAGAAATCCCCGACAACCAAACAGGAGATTCCAAGAAGACCCGCGACGCTCCCCAGAAGAATGCCAAAGTGCTGCACGGCAAACACCGCCGCATTGGACGAGACCTTCGTTTTCTGCACCCGTCGGTCATAGCACAAAAGGACAACCGGGATAAACAAGAGCGCGGGGTATATCGAGAGGTAGGACGCGAATCCCAAGGCGAGCATCGCATTGATGCTATTCCCGCTGGCAGCATTGGATATGGCGTAGAGGATACCGGAGGTGGTGAAAACATTGGTCGACCTGCTCAAACAGGTCGCAATCGTGAACGGATTAAAGAGAAACCTGGGACCGTTAGGACACTGCCTTCTTCCCATGAAATGTATAGCCTCCATACCATGCTGCAACTGCAACCCCGTCATACCGAACATGCTTTCTCAATGCCGAATGTAATCTCCCCGAAAGAGCCTGTCCCGAGTCGGATATTGTGACCAATGCGTTTGCGTTTACGAGATCGACCAGCGAGTAGAAGATGGCTGTCGGCAAAGGGTATTCTCTGGCATTTGGCAGCAACGAGAAGATGGGAAGTAACAGCGGTGCCTATATAGGTATTCAAGGGATTTTGTTAGAATATGACTGCACCGGAGAAAGCAACCACTTGCTAGACCTACCTGGTGGAACACGCCGCCGTCGTAAGGGGAAACATTGCGGGTGTACATGAACAGGCCCTCCTGCACTAACCACATAGTATTAGCACCGCAATCCCAGCAAGTACCACCGGCCCGTTAGTACTCACGTCGCTTGAAGCTGTTGACCGGCGTAGACACCTCTACTCGTCCCGTCAACAAGTCCGGCAGCGAGGGGAACAGAACCCAGAGCAGCAGTCGCAAGACCAAGGCAGCGCCAAAGATGGCCGCCTTTCTGCGATCAACCAGCATGGCAAGTAAATAAGACCAGGAATACTACCGCATCATATATTCCTATTGCCGTAATCGACCAACGTGGAAGAGTTGAAGCCAGCCCCGAAACTGGTCTTCATGATCACATGTCTGGTCTTGGCGCCAAGATAGATAGCACGTGCACGGACCAGCATCCAGCTCCCCGAAGAGAAAAAAAAAAGTTATCGAGAAATTTTGGTTATCGCCGATTCTTATTTTCTTCTTCCTGTCAACACCAGCTACCACCACTATTTGTCAAAATGGGAAAGATTAAGAAGAAGGGTATGGATGGCTTCATTCGAATTGCAAGAATTTCACAATGCTAATTTAATTGCGTCCAGGAAACTCTGGCCAGGCCAAAAACTACATTACCAGAACGCAGGCAGTCCGCAAACTGCAGATTACTCTGCCTGACTTCCGTCGACTATGTATCTTTAAGGGTATGTGCTACTGTCTAGTATATGCGCTTGGCTTGGGGCACTGATGTTGAGACGATGAACAGGTATCTATCCTCGTGAGCCCCGGAACAAGAAGAAGGCTTCGAAAACTTCGACCCCCAACACCACCTTCTACTACACCAAGGATATCCAATACCTCCTCCATGAGCCCCTTTTGGCCAAATTCCGCGACCAGAAATCTCTTGCGAAGAAGATTGCGCGCTCGTTAGGACGTGGAGAAGTTAGCGATGCTTCGCGCTTGGAGAAGAACCATGCTCCGAAACTCACACTGGACCACGTCATTAAGGAGCGTTATCCCACCTTCATTGACGCCCTCAGAGACTTGGACGATGCGCTTTCGCTGTTGTTCCTTTTTGCAAACCTCCCCTCGAGCTCCCACGTGCCTCCCAAGACTATTGCGCTCTGCCAGCGGGTGACCCATGAATTCCAGCACTATCTGATCGCTACCAACTCCCTGCGCAAGTCTTTCCTTTCGATCAAGGGTATCTACTACCAGGCAACGATCCAGGGACAGGACATTATGTGGCTGGTTCCTTACCGATTCGTCCAGCGGGTCAACGGTGATGTCGACTACCGGATTATGGCCACTTTTGTCGAGTTTTACACCACCCTCCTGGGCTTCGTTAACTACCGTCTGTATTCGTCGCTTGGCCTGAGATACCCGCCCAAGTTTGATACCCGAAGCGATGAGAACGGTGCTGAATTGGCTGCTTTCACTCTGGAGGGCCGGTCTGTTGGCAACGTCCCCAAGGCTATCGAAGGTAATAACACAAAGACAAACGCCCTATCGAACAAGGTTTCGAGTGAGGTCCAGAGTAAGGTGGACAAGGTCATCCAGGACGCCAGATTGGATCAAACAAAGGATGAGAAGACCGTCGAGACCACCACCGAAGAATCGAATGATGCGATCGACAAGTTCGAGCCTGCCGCGCCGGAAGCCGATACGCTAGACCAACCTGACCTGAGCGCAGCCGATTCTGGCTCTCTCTTCGCCCCCTTCACAGTCTACATTTCGAGAGAAGCCCCGAAGGCCCCCTTGGAGTTCATCCTCCGTGCTTTTGGCTGCACCCGGGTTGGCTGGGACGCTGTGTCTGGCGACGGTGCTTTCACGCACGATGAGACGGACACCCGTATTACCCACCAGATTGTGGATCGTCCTCCTCTTCCCGAGGGCGCTCTCCCGGCTGCTCCTGCTGTCAAGGATGGTGATGTGCCACAAGTCAAGCCCGGTACCCGGATTCCCGGTAGAACCTACGTCCAACCCCAATGGATCTGGGACAGCATCAACGAAGGCAAACTTCTCCGTCCCGACCTTTACGCACCGGGTACCACGCTGCCACCCCATTTGAGCCCATGGGTTAAGCCTTCTAGGGCCGGTTACGATCCTAAGGCCAGTCTGGCCGCTCAGGAAGAAGAGGGCGAGGCTGACCTGGCAGAGGAAGAGAGTGGCAGTGACGAAGAGATGACGGACGACAAGGCGGACGACAAGGTCGACGAGAAGAAGAACGGAGACGCCAAGGTCGCTGAGGCATCCGACGAGGAGGATGACTCCGAAGACTCCGAAGAGGAAGACGGCGGTATGGATGTTGACCTTGCCAACTCCGACGAGGACGAAGAGGAGGACGACAGCGAGTCCGCAGATGAGGACTTCGGTGGTTTCGAAGACGACGCCGCTTCCGAGTCCGAAGACGACGAGGAGGCCGCTCGCACCCGCCACCAGAAGGAACTCGAGGCCGAAGCTGCTGGTCTTCCTTTCTCGTCTGCCAACGGCGGCGCAGACGAGAAGGCCAAGAAGAAGTCCTCGCAGGCGAAGAAGATCGCCGCTAAGAAGCGCAAGGAGGAGGAAGAGCTGGAGAGACAGAAGATGATGATGAGCCGTAAGAAGCGGAAGCTGTTGGAGAAGATGATGTACTCGAACAAGAAGCAGTCCGATGAGGCGGCGAAGCTGCGGTCGAAGAGAAGAAAGCTTGAAAAGGGTGAGAAGGGTGAGAAATAGATGAGAGAAGAAAAGTTAGATTGTTCGTTTTATAATATGTGACCTTATGGGATTTGGAAGCATTCTGGCGTCTGATTGTTTTATTTACCCTAGACAATGTGCACACCTATTCGTACTCAACCAACTGAATAGAATAGCTTTCTTGTTCTACAGAATGCGATCCCATTTTAGTCCAGCCCGAATTCGTCTTCAGTCGAATCTTTCGCCGTAGTCCCTTATCGGACGTGAAAGTCACGTGTATCTTATCGCAGCCTTGATAAGGATTCACGTGCTTTTTCGCCGATTTTTGGCTGCATTTTCTATGCATATACTGCAGTTTTTAATAACGAAGGAAGTTCAGAAAAACTGGGATGTGAGAACGATGAATTAATCTCTCCAGAATTTACTGTTCCATCAAACGAAGACATTTATGCGAAAGCCGCAAATTCTACCTTCAGCCAGCGCTATACGGGAAAACGACCCGTTTAAGCATACAAGGAATGTCTTCAATCGCAGATGATCAATTCTCGGATGCTTTAAATCCCCCTCAGTCTGCGCAACCATTTCAATCATTGTTCGGAGGTCCTGCCAGTCAAGATGTGGATTTGGAACCGTACTCAGAGAGTGACCAGGGTGCTGGTACTCAAGACCAAGATGATCTCGACGTGATCATGGGCAATATGCCCATGATGGATGATAATCAGTCTGATGCAACATACCACGCCAGTGATGAAGATGACTCCGAACCCCATAACGCGAGGAATGAGACCAATGCGCAGCCAAAGAAACGCAAGAGGCCGCCTGTTGTGGCTAGGTCGATTAGTCCGCCGTCGTCTCCTGAAGAGCGGCCTAACAGGTTCCGCGGTCCTGAGTCTACATGGAGGAGGTTGACTGCGGAGGAGAGGCAGAATGCCCAGGCTTTGGAGACGATTCGGGCTAGGGATCTTGCGGCTCATCTTTACAATTCTTATGCGCTCCGTGTACGGGCCCGTGAGAGAGGACGGGTGGCTGTGAGGGAGGGTAAACGGGTGGATGTGACGGAGGCATTTGCTCCTCCTAAGGGATGGGCGGCGTGGCCAATGTCTGCTGACAAGGTGCCTCGGGCGGACGAGCGTCTTAAAAGAGAGGAGGACGCCGCATGGACGTTAAGGATGCCGTCTGATCCACGGCCAAGTGCTGATCTGGAAGAATCTGTTATCGCTATGATGCTCAAAACAGCCAAGGAGAGGTTTAGGACTAGGGAATGGGACCACAGGCGCACGGTATATCAACCAAGAACATCCACTACATTTCGAGTTGACACCAACGATGAAAGTACGGCTTATGAGGGAAGTGATGGGGGATATTTGGATGACGAAGAACTTCGCCCCGTGGTTCAAGCCGATGACGAGAAATCCAGACAACAACTACGGCCCATTTCTCGAAATGTTCTTACTCAGTTCGATCAACTTCTGATGGGTCTCCATCATGCGCAGACAGGGGGTGCTCGAGGAGGTGACAGCTCAGCAAGTGAAATGCAGTCGGATACGGAGAGTATGGCTTCGAGCAGATCATCTCCGAGAAAAAGAAATCCCGAAGAGACGGAGAGAAGTCAGTCACGAGGTCGTAAACAATCCCGTCGACCTTCCCAGCATGAGAAGCCTCTCTCTCGCTCCAAAGTGCAACCTACATCGCGCTCACGCAGAAGGTCACTTGGTCGAGGACACGGACGATCCACAAGTCGCCTTCGAGGCGGACGCGGTCTCCGCGATTGGAGTGAAGTTTTAGGTGTTGCAGCCATTACAGGGTGGCCATCTGCAGTAATAATGCGCACAGCAAACCGGTGCTCCGCGTTATTCGGAGAAGACATGACATTCCAGAAATTCAATGAGGGAGCAGTGAAACCCATTGAAGAAGATAACCCGACAAACGTACAATACATGGAAAGCGAGTCCGAGTCTGAACCCGAACCCAAAAACCCTACGCCCCCACCTATATCTCGACAGTCATCCAGAAACCCGCGATCCAGGGCATCCTCTGTCAGGCACGAATCTACTTCCAGGCCTGCTAGTCCCGCGACTGCTGACAATGGAGCGCGCAAGGGTAAAGGGCAGCATCGCAAGCAGGACTTGGTATGTCCATTCAAATCTTGTCCCCGGCATGTGGATGGCTTTTCGCGGACGTGGAATTTGAATCTCCATATGAAGCGCGTGCACCCGGGCTACCGTCCGAGGACGCCTGCGCCTATTAACGTTGATGCTAGTAATGGGGATGAGCAGTGACCGGCTGTTACTGGGACATGAATTTTAGATGGGCTGCACTAGCCTCACTTTTTAACTATGTACATATACTCCTTAGACTGTTATAGACAAGCTATACCCTTGTATAATGAGCATCTTGTATACTCCAAAAATACGATATCGCGTATTGGCGCGTATTGGCTGTCGGATATCGCAGATTATAGGGCAATTTCATTGGCTGATCATGCCGCCATGCTGCAATACAGCTCCTAAATGGCCAAAAATACCGAGGACCAAATTGCCGTACCCGATATGTATTCGTAATACCATCTTGTAATATTCGATACAACATGGACATACAGCAAAATAGCAGGAGGATTGCTCTTTTTATACAATATGAGAGACGAGATACTCAACAATTGATCAATCTCTATCACACTATTAGCGTTGTGAATGCATACCCACCGCATTGCTTAAAATTGACGTCGACAAGCTCGCTATCATGACGTTGCCCCACGTGACGTGACCGCAAGCTCCCCGCTTGGAGTATCGCGATTGAACGCTCATCGTTTTCTCCAACCGCCGAAATTCCTCTGGATCCATTGTCCCTATTATAAATACCCCTCGGCCCTGCTGGTCAGTCACAGAACCACACTTTTCTCTCTCATTGCTGCTGTGTAACGTATACTCGAGGGACTCTGGAAGCTCCCCCGCACGGCGAACAACCACCGTCTGTTTATCAGTACCGCACTCTCAGTCCTTTGTTGGTTATTGGAAGAAGCGTGGAGTATTAGGCATTTAATTCTGACAGCATGGAAAGACTTATTCGGCCTGTTTCTCGGCAATTACTGCGCCCTCGACCTCGGTATCCTTTTGCTGTTCCGCCGCCGGTTTATGCGAAGCGGCTTTACACAATGGGTCATACTGTGCCTCCGGTATGTCGTTGTTAGCTGGATGGTGGTTGCTGGAGATACTAACGATATACCCGTGGTTGTAGTTGAAAGACCAATCGCTCTTCATTCAGAAGGCGTATGTTAATGGAGAGTGGGTGGGAGCTCAATCAGGGAAGACATTCGAAGTTCACGGTATGAAGGATCGCTTGCCAGACTCATGAAAGCCTATCTGACGATCTGAATCCAGACCCCGCCTCCGGAAAACTCATCGGAACATGCCCCGAATTCGACACTTCCGATACCCAAAAGGCCATCCAGGCCGCCTCCGAAGCGTTCTCTACATTCCGTACAACACTGGGTCGCGAGCGTTCCCGAATGCTGCGTCGGTGGCACCAATTGATGATTGACAATGCGGAGGACCTGGCAACACTTATCACATGGGAGAATGGAAAGCCATTGGCCGATGCCAAGGGCGAGGTCAACTATGCGGCCGGCTTCTTTGAATGGTTCAGCGAGGAGGCTCCCCGTATTTACGGTGACACCATCCCCGCATCGGTGCCGGGAAATCGCATCATGACTCTTAAGCAGCCTGTTGGTGTCTGCGGTCTCATTACGCCGTGGAACTTCCCAGCAGCCATGATCACAAGAAAGATCGGACCTGCTCTGGCGGCGGGCTGCACAGTCGTGGTGAAGACTCCTGGTGAGACACCATTCACGGCAAACGCTCTTGCAGAGCTGGCCCAACGGGCAGGTATCCCCAAGGGTGTTGTCAACATTGTCACTGCCTCGGCCAACACACCTGAAGTTGGCGAGTCGCTGACAACCCATCCCGAGGTCCGCAAGGTGTCTTTCACCGGATCGACAAACGTCGGTAAGCTGCTTATGAAGCAGTCTGCCTCTACTATCAAGAAGGTCTCTTGGGAGCTTGGAGGAAACGCTCCGTTCATTGTGTTTGATGATGTCAAAGATCTCGATGCCGCCGTTGCTGGTGCTATTGGTTCTAAGTTCCGCAGCTCAGGCCAGACTTGCGTCTGCGCCAACCGGATCTACGTGCAGAAGGGCGTGTACGAAGAATTCTCCAAGCGCTTCGTCGAAAAGGTCAAGGAATTCAAGATGGGCGGCGGATTCGAAGACGGAGTCACCCACGGTCCCGTCATCCACGGGCGCGCTGTTGCCAAGGTTGACCAGCACGTCCAAGATGCCGCATCGAAGGGTGCTCAGGTGGCCCACGGTGGCCAACAGCTTGCCCAACTGGGCCCTAACTTCTACGACCTGACTGTCCTGACCGGCATGACCAAGGACATGCTGCTTGCCTCTGAGGAGACCTTTGGCCCTGTGGCTGGACTGTTCCCCTTCGAGTCGGAGAAGGAGGTCGTTGACCTGGCAAATAGTGCTGAGGTTGGCCTTGCGGGTTACTTCTTCAGCAGCGACCTCAAGCGAATCTTCCGTGTGGCTGAATCATTGGAAGTTGGCATGGTCGGTGTCAACACTGGTCTGATCAGTGATGTTGCTTCTCCGTAAGTACCTCGATTCTTTTTGAATTTAAGTTAGATACTAACTGTTACAGATTCGGCGGTGTCAAGCAAAGTGGCTTTGGCCGCGAAGGCAGCAAGTACGGCATTGATGAGTTTATGGTGATCAAGAGCGTTACCTTTGGTGGTATGAATGAGCCTTTGCAGGCATAAAGGCATGACTCAGTTGATTCTACGATGACCAATATATACAATAATATCATGTGACCTGAAAACTTCATTTCTGTAATCTTTGAACACTTTCAAAGCCTTTCTCTGCTTCTATAACTCTCCAAACCTGCTACAATAACAAAACTCCACCATGACAACCCAAGCCTTCAACCCCCCTCCCACCCCAGTCATCGACGCAGACGGGCTACATGAGATCCCCATTTTTCCCTCCGAGGTCGAAAACCTGCAAGACTGGCTCGACTGTATAGAAGAGGAACTGGCAATGAACGACCTCCAGGGCCTCATCGAAACCGACATTCCCAGGACCTGACCCCGCTGACCCCAAATTCCACCAATGAACCGCGCTATCGATCAAAATTGCATTGTGGCTGAAAAAAATACATCGAATATGAGATCCTTAATAAGTTTCCAGCTGATGTCGCGTATGCGGATGATGTGATCAGGGCTGTTGAGGTGCTTGTTCCAGGTTCGAGGGAGAGTACGCCGACTGCGTCGGAGTGCAGCTCACCTGCTCCCGTATCCGACCTAGGGCGAGAACCATTGCGCACACAGACACATGCCCGGACACAACCACAACCACACCCCGAAACCCAGCCCCCAAAGACCATCGACCCCCGTGAATACGCCGCCACCTGGCGCCAACTACCAACTCAAACAGCCCCCAACGGCAACTGTCTGTACTGCGACGATCCAGAACACGGTACGGCTAACTGCCCTTATCTGTCACCTAGGGTGAGTGGGGATTGGTGGAAGCCTTCTGCGCCGTTGTGGTATCTGGATCCACGGGAGCATGGGTTTTCGTGGGAGCAGACGAGTGAGCAGCCGCGTTATACTTCTGCGGGGGTGAATAGGCTTGGGTATGCGGGTGCTACTGCTCCTATTGCCACTGCTACTGCTGGTACTGCTACTGGTACTGCTACTGGTACTGCTACGGCTACTGCTACTGGTACTGCTACGGCTACTGCTACGGCTACTGCTACGGCTACTGCTACGGCTACTGCTACGGCTACTG
>NW_019170453.1:865567-880617 GCF_001890805.1 Aspergillus glaucus CBS 516.65
TACTGCTACGGCTACTGCTACGGCTACTGCTACGGCTACTGCTACGGCTACTGCTACGGCTACTGTGTGGATTACTTCGAGTGTACCGATGACTGAGGTATTCGTTAAGCTTGCTGAGCCCCGTTGATCGCCATTCATGGGCGAGGCGATCTTGCGATATCTTGATAGTAAGGCTAACTACGATAGATTAGTCTAGAAGTTAATCAAACTTGCTATCATTGATAACTTGAGACATTCCATTTCATTCCCACAGCGTAGACCGTACTATAATTACTCCAGACTATTCCCGCTGTAGCAGTTCGTCCGTAGATGTCCGTGCTGCTACACGGTCGATGACTAGTCCACAAGGCTGTGGTTGATCTTTATATAGAGACCCACTGATGTTGACGCGGACTATCATGTCGATCGGTGACGGACCGCGTAGCTGGCTTTTTGGTATCACACCACGAATGGGGACATTTTGGGTTGATACTTCATGCTATGTGGCCAAGTAGTGTAAATTTTCCTCTCCATCTGCTACATACAGTATGTTGGTCTTCTCTGGTTGTGACACACTCCAAGCTTGCGTTCATGCATCCCAGAAAAGCAGCTTGCTTCTTGCGTGACCCACTCTCATCCAGCCTTTGGAAAGAATCATTAGTGGCTGTTTTTTAAAGCCTAAAGTCACCATAAGAAGTGGCCTTTGTAGAGAATTCAGTCATGTTATTCAACCTTTGTTTTGGGCATTGTGGTCTTGGGATATTGCACCGTCTCGCAAATTCGTATAATACGTTGGTTTCCATTGGTATCAGATGAGCTGTCCACGTATGGAGGTGTTTGAACACTTGTTCAATCACATATCGACAGAATTATCGACCGGGCTTCTGCTTGTATAGCCATTCCTAGTGGCAATCATGCACGATCGTAGACATGATTAAAACTGGGAGCGCCCTGTTTTGAGTTTGAATAAACCAAATGGTTGATCATTGACGCAGTGGCGAGTAATCTTCCCTCGGGCTTCACTGAACTAAGTCGAACTTGGGAGGGTGGACTGTCACGGTTGTTCTTATGCAGCAGAAGACATTCAAAAGACAGCCGAGATAACCTCACAGTTGACAAGAAAGCCAGCGCAGAGGCGGACTCGCGGATATTGAGCCTAGTTTTGCAGATTGACCTCGTGGCTCGCTCAGGTCTCGTAGTTCACATAACAGCAATCAACCATCTATGAATCCATGCAGTATGGGGATGTTTTCAAAGTTTGCAGTCATGCTTAATGAGGAATGTGTAAGACGTCATGCCTTACTTTATGGTGTACTTGGAATGTAGTGCAGTGAATCTGGTGCAATTGCGATGTCATACTACGGTGAATTGATCTTTCATCATCGGGCTCTGCTCCAGGTTGGCTTCGCCCCGGGGATTCTGGGGAAATATGCATCATTAGCTTTTGCAATGTTCTAGACAGATCACCTTGGATAGTACTTATATGTCAACCACATTGCTCGGATATATATCTTAGGTTGCGCGATTTGTGGGCGGAAATTTCAGACGGATCAGATAGAATACAATAAAAACTCATATTTCTTAGTTAGATTTTGATCCTTTCCAGTTATCCTTGCTGGAGGAATGCATTGTACTATCTGGAAAGAAGACCGACCTTCATGATATTTTGGCCCCCTCGAGAGATCATTGCTGAGCGTCATAGCCGGACAAGGGAAGCCTAAACAATGGCCATACTGAATCATGAGGTACAGAGTAGAGGGCAGCTAAGCGAAGTTGAGATTGAGATCTTCATTCTTTGTGTGATAAAGTCAAGGTTAGATGACAAGGCAGATTCCCAAACAGGTAAGCTATGCCAATTCGGGTAACCAACATATGTAACACTTGATTAGGCATAACATTTAAAATGGCCCCAGTTGGTGTTCGGAGTATTTCCTTGATTAACGCAATGGGATGGGGCTGGGAGAGACGTAAGCATTCTAAAAAGCCCTACGAACGATGCCGTGCCAGCCCCGCCAACAGAGTTTTTGACAGAGCCTCAAGGCAGCTGTATATCACTACGTATGCTGGTGATCTTCATTATTGGTACTATGTAGCAACCCAAATACGAACAACTGTTCGATTGCCAAGGTTGTCGGTCAGCATGCCACGCAATTACACTACTGACACCTGCACATGCACATTCCTTGGTCAGTGTCCCTTCTCTACTCACTCTGTACAGAATACACCTTTTAATATTCTATTGTTCCAAGGGAAAAGTAACGCGAAAAAAAGAAAAGAAAAGAAAAAAAGACAAAAAAAGAAAAAAAAAAGAAAAAAAGAAAAAAATAAACAGTTAGTAAGCGGACCAGCCGTCAAGATTGTGGTAAATCGACCCAATCACGGGAAGCACAGCCCTGCCAACCACCCAAAATAGAAGCACGCGTGGCGTAGCACCTGACACGCCTTGTCATTGGTTGATAGGGCCTGCGCCTCCGCAAAGGAAGGGATGTGGAGCTTATGCCGATCAATCGGGCTGGCAACAGTTAAAACTCATCCTCGCTGCTGTTGTTTCTCTCATCATCCATCCTTCAACCTCTCTGTTTCTCAAGAAACTGTCTTTTGTACAATCCTCCTAAACTCATTACAACCGCAATCATGGGCAAAGCCGGTCGTGCTATTTGCATCTTCACTCCCTATGTGCTCACCATCGCATCGTTAGTATGCATTATTATGGTGGGCTTGGGCTGTACCAACTCTGGTTCTTCCACCCTCAACAACCTCTACTTCTTTAGGGTATGTTCTACTGTCTTCCCCAAAATGAAATAATGCTAACGAGTCAGGCCGACTTGCAAAACTTCACCACTTCATCCGAAACAAAATCAAAAGTATCCTCGCTTCTCAGCGATGCCGGTATCGATGCTTCCAGCTCCAACCTGTCCTCCATCATGGACGAGGCTTCCGACCAGTTGAACCTTGCTGATTTCTACACCGTCGGTCTCTGGGGCTACTGCGACGGAAATGTCACCAGCAGCAACAAATATGACACCTCTTCCTGCTCCAAGCCCAAGGCCGCTTTCTACTTCAACCCCTTCGAAGTCTGGGGTCTGCAGAGCACCGGCGTCGAGAGCCAGCTTCCCGACGGCATTGGCAAGGCCTTGTCCACCTACAAGAGTGTTTCCAAGTGGATGTTTATCGCCTATATCATCGCCTTTATCGCCACCATTGTCGAGCTGGTCGTCGGTCTCTTCGCTATCTGCAGTCGCTGGGGTAGCTGCATCACCAGTCTGATTGCCGGTGTGGCGTTCTTCTTCATCGCTGCCGCTTCTGCCACCTCCACGGCACTCTTTGCCGTCCTGACTCCCATGTTCAACGAGGAGCTCAGCTCTTACGGCGTCAAGGGCTCCATGGGAAAGAACATGCTTGCAACCACCTGGTTGGCCGTCGCCTTCTCTCTCGCCGCCAGTCTGTTCTGGATCATCAGCTCGTGCTGCTGCTCCGGTCGCTCGCCTTACAACCACAAGAAGGACACGTCCGGTGGTATCACGGCTGAAAAGGCTCCCTACACCTACGAGCCTCTCGGTCCCCAGGGTCGTTCTACATCTCCGTACGGCCCTTACTCGCATGACACCTCGTACCCTCCGCCTCCTCCTACCCACGGAAACGCGAACGCTTATGAGCCTTTCCGTCATGCTTAAACATGACAACATTTCTTTTTTTCCGCCTATATTCCGGCGTTGAGCGTTAACGAGTGGACGAATTGTCAGCGTTTATTGTATATTGATTTTTTTTTTTTGCGCATTTGACTTAAGGTCAATAGATCTATAGATCTTGCTTGTATCTAGATACCCACGTTCCTTCAATTAGTTACTTGTTCTCACTATTATCAATCCAGTACTCCGTCAACTAACAGCGTAGTCTGGTAAATTACCGTCGCAGCCAAGACACGGCACAGTACATCACAATAACCGCTCTAGACCACCCGATCCAACCCCAATCTACCCAAAATACCCATCCAAAACCAAACCTAAGACCCCGGATCATGCGCAACAACCTCAATCTCAACCCTCATATCATCCTCCCCCAACCTCGAAACCCCCACACAAGTCCACAACGGCTCATGCCCCGGCACCCACTCTTTGAATCCCCTCACCATAGCCTCCAGCGCCTCATTGTTAATCGGCACATGGTAAGAATTCACCCGGAACACCTGGGCCCAGCCTTTTCCGCCGGCGGTGCGCAGGGCTAGGTCCACGTTTGCGAAGGCTTGGGCGATTTGGGCGTTGATTTCGCGGGGGAATTCTCCTGTTTGGGGGTTCCAGCCGCCTGAACTTGTTAGCGAGGGCTTATAGGGATAGGAGGAGATGGGAGGGAAGGAGGGGAGGGGAGGTACCCTGTCCCGAACACTCGATTCGATCGCCTATGCGGACTGCTTGGCTATATTTGAAGTTCTGGGCGTTGCGTTCGCCGACGCCCGGGTAGTTGTAGTAGGTTAGGTGGGACATTATGCGTCTTGTTGAAGGTGTGTATTCTTAGATGCAGAAATATCTGAGAGTAATGTCAGAGAAAGGATTTCTCGAATCTTCAAAGATTAATTCTTGGTTATGGTTCTGCTCTATTTATAATCGTCGTTGGAGGTGATGCTGCGGAAGATGTATTCCGCTCATGGCGTCATAAAGGTGCCCTACTTCAATGTCCTAATTCTTTTCTGTTCCGAGTAACTGTGAATAGCCTAGCTTGTATTGCAAGTGAATATCTAAGTAAACATGAGAGATCTTCAAAGTGAGCTTTCTTGTCGTACTTGCGTTTCCTTCCACAGGTTGACTTTCTGCTCTTCGCCTACACCCACTTTCATTCCCCACTTCCTTGATGTTTTCATCTGAGGTGGTTAGGTACTCCAGGAAACGAGCCACTATTGCCATGCATGTGAGACATTCCCACTGTCGCTATGCGTCACATTCCCAAGGGACTCTCCTATTTTCCAAGGTTTGGATCGAGCACGATTCCAGTAATCTACGCACTGCGTTGAGACCATGATACCTTTTTGATCGATATGTTTGATACAACAACACCACTCGTTACGATTTAACGGAGAACAGAACGGTTAATGAAGAAATGGGACTAACAACACAACGGAATCGAACCTTTTAACGCTAAACACGATTGTTGAACTTGGGGATTAAGATCCACTGGACTGGTATTAAAGTCATTGGAAAGCGTTGAAGATCCCCCATCGACCTACAATTTCGAGAACGAAGTATCTGTGCTAATATAAAAGACACGGTTTATGGGGACCTGGTAACTGGCCGGTCCTTTTGTGGTTGTGGGAAATGGATGGAGACATCTAGTATCCTTGAATTCGTTGGCAAATCTCGTTGGATATAGTACGCGCGTTATCGTCATGCCAGATAGAAGCTGGGAACATTCAGTCTGAGAGAGATAGCGGAATCGGAGTACGATGGTTTTCAACGGACCCTGGGCTAATCTGATGAAATGGGACTCTCCCTATCCACAGGCTGCGCGGAGATGCAAACTTGGCTCAGACATTTTCCGAAGCTGTGAAGAGTATGTTTAACACCTCATGGAAAGACTGCAACCAAAAACGGTAGGGAAATGGCCGTTAAACCTTTATCATCGAACGACCCAGATGGGTGTGGCCGTTTCTCAACCGACATCCAACAGATTGTGCCAATATACACGAAAGGACAACGAGACTTTAAAGCCATACAGAATTAACGACAAATGCCGCATACTGGCTGAGAGTTCGATGGCCCGAAAAGCCATGGAGACCATCGACATAGGCCCGCGCGAGGATGCGTTGATCTAAGCAGCTATACTGCATGAAGATCACCAATTTTACCTGCCCTGCAGAGTTGTCCTGTTGTGTACAGTGCTACCTCACCATCAGTTGATGGCGAACGAGATATTACTCTCAGCGCATCACTGCGACAATGGTCTACATGCATATTCGCTGCATGAAGACTCTAAAAGGTGCACATATGGGAGCCACGCTTCTCTTCGTGTGATTGCAAAAAGGTTACCACACTCAGCCAACTCAAATGTTGATAAAGCGCGAAGATACGTGTAGAAGTCATAATCAGTCTGGGTCCAGTATGCAGGTTCAAAGGAGAAGACGAGAATTTCCACCACACCTAAGACCGAAACCGAGTTCACAGCACCACAAGCCGTTCAAAATGCGGCTAGCAAAATGCCTGATTATGGAAATATTAGCAGTTCCCAACAACTTTCGAGCATTACCAGAGGCTGACCCTCGTCATTGAGACGGGGCTTACCGAGACAGATGTGAAGATGCCTGCTGGTAGTTTGAGAATAGCCATGTACGTGTTCGCATGGTCATTCTATCGATCAAGACACAAGAACTGCCAAATGGGATATCCGCTACGCCCCTGCCACTCCCTTCAAGTTCGCCCTAGAGGCAAGTCATCGTTCGAAAGCACACAGGACGAAAGAAACCTGGCCAACGGCATCACTAAGCGGCTAGACATTTCATTTAAGACGCCATTCTTTACCCGTCGTGACAATGGAGCAAGACCGTACATGACGATGTGCGACACCAGGGCTTTTACCGCTGTTATGCAAGTCTGCGTGGATATTATATTGAAAAAGGCGTGAAACTGCCCAGAGCGTACATTAGGCACTGCGCTGAGTCTTCTCGCAACAAAATGGGTAGGTCCCTAACCTTTGCTACCGTCTCTTCATTCTCCCGTTCTCACACGGACTAGGCAGTCCATCAGTGGAGGCTCAGGGAAGGTAGAACGAACGCGATTGCGGATTGACTACGGGGTTCCTACAGACGGATATGAGTTCCATTTTCTCAAGATTGCAAACGACTAAAGTGTAAGTACTGTCATGCCGGATAGCACATGTTCAGCTGATTCTGGATCTAGGTCTCGCATTTTTACTTACACTGGAAGGAAGGGCGACAATCTTGGCTATATCTACAAACGTTCGCCGCCAGCGTCCGTACCGATCGACAAATTATAATACATCCAAGATCGTTTCTCAAAAATTGTACATAGCGCATAGTTACTTTGATAAATAAAACATTTACACCTATGTATACCCCAGGGGTAGGGGAATGGATAAAATTTCACGCGCCGAACTTCCAATAACCAATAGGAGTAGCCATAGCCCACCATAGTGGGAACAGCCGAGGAGAGGCACAAACTGCGATGAACCTCATTATTTAATACCAGCGATGAACTTCTTTAACTTTGGACGACCATCGCAGCCAGGTGCAGCCTGGCACCCGGTTGGCCTTGCTTCCGCGCTTCCTGACCTCAGCTTAGACAATGAAGATTGTCAGATCACGCAAGCATGCAAAGCTTTCACCATCCCCAAGACAGCCGGTCCACAGGATGCTCCGGTTGAAGCAGACATTAATCTACCAGGAGAAGACTTGAAAGACCAGGTCCTCGTGTTCAAGTATAAGGGGAAAGTCCATGCCATTGATCATGTAAGTTGAGACGGGCTATCTAGATTAGATCAAAATCACAAACTGACCCTTCCAGCAATGCCCTCACCAATCATTCCCCCTTTCACAGGGTAGTCTCTTTGACATTGAAGACTTCGGCATCACCCTCAGCGCCGGAATTACATGTCCCAAGCACGCCTGGTCTTTTGACATCTTCTCTGGGCAGGCAGACCGTGGCAACTACAAGCTTAAGATTTGGGAGGTGCAGCTGCGTGACCCCAAGACATCGACTGACAGCACCGACAAGGAGGTTTGGGTGAGGCGGAAACAACGAATCGGCTAAGGTATTCTATTTCGATAAAGCCTATTTTCAACAACTCGAACGCAAGTCGGATCGACCCGAGCAAGTCCCGTACTGCAGATTGACCCCGGCAATCAATCAACGAGACCCCCATGTGTACACAGGACATGGCAGCAGCTGTGTGCAGACTTGCGTCTTCCTGTCTACCTTACCCCAGGTATGCCGCTGTGTTGGTTTCCTGGTGTGGACCTGTATCTTTTAGTGGCCGTGCCTGGTCCAATAGGTTTTCGAAATTGGTATGAAGGATTTCTTTTGGACTTTGGTGCACGGTGAATATTGCTATGTACAAATCAATGTCATTTTTCTATTAAGATGAATTAGCGATTTTATGCGTCCCATTTATGAAAGATTGTACCCAGAATGACCCGATTGACTAACAGGGTGTTGTTATGAATGATAACTAGTTGTGAATTCATGTATAATCATCATAATTTCTGTCATTGCGGAATCAGCCGGAGATAAAACAAGACTACATCATAACTTCAGAAACCAGACCGGAGATAAGCTATTGCCCGGAGTTAGCTGAGGATACATAAGCAACCTCTACCAAGAAAATCCTACCGAGCAAAAATCTACAAGTACCCTGACGCCTGCCCTTCTTGTTTTAGTAGTTGAGCAGTGCCGCTCTGAACTCACCCGAACAGCGGGCGCTTTTTTCCTCGCTGTTTTAGTTAACTATATAATGATTAAGCGAAATAAGGAAAGGCAAAACAGAATGCCCGGGAAAATAGACATCAATGCAACGAAACACATTAGAAACTTGGTTTACCAGAACACCGCTCATAACTCGTTTCCTTTCATTATATTGCTAGTAACGACCTCAAAATGTCCAATGAGACCATTAGACTGCCAACCATAATTAGGATCGAAGCGGCAGCTGAGCTTCTGGGAATGCTAGACAATTCCGCCAAAGTGTGACGGTTTCGAGCAATATGAATCTATTGGTAGACTATCTGACGAAATTCTAACATGAGGAGGGAAAGGAAAGAGGCAGGCCTGCCGGCGACAGACTATCTAGTGTGTGTGCGAGGGGTTGTTGCCCTACTCTAAACAGGACAAAGCAATCAAACATGCTATACGGCTAGCGAGCGTTCATGCTCAGTGAATGCCCTACCCCAATCAGACCAAAGTAAGAAAATATGCTATACAGCTAGAGAGCGTCCATGCTCCGTGACACTGATATCCTTCTGATCCACTAGCTTGCTAGAGTCACTAATCATTGGCTGTCCTTTTCCAACTCCAAGCGAATTTCGGCAAATAGACAGATTCCAATCAATTATTCAATACGGCACTGATGGCATGTGACGGAGCGTTTACGGAAACAAAAATGTAAGCCTGGCAGGCGAGACCTATGAAGATTCCTGATCGGGATGGGAAACTACCCGTATAACTAGTTAATCATCTAGATGAATAATGCAATTGTACCTTAATGAGACCACTCCCGAGTCCGACTTACCGAATCTTAAACTGTCTAACTCCCACCGCCCCTGTAGCCCTCTTAATATCTGCAAACAAATCACACCTGGCAAACAGCATCCTCATTAATTTGCCATCAACACCATACACCAAAGCCCCCTCATCGCCTGGCAGTGAGAACGGCAAGCCCTTATACCCAACCAGATACCTTCAAGGTAATCCATATTGCCATTGCTCGTTGCGTCGTAGTCTCGCAGACCTTTGATGTCCTCAGCGCCGAACATCGCAAAATGCGAAACACTGTTGCCAAGAAAACCACTAGGCGTAGGTTCACATCCCAAGGTATAGTTCCGCACTTGTAATTTGATCACAGACTTGTGTTGCTCTCTCATGGGGAAGTACCCTGTGGGCGGCGTTTCTTGGCTTTGCTGCGGGGACTCATTATCGACAGAAGTTGCCCGCACTTGCAAATATCCCCAAGGAAGACGAAGAAACCACAGCAAGTAGAAAATGGCAGAGTCTAAGTCCGTTGCCATAATCGGAGGTAAGTGCAGTTTAACCAATTCTAATCAAGTCAACTGATCAATCTCGTAGCCGGCATTTTCGGTCTTTCGCTGGCCGTCGCGTTGCAGGATAGAAGTAAGACAGAATCATGGGAGAGGGATAAATGACCTTTGCTTATACTGTCGCAGATTATAAGGTCACTGTATTCGACCGAAGCCAGTATGATGAAAATGGATACGATCCCGCAGCCGATGGTGTACAGGCTGCGTCTGTTGACCACAACAAGATTGTGAGTCGGTTGATGGTAGTTCCTGAGTGGTACTAATGATACATACAATACAGTTTCGTGCCTCATACGGGACAAAGCTTCATTACCAACGTCTCGCCATAGAGGCTCGGAAGGCGTGGGTGCTGGGGGATGAAAAACATGGTTTCTCGGAGCAGAGCGATCTCTCAAATGACCAGAGACTATTTGTCGGTAGCGGAATGCTTCGAGTACAACCATCGGATGTCCTGGGTGCTCTTGAAAAGGAAACATTGGCCAACATGGAGCGGGATGGTCTGCGAGACACGCAATTTATCAAAGGCAAACCCGAGGACCATCGACGCGCTGAGCAGCTGGGCTGGAAGGACAAACTACTTGACTTTGAGATCCCGCAATCTTCACCCGCAAGCACCTATGAGGCGGTCTTGGATTCACTGGCCGGATTCGTGAGATGCAGTAATGCCTGTGCATACTATCAGAATATTGCTGCCGACAAGGGTGTGGAATTCTGCTTTGGTCCGGATAAGGGAGCTGTCAAGTCACTTGTCAAGTCGAGTAGTGGCGTCCACTCTGACAAGGAGAGAGTGACAGGGATCAAATCGAAAGATGGCAAATTGCACAATGCAGATGTGGTGGTCGTTGCTGGTAAGCTATAGCATCTCCTCATATGGTCATGCGCTCGCTGATGAGTAAAGCCGGATCATTTTCAACACAGATTCTTCCTGAGTTGAGTTATTTTCTTGAGTCTTCGGCAGGAAGCCTTGCTACATTCAAGATTGATCCGGCGAATACCGAGCTGTGGGACAAGTATTCACCCGAGAGGTTTCCTGTGATGACATGGAAAAGTGTTCCTCGAGACAGTTCTGGCAAGGACACCGGCAGTATCTATGTCTTGCCACGTACTCCAGAGGGCTTGTTGAAGATTGGATATCGTGGAATCAAAGTTAGAAAGGATAATCATGTTTTGTTGATATTTGCTGATCAATTTCCATCCAGTTCACCAATTTCCAGCCAGCACCTGAGAGTACTCCGTTCACGCAAGATGGCCAGTGGTCAGTGCCTCTTCCGCCAGAAATGTGCTCTCAGCTCCAGGAACCTGCTCTTTATGCCATCAAACAGTTTGTTTCAATATTTTTACCTGAATTCAGTGGTGTCCCCTTTGACTCTACGAAGCTCTGCTGGTATACAGACTCGCTGGACAATTCCTTTTTGGTTAGCATCTTGCTGGTATAATAAGTCTACCCTATACACTGACCATGTATAACGACAGATCGACTACGTTCCAACCTATGCGGAAAACTCCGTCTTCGTTTGTACTGGAGGAAGTGGCCATGGGGCAAAATTCCTTCCAGTTCTTGGCGAGGTAAGTAAATTTCCCCATTTGTTTCTCGTGACCTCCAGCTGACCAATGTTCGACAGCATGCCGCAGATATTATAGAACATGGCGATCAAAGCGCATCGTACATGCGCCCATTCTGGCGCTGGCGGCCGGAGGTCCCGCGAAGGAATGGTCTCGAAGAAGGTCCCGGTGGACCGCGGGATATTTCACACATCTCCTGATGGAGAGGGCAACGCATGTAACATATCTAGGTTTGTGAATCTATTTCCGAATCTATTTCTATTTTCCTCTTTGGTTTCCTAACCCGTATATAAAAGACATAGACATTTTAGTATATAGACTTTTGCGGTGACAGTCGCGGTAAATGAAATATCTGAGCGTAAGGCTCCTCTGTTCCGTGAGTTCCAGCCATTCATGACCATCCAATCTCGAGACATTGTAAACCCCCAAGGTCCCCCCCGATGCAGCCAAGCTGTCGCGGAAATACGAGCCAAGAGCGGACTATATGGTGCTTGCCTTGATCGACGGGATACTTGCTAACAAGGTACCAGTGCTGGCATTGTCACCCGCCTACAGAGTGTCAGCCTTGGGTGCGCCAAGACAAACAAGAAATTGCCAGGGGGTTACTGGGAACCTTGGTGAAAGCTAATCCCAGGTGAATCGGGTTGTCCCGAGACAGGCGCAGTCGTTTACTGAGATTTATATCTGACCTGATACGGGTACCTGACAACCATGCCGTTATTCTTTCTTGCTTGTTCCTCTGTGGTTGGATTGAGAATACCATCATGTTAGGGTCTGCTGACATGAAGCACGGAATTAACGACCAGGCGCGAGTGGCAGCCGATGAACCTTCTCATCATCCACAGGTAGTGGATGAACGGGATGCCGATGACACGACGATATTCTACAACAAGAACAAAGACAAGGTCAGACCTGTGACTTCTGAGCTCGAGAGGAAAGTTATCCGCAAAAACTTCTGGTTCCTGCTCATCCAGACATGGTGGATTTCCTTCCTGATCCATCTTGATAAGTCGACTCTCTCCCAAGCCAGTACCATGGGAATTTTCAAGGATGTTGAGATGACCAAGGATGAGTACAATGAGCTTTTCATCCTGTTCTATGCCGGCTATCTCGTTGCACTCTGGCCGGGTGCTTGGATATCGCAGCGCATTGGGCACAAGCACTTCATCACAGGCTCACTTTTTCTCTGGGCTCTTTTTATAGGTGTCCATCCTGCTGTCAAGACAGGAAAACAGATGAAGGCGGTACGGTTTCTTTTGGGAATGGTAGGTCTGATCGTCTCCATATGCTCCCAACATTAGGCTGACGGGAAAATAGACAGAGTCCCAGATTATCCCTTCAACGGCCGTTCTGCATCAGGCTTTCTTTCCGCCAAAGAAGAGCCCGTGGGTGCAGCTACTGTGGTGGGCATTTGGAAGTATAGCCAACGTCATGCTTACAATGATTGCATATAAACTCATTCTTGATGACAATACGGGCGTTCTGGCTGGCAACATAAACTCGTGGAAGTGGCTTCATATTATCTGTGCTGTCTTGACCTTTGCTATTTTTGTCCCTCTCCTTATTTTCCTTCCCAACTCCCCCCTGGACGCTAAGTGGCTTTCGATCGAGGAGAAGGTCCATACAATTCAGATTATTCGTGAGACCCATGCTGGAGTTACCAACTCGACCTTCAAGTGGTCTCAGGTACGGGAATCTTTTACTGACTTGAAGAGTTGGCTGTTCATGTGAGATCCCCTTTTCCTTTATTAACAAGGAAATGCTCACTAACTCCTAGGTTTTCTTAGTTTCCACATGTTCTTCAACGAACTCCCGAATAATACATCGCAACAATTACCTCTAATCGTCGTCGGATTCGGCTTTACACCAGCCGAAAGTGCCCTTTTCAATATAATCAAGCCACTCTGGGGTTTTATCCTGATCCTTGGCTCGGCGACTTTGCTATACAGCACCAGACTTGGAACCGGATATACATGTGCTATTTCTTACATTCCCTGCTTTGTTGGTGGTATTATCGAGGTGAGCCGGTTCAATTTGAGAACCTTGCCCAGTCGCTAATGGTGGGGCTATACAGTTGGCGTCCCCTTGGTCCAACAAAGTAGCCTTGGTAGTCGGAACTCAGATCTCGACATTCAAACCCTCTTATCTTCTCGGCCTCAATTGGGCTGGAACGACTACCACAGGCCACACGAAGAAACTTACTTTGATGACCTCATGTATTGTGGCTGCATCCGTTGCCAAGATGATCTCGCCTGAGTGAGTATTCCAAGTACAACAATGGCATGAAGAAAATATTAAACTGACACCGAGGGGGGAAACCAGATTCTGGCAACCAAAATACAAACCGCGCTATGTACTACCATGGGCCTTTATGACGGCATTCTGGTTCATTTCTCCGGCGATGTGTATCATTATTCGTTTCTATCTCCAGCGCGAAAATCGATGTCGTGAACGACTTCTCGCCGAGAAAGAAATGGATTCGGAAGGGGATGAAGCTATTGATACAGGAAGCGAGATCGTCAAGATTGGGGAGCGGGATTTGGACAAGACTGACAGGGATAATCTCAAGTTTATTTACCCTCTGTGAGATTGCGCTGAATTAGCTGGTTTTGATGCTGCTCGAATTTGAGCTATGTGGTGCTAAAATGGGGGTTAGTAATGGAATATATGGGACAACTGTTAAGGGTTATAGCTGCAGAAATACAATTACATAGCCTGCACGTTTTGTTTTGTATCGGTGCTCCTTGAATAACACAACGCTAATAGACGGCAAGTTCGATACTGAAAACATAGTCTTCTTTTCAATGCATCCTCTCATCCTTTAATTCATCTTCACACAATAACCACATATTTGAGCCCTGCGAATGCGGTCTACTTGCTTCTGTAGCCAGTAAACCAGCTAGCAAATATGCATTGAATACACTAATATCCCAGGAAATATATGGCCACCCTCAGCAAGATACGACATTCCGGCCAACGACCAGCGCCAAGGAACGCAAGGGAGCGACGCATGCGATGGGCCACCAGCCCAGACCATAACCCTTTAACATCACCATTAGAACGATGGGAGCGACGAACCGCAATTTCTCAGGACAAGCTGGAGATTATACACCCACATGTGACCCCGCCTTGGTGGGCAGGTCTGAAACCCCATATAGCAGAAACTCGGGAAGCTGCTCTTGCAACTCACAATGCCATCTTACACAGCAGAGCTGATACCATTGTGTACACAGACGGCAGCTTGACAGAACAGGGAGTTGGAGCAGCAGTAGTTTCACCTCTGGGGCGCCAAGCAGTTCGCATTGGCTCTCAAGCTACCCACACTGTATATGCAGCAGAATTACAGGGCATAAAGATGGCGCTTACCCAAATACGCAACTCAAGTGGACTGGAATCACAATGTTCCTATCAGACCCGTACAGCAACCATCTTCACAGACAACCAGGCAGCAATACAAGCATGCTCAGCTCCAGGAAGGTCTTCTGGCCAATATATCCTGAGTGATATTGCACGCACTGCATCTCAACTACAGGAATGTGGCTGAGATATATGACTGTATTGGCTCCCAGGTCATGAAGGTGTCTATGGCAATGAATGTGCTGATGCTCTTGCAAAAGAAGCTGCTAATTCTCCAGCTCCCAACAGCGCGGAAGAGCTCACTCTCATGGCCAGCATTCGAAGAATCCTCCGCATAGAAGCAGCAAATGCATGGAAGACTGAATGGGCTGCTTCCCCCCATGGGAACTCCGTCCGT
>NW_019170453.1:881022-942772 GCF_001890805.1 Aspergillus glaucus CBS 516.65
CGCTTGCAGAAGTAGGGAAGGAAACGAGATAGTATCCAACAAGCCCATGGATCCTTGTGGCCATGGGAACAGCGGCACGAAAACCAGCAGCACGGGATATACAACACGCGGAATGAGATATCAGGATATGTGTATAAAGGCGACGATGTACATAGCGACTACCATTACGGCGGCTTACCCGGCTGCCCCGCAGGACCTGCCGCCACTCGGCCTATAGGGCTGACAGATGCGTGTATGAATAATAATAATAATAATAATAATAATAAATCCCAGGAAATATATATTTATTTCTGATGACCGATGCAAATGACTTCTTAACTGCTCAAAGCTAAGCGGGATACATCATCGGACCTGTACTGACAGGCTTCAAAATACCCGCCTTCTCCAAATCCTCTATCAAGCTCACCAGCATCAAGTCACATTCCCTGGCTGCAACAAAGCTCATAGTCACTGGCATATACTCTGTCTTGAGCGAGACAGTAGAGTTGTAAGGAATCTCTCCAACGGGAACCACCAGGTCAGGAACCCTAGCCATGATGGAGATACGACCATCCGTAAAGCCCATCGGGGGATCAGTTGGGGCGCTATAGAGTTAGCTTTCTACGCTGTTGACTCTTAATAATGGAGGCACTTACTCATAGTAGACGTTTCGATATTGAGTCTCTCCTTTGGTGTAGGGATAGATGTAGATTCCCTCGGTGCAGGCGTGCTTGTCTTTCTTCCCGAAACCTTCTGATTCCCACCAATGCTCGAAGATGGTTTTGTTGCTTAGGGCTACCTCGTAGGCTGCATTTCCTCCATTCTGTTGGCCCCAGGCCCATCGTACTAGAGGTCCGGGGTTTATAAATGGTCGGCGACCGTCGTGTTTCTCTGCATAGTCTGCGTAGAATGGCAATGCGAGAGAGCGGTACTGATCAACGGATGTAAGAACGGCATATGTCTGGAAATGTTTAGTTTTTGGTGAACTATTTTTTGTACCGCTTTGCACTTACTGTGTTTAATAATTCCGTTATATTTGCCGGGGCTTTTGAAGGATGCGTCTTCTTCCAATGGGAGGAGATGTCGACAGATTCCCGCTTGGTACCGAGAAATTCCTCCAGATTGACTACAAGGTTCTCAAGGAGGGACCCAGCCTTGGTGCTGGCATCTGGAAACGAGGACGTGGGATAGAAAATCCGTTTTGGGTATTGTCTGTAGTCTGTAAAATTGAGGTACCATGCATGCATAACCTTTGACCATGTCACAGCATCACGCGCAAAAACACCTGCTGTGTCAAGCGTATGGCAAAGCGGAAGGACATCATCAAGAGAAACCGCTCCAGTAGAGGGTCTGTTTGCATAGACGCCCTGCATTCCACCGGGGTGGCGCATGGAGCCGCCAGTATCGCTTCCCACGGCAATATCCAGCCACTCGTAGGCAGCTATTCCAGCGCCTGGTCCCGATGAGGAGCCACCGGGAGCTTGGTAGCCATCTCCCTGAGAAGGCTGTCAGCGCAAGATTGCTCAGAGTTGATATACTGGCTTACTCTCGGATTGAATGGGCAGTGGAAGTCAACCCAATCAGCGGTTGGGTTGTCGCCGTTGGCAAATTGCACGGTACCCATTTTGCCCACAATGATAGCACCTGCATCTCTCAAACGCTGTACTGCTGGGGCAGTGGCGTTTCGTGGTGGATAGAGGTCGTGGAAAGCTCTGTTGCCACCACTGGTTCGCAAGCCCTTTAAATCAAAGATATCTTTGACGCCTAGTCGCAACTATGCAGAGTCAGTCAACCGGTTTTTTTTTTTTTTTTTTTGGTTTTTTCCTTTGACAGGCTTACCCCCAAAAGTGGCTTTTCTGAGGTGGGTGTATAGTACAGCCGGGATGGCACAGCAACGCTCTTTGTCATGGCTCCCTGGAGTAGATTAGATTATTTGCAACATCATCCAGTTAAGAGTTTATTTACCTCTGTCACGGCCGGTAGAGGCTTGTACCCATCCTTCCCATCACTGATAGCTGCCTCAGTGAAAGCGAGCTGATGGTCAGAATAGAGACGGAATGCTTGATATATTTCACCCGTGGAGGGCGAAAAGAAGTATGGACCCTTGGGAATATCACGGTGCAGCTTGGCTGCTTTAACAGGCTCTTGGGATTGATATGCAGGCGAAGCCAGAATCACTTCATTGCCCTTTCCCTGCAAGGCTTGGAGAATGGACAAGTCAATCTTGCCTTGACAATCCCCGTCGTAAGCTAGGAAGATTGCTGCGAGTAAATTAAGACAGAATTCTATTCAAGGGAGAATGGAGTGAAGATCAAGACTCACTGTTAAGAAATCCAGGCTGGAAAACATCGTCCGAGGACGAATAGTTTGAAATCACATCTCGCAGAATGTTGCCTGTGAGCACTGTTTCCTCTGTCCGAATGATTGTGATCGGAAGAATGTCTGCAGTGGAGTGGTTTGAATTGGACCCGACAGAAACAATTCTCGATACAGAAGGCCCACCCGCGTAATAGTTGATATCGTCCAACGTGACCAAGTTCCCATTGTTGATAATTGAAGCTGCACTGGCGAAAACAAAGCTAGAAAGCAAAAGAGCCGCTTGGCTCCGAAAACGCTGACAGCTGAAACTGCAAGTGATCCTAGCCATAATGCCCCTGTGGCCTTGGAGAATCAAAAGCCGTCCGTCAGAGGACTGAATGACTTAAATATATAACCCTAATTAGGTGCTCCGGGGGCCAAGGTCCTCAGGATAGCTTCTTGGCCTGCACCAAGTGGATACTACAAGTCGGAAGAAGACGACAATCGACTTGCTAATTTCGGAAAGCCTTCGCAAAATGAAGGCAAATCTTGTGTATCAGTGCCTCCGGAGTCGGCTGGCTCAATTGACTCATGCAGGCTTGAGATCCAGAGTGGAAGGTCTATCTATCTCTGATATTTGCTTGGTTGTTGTATCGGGAGCAGAGAATTGCGGGGTTCTTTATGTACTTTTTACGGTGGAGTTGTATGTATTATCCACCAAACAACTCATCAGTCACGATGAGTTTGGATGCCAGAGAGTGATATTATATTCCCGACACGAATGCTGGCATTTATGGCACCTTGAGGCATGGTCATAGTTCTGCTTTCCCTCGCCATCCACGTTGGATTACCAAAGGGGCTATTTGGGAAGAATTGCGGAGTCAGTGACCGTTAAGGCTTGGTGTCGGTAACACTCACATTAAACACAGGCCGACCTGGAAGGACTCCAAGCCGTAGAGCTCGCCAAATTGATTCGCCGTGGTTGTCATTATGGGTGTTGTTGAGAGACTTAACAGACCAATGTACAGGACGCGTCCTTCTCGGAGGACGGAAAGTGATTTCAATGGATTCGGGAAAGAAAGTCCTGACTCCCAGATCCATCTGTAGTTTTTCTTTGTTTACCTTTTCTTTAATATCTTAAAATATTCTTCTTAATGAAGTGTAACTCGAGGTGACTTTTTTGTACATGTTCTTTTATCTTGGTAGCCTGGGTCATGCGATCCCTTCCTACCAGCAGAAAGTTCGAATCTGTGATTTGCATGATATACTCAGCCTCATCAGGTAGAATATTGGTCGCTAGAGCATGGTTATATTAGCAGTATTTTTTTGAGATACGATACGTAAACAGTGGCTGATGTATTTATGTATTTGCCTAGCGGTACACAGGCTGCGCCAATGGATAGAATGGCGTAGAGCCCGACAATAAATTCATATCCACCGGCTGGCAGTACATTTATGAACGGGCTTCCTCCATCGACGAGACCATGCTCGTTGGAAACCGACTGAGGAAGTTCCCTTCGCAGGGTGGCACGCTATCTTGAGACATCATTAAAAAATCGAGCATAGTCAACCTCGATGCCGACGGTGGTGTCGTAAACAACTGTTCCGCGAAATTCCCAGGCGACAGAAAGTAAACGGTAGAAGATGGTATCATTGGGGGATTTTTCTTGTTGTTCATTCTGATTTTTGAGGTACTGTCATTTTCGCAAACGGATACCTTGGGGCTGTACTCTGCAGAGAAGAATAATCTGGCAAGGAAGAAGATGGAATTCCATTTCCTTCAAATCATATAAATATTATTGGTAGTACTATCGGTATTCAGAGTGAGTAGATATATCATTACCTCCTGCCGATACATTCAGCTGAAATTCAGCTCAGCCAGCCTGGCGTGGGGCCCGAAGTGGAAACAATGATCAGCAAGACTTTTTAGCTGTACTCTGTAACTAACTAGTAGGATTGGGCATGGACTACGGACTGCACCTTCGTCTGGATGTCAGGCTTCCCTGGATTGATGCTGAAACAAGCCCTCTTTTCTGATCCAGATCCAGAATGTGTTTAGCAAAATGGATGATGTTAATGGCTACCCTGATTTCAATCCGGACCAATTCATGGCATGGTTCTATTTGCCATCTGTGAAATCCCTAGCTATCTGGCTCCAAAGCTTGAAATATGTAAAGGAGGAGCAACCAAATTTGCACCAACTGCATGCCCTCATTATTGCCCGAGCAACTGTCACGAAATCGGAGATTTTTACCTTGCTCGAGAAGACCTCCGCTTTGAAAACACTTCATCTGGGACTGGCCTATCGATTTACTGAGTGAACTGTCCTGGGCGATGGATGGGAGATTGTTGACGGCCTGGAGTGTATCAGTGACACACTCGAGAAGCTGTCTCTTGGGGTAGAATACTACCCGTTCACATTGGGTGCATATTTAACTGATATCATGCTCGATGCGATTTCTGGGAGTTCTTGACAAAGGGATACCCCAGATTGTGGCCTTTGGAGGTCCCCATAACCATATTATTGGGTTTCCCGAAAACGCCGAAGAGGTAATCAACGTCTTGCCTGACACGGTCCGTGAGCTGTGTCTCCAATGGGACTTTCACGCGGTGACATGCTCTAGGTGGTATGACGAGCGAGATCTGTTTCAAGTCGTGCGATATATTCTGGCAGGACTGGAGTCACATACACCGCATTTGAAGCGCATTACCATTCACATGTTGACTTGGTCGAAATGGTTGAGTTGTCAGCACAGTAGTTTGTCTGAGGTGTGGGCTGAGTTACAGGCCGAATGTGCGCAGGCCGGCATTGAGTTGGCGGCAGTGTTTTACGAGCTATCCCCTGGACTCTGGATGCAAGATCTTTTATGCCATTGAAACTATACTATAAAGCAGGTGCTTGTATAGCTGCCAGGAACGATACGTCACGGCGCCAGCCCGTTATCTTTGATAAGTATTGATAGTTGGACTGATATCTGAAGTCCCGAAGAAAGCGAGAGTATATACATATCTATAGGCGAGAATATATCACTCTAATCGTTAAAATTAGATCTCTACCATACTGGCCTTGTGCAATCCGGATTATCGACTCCCCGAGGATATTACGGATAGAGGAAAATTTGAATTAACTGAGAAGGGATGATATTGATTTTCTATTAGACCACCGTATGATACTAGAATGAGTGCTTAGCCATCCAAAGCCGGTGTATCTTATGAAGGCTCTGCCGGCTTCGCCGTCTTGCAGCGTAAGGTCACGTGTGTATCGAACCCCGGAAACATCAAACATGCCAGAGTTATCCGAAAGAATGCTATACATATCTACTTCAAAGTACAATATCATATTTGTCTTTCATGAGTTGTCACTGACGGATGTATTCAGCATTCATACCAGCGCCGAGCCAAGGGACGGAACTGGGCATTTACGACTGCTGCCAAAGGCTGCTGTCAATATTGAAGATGGATGCGGATATAATTCTATGCAAGTTACGAGATCAGAAGAATGCATGTGTCTCAAAGCTGCAGCCATTAAAGTTTCGGCATTCTCGGCTCTCTTGTCACTGCGAACTTCGATGTGTGGTGAAGCATAATAACGCCGAAGACAATGTGGAATGCAAGTAGACTTCTGCATGCAGTGCTCTTTGTAGTATACGGATTCGTATCATGGTCAGCGTTTGTAAACTTATAAAAACCCTCAATCAACCAGTCCAATTTACTTTCAAAACAGAATCAAACCATCCAAATCATCAAATCATTCCACATTGTGAACTTCAATACTTACTTGCCCCGTCCACTGTTGCCCAAAGCAAAACAAGTATGTGCTAGATTCGTCCCACCAATACCTTTGTGGCTAATTAACCTATATACAGGTCAACATGCATTTCCGAACTGTGTCGGTTTTCTTGGCCGTTCTTATTGCTGCTGCTTCCGCAGCTCCTCCAGGGAACCCTCCTCCAGCGCACCCTGATCCAGCGCACCATCCTCCCACGCACCCTGCTCCAGTGCACCCCGCTCCAGCACACCATCCTCCAGCGAAGCATCCTGCGCACCCTGCTCCAGTGCACCCTGATCCGGCCCACCCGGCTCCAGCGGACCATCCACCAGTGCACCCTCCAGCGAACCATCCTCCCGCGCACCCTGCTCCAGCGAACCATCCTCCAGCGAACCATCCTCCAGCGAACCACCCTCCAGTGAACCATCCTGCGCATCCTGCTCCAGTGCACCCGGCTCCAGCGCACCCCCTCCCTCCTTGCAAGCCTGGACACGCCTGGCCCGATCACCAAGACTGCCACAGCTTTTTCGAGTGTGCCGCCGGGAGTCAGCCTGTTCGGAAAACCTGTGGTCCCGGAGCCGCATACTGTTGGCAAACCGGTGTTTGTGTCCCCGAGGAGAAGGTGCCGAGTTGCCCTAACCCAGGGCCTGCACTCCTCCCCAAAGGCCATGGTCATCCTGGACCCAAGGTTCACGTCTGAAGATGGTAGGAAGATGGCTTGACAGTGATTTGTGACCCATGAGATGTCCCTGTACCACTTCCTGAGCCGTATGGTTTGTCTTTGTTAGTTGTTAGTGGGAATATGGTAGGTTAGTTTTGATGGCATTTATAAGTATGCCGTATTTCAGCTGTGTTAGTGTATCTCTCTCCTAATTCAATTGAACCTAATCAATACTGTGCTTGGTACAATGACTCTCGCCTATTCTTACTTGTGGCAGAAGTGCAAATGTAATCTCTTCACTACTGTAAAGTAAACTGGATTATGCTGGTGGTACGATGGACTCGCACTGCTATTCCGGCTGATTTAACAAAACAGCCTCTCTAAGAAGAAAACCAATGGACACAATGGGGTGTTTTCCAAGAATACGAATTATACCCGATATGCTTGACAATTAGAACGCTGAGCGACGGTTAAGCGCTATGATTGACGACCTTCTGTCCGTGTCTTCATGTGGCCAATGAAACCATCGTGTGACGTGGCAGATAGATATGTTTGAGGCTCAGCCTTGAGCGCGCGCAAGTCCAATTCTCCTGAGTCTGTGTCCAAGCGTGAAGCAATGTCACGATATCTCTATGTACATTTCTGCTATTGTGTATCACCGGACTCAATCGCCATAATCTAGCGCCCGCGGATCCACGACCGGAGAGCTGCGCCGAGCCAGGTTTGCTAGAGCAACTCTTGAACCATGGCGACTGTCAAAGCCTTGGGCAGCCCTGATCTGTATACGGTAGGCTGGATTGCAGCTCTACCAATAGAGCGTGCCGCAGCAACTGCGATGCTCGATGAGCGCCACGATGAGCCGTGCAGCTTTGTTCAACATCATGCGGATACCAATTCTTACACCTGGGGCAAGATAGGCGAACACAATGTTGTGATTGCTTCGCTTCCCGCAGGGTTATACGGAACAACTTCCGCTGCAACCACAGCGTCAAACCTGCTGTCATCCCTGCCCCAAATTAGAATTGGCTTGCTGGTGGGAATCGGCGGTGGCATCGCCCGACCTGAGCAGGGTCGCAATATCCGGCTAGGCGATGTCGTCGTCAGTCAGCCACAGGGCACAACTGGAGGAGTGATTCAGTATGATTTAGGGAAGGTGAGGGCCAATCAGAAATGGGAACGGAATGACTTTCTCAGCATGCTGCCACGGGTCCTACTCCAAGCACTGGCAAATTTGCAAGCAGAACATGAAATGAGGGAATCTAGAATACCCGAGCTACTTGGGGCGATGCCCCAGAAAAGGGCCCGGACGGTCAATGGGAACAAAGGAGAGAATGGGTACGTCCATCAGGGATTCGAGAACGATCGGCTTTTCAAGGCGTCCTACAATCATGTAGCTGGACATGACTGTCGCATCTGCGACGCAACGGAGCAAGTGCAGCGCGATGAACGAGTCTCCATGGACCCCGAAATTCATTATGGTATCATCGCCTCTGGGAACAGCCTGGTGAAAGATGCCGCTAAACGGGACAAGATTGTGCAAGATGTAGGCGAGAAATGCATTTGCTTCGAGATGGAAGCCGCTGGCCTTATGAATCACTTTCCATGTCTCGTTATTAGGGGCATTTGCGATTATGCGGATTCACACAAGAATGATCGATGGCAGAGGTATGCGTCTACTACCGCCGCTGCCTATGGAAAAGAACTCCTCGGCTACGTTCCGACCAGGGACCTCCAGGAGACACAGCGGGCCCTCGATTTTCTCGGATCTAGTTAGTTTCCTTCTGTCTGTTAGAGAACAATTCATTAACATTTGAGAAGTAGGCAAAGATATCAGCAAAGAAGTTAAAGCCACGAGACATGAGCAGCAAGAGTGGAAACAGTCTGAAGAAGCTCGAACGATTCTGTCCTGGCTCAAGGATACAGACAACGGAGCACAGCTGAGCGACCACCTCAGCCGACGACAAGAAGATACGGGAAACTGGTTTCTAGAAGACAATAAATTCAAAAATTGGCTCGCTGGCAATCAGCATACACTTTTTTGCCCAGGTGCACCAGGAGCCGGCAAAACAATCATTGCCTCTATTGTGGTTGATGAATTGTATAGGAGATTCCGGGATGATAAAGAGGTGGGAATTACGTTTCTGTTCTGCAACTTCCAGTTACAACACGAGGAAACAGACGAGGGAACGATTGCTGGTATCTTGAAACAGCTGCTTATTAAGAATGCCTGGATTCCCAAGGTCGTGAAGGATATTCACGACGCTAGTCAAAAGAAAGGAACGCGGCCATCATATGGCGAGCTTTGCAATGCCCTCGATTCCGCCATCTCTAACTACTCGAAAACCTTTATTGTTCTCGACGCCTTGGATGAGTCTGATTACGCAGCACGTCGGACTTTGTCAACGGTAATGGAGCTCCAGAATCGCTATCATATTCACCTCCTTGCAACATCGAGGTTCATCCCGGAGGTTACTGCAAAATTTGAGAATTGTCCACATCTGGAAATCCGCGCAAACAGTGATGATGTGGAGAAATACCTACAGGGTCACATTTCACAACTGCCGTCCTTCGTAGTAAGCAGCGCTGATCTGCAGAAAGAAGTTATCACTGGAATTGCCAAAGCTGTAGATGGAATGTAAGTCGATTACCTACCTGTATGTGCATGACCCTGGAACTAATCGTCGCAGGTTTCTTCTAGCTTATCTGCATCTCGGCTCTCTGATTGGGAAATGATCACCAAAGGCAATCAAGACAGCTCTCAGCAAGCTCCCAAGTGGATTGGATGTGTATGACTGCGCGTATCAGAGCGCTATGAATCGAATTGAGGGGCAGATAGACGAGCAGGCCAAGTTGGCAAAACAGGCGCTGTCATGGATCGTGTGTGCCAGGCGGCGGTTGAGGATTACAGAGCTGGAGCACGCTTTGGCAGTGGAGATTGGCGAGCCAGCATTCGACCCGGACAATATGTCAGGAATTGATCACGTTGTCTCGCTATGTGCTGGCCTGGTCACGGTGGATAGGGAAAGCAACACGGTCCACTATACCACGCAGGAATATTTTCAGCGGAGTTGGCAGGGTTGGTTTCCCGCCGCGCATCGGGATATTGCCATGACATGTGTGACATATCTGTCTTATGACGCTTTCGAAGACGTGATAGCTCATGATATTGAGCATGGACAGGCAAAAGGATATTGGGCATTCATGACGAAATTTTGCCTGTATGATTATGCCTGTCGAAACTGGGGCCACCACGTTCGAGAACAGCCGGTGCCAGACACCTTGGTTATGCGATTACTGAAAGACGACACAAAGGTGGTCATGTGTGCACAGCCACTTAAGATGCCCTTGGGTATTGTGATCCCGGAAGGAAATCAGGATCCTTCGAAGTCTGTCAAGGGCATATTCGTCGCAGCTTATTTCGGACTGGACGCTGCGGTCAAGATTATCCTCGAAGGTGATCCCGCAAACGCCAAACTAAGACACTCCGGAGGCCGCACGCCGCTGTTCCATGCCACTGATAGTGGCCGAGAGTCAACGGTGAAATTGTTACTTGACAAGGGCGCTGGCCCCAACTCGGATGGTTACGGCTATTCTCCCCTGATGCGCGCCATAGAAAATAGACACCTACAAATTGCGTGGATATTTTTAGAAAGAGGAGCAGACCCTGGGACTCCAAAGGCTTTTCCCAGCTACTCTGCCGATCAGAGGTCATTTGGGTCATCACAGTCTCCTCTTTCATTGGCAGTAAGGCAGGGGTGGGGGGACATGGTCGGTATTTTATTAAAACTAGGTGCCGACCCGAACTTCCAGAATTGGCTCGGCGAGAGTCCACTGTCACTGGCAATGAGTCTGGGAAAGGGGGAAATTGTCAGTCTTCTGATCCAAAGCGGTGCTTCCATGTCTTTGACGAGGAGGATATGGAGATTAAAGATGCTTTTGAGTCCGTGAAGCGTCTTCTAGAGGCGGATGCTGATCTGGAATGCAGGGACAACCAAGGGCGAACTCCGTTATTCTTGGAAGCAGTTAGAGGCGGTCGCTGCCACTTAATGGTCAATTTTCTTTTAAACATGGGGGCAAATCCAGAGTCCGGAAATTGCCATGGGCGACCTCCGGTGTCATGGGCTGCGCCACCATGCTACGAAGCATGGGAATTTCTGGAGTTTTGATCGGGTGTCTAAAGATGACCACGGAAGAAGCGTATTTTCATGGGTTGTTATGAACAGAGAATTTTGGAATCATGATGGCACCCAGACACTGATTTAAGGTATAAGCGTGGTTGAAGTCCAGTTTCATATGCTGCTGATAGAGGGGATGGTGAGTCCATTGTGAAAATCCTCTTGGAGAGACAGGTAGGCCCTGACCTCAAGGACAATTGCAGCCAGACACCCTTGCCAAACGCAGCAGCATGCAAAAGCAATACAGGTTTAGTCAAGATGTTACTGGAGAGAGGGGCGGAGCCGGATATTAGTGACCAGGACAGCCAAACACCTCTATCATGGGCAGTGGACGGTCACAATACAGCGTTAGCTGCAATCCTCATGAAGAAGGGGGCTGCTCTAAACTCAAAAGACAAGGATGGTCAAACGCCTCTGTCATGGGCCGCTGACGACGGTTTTATGGTGAAGCTGCTGGTGGAAAAAGGGGCTGATGTACACGCAGCTGACAAGCATGGACGAACCCCTCTATCAAGGGCCGCAACAGGAAAGTTCCACTACAGTGCCGTGAATCTACTACTGGACCACGGGGCTGAGCCCAATTCCAGAGACAACAATGGTCGATCACCATTGTTATGGGCCTCAGTGGAGGGAACGGGTAGCCATGATCGCAATTCAGTGGTTCAAATCCTACTCGAAAGAACACTGAATCCCAACTCCAAAGACAACAACGGCCGCAGCGCATTCTTTTGGGCGACAGTGCACGGCTAGCCCTCAACAGCTAAACTATTGTTGAAGAGTGGCGCTGATCCATACTGTGCAGATAACGAGGGAGCAACAACTTTGTTGATAGCTGAAGAAAAAGGCTGGGAAAAAGTGGTGAAACTTATCCTCGAGGTCAAGGACAACTTAGACGTGGTGGATTCAGACGATTTAAATTAATATATACCGCCGCCGGCACTTGAGCAAGCAATCCCCTGTTATGCTCCATATCTGTATCAGTTCAATTCTTTCACCAAATGAATGTTTTTGTCGAACTAGAAGGGCGAGAATGGACGACCCAGCACCAGGACAGGTTGGTCAGGCTGTTAAATGAGATTGTCATAATTCATATTATCAATTCAGCTCCGCGACAGAAATAAAAGCTATAGACTGGTAGATCACAACAGGTCAATTGATTATAGAATAAAGTCGTCCAACCTGGAAAGAACACACAGATGAGGCATCTATAATTTAAGTCCATAGAGAGTTCAAATCGTGCTCTATTCTGAGTGGGCATGTCTTGTTCACCGTCATTGTTTTAGGAAGTCGTTGCCACAGGAAGGGCAAAGAGTGGCCATTGGTAATAACCTACTGGACTTTAATGATCAGCCCTGATAGGTCGGTTATCACATCCATCGGTTGTACGCTGCTTGTATGCCTTATTGGCCTTGCGGCACTTTTGGTATTGGCAGATGTTATTGAAATCAAGGAGCTTGCTTGTCTCAAGGTAGCTTATTGCTGATAGGGCAGTGCTCTGATCAAATTGTTTAGTGGCCGAAAGATTCTATCGTCTTCGGTGATTTTAAGGGTCTTATTTCTGAGGACATGAGGGCTTTAGTAAATTCTTCGGAATTATGAAGTGCGTTGGTACCGTTGCAATCTCCTAATAGTAATGTGACTTCTTCTACTGACTAAAGTAAAATGCGCCTTTGATTCAACTTGGGATCCGGTAGTAAGAATGTGGGTTCTCGCGCTTGGTTCAGACAAATAGCATTGACAATTTTGTATCGAAGTAGAGATTAGCTTCCGTCCCGATACAAAGTATGAGGACCACATGAAATGCTTATTTCCAGGCAGAAAGGTTCTTCTTGACGAACTCCGCCCAGGTAGTGGGCTTAGAGTCAAGAAGGTTCAGGCTGGGCTCGAGAGGCTGTCCAAGATAATATCCGGGCTCCTCGACAAACAGCTGGTTCTCATTGTACTCATCAGCAACAGCGGCAGGCAAAGAGGCCTTATACTCCTCTGAAGAGACTTTAATGAAAACAGCCTTCTTGCCAGAAACCTGAGAGAAGGTTTCGACAATCTCTTCGGGGGTGTAGTACTTGGCAGCTGCCAGAATTTGCTTGTTCTTCAATTGATCGGTGTGCTTGAGGACAGCCTTCACAAAGAGGCCTAGAAGAAATACGAGGTTAGTTACTGTTCAAAAATATAGGAAACATAGGCCTTACCGGTATCCTGAGCAGCATCAAAAAGAGGAAACTTGGCTTGCTTGCCAACAGGGTAGAAGAGCTGGTATGACCCATCTTCCGCCCGGGTGAGCATCTGGGTGAAGTTGCCCATGTAGTATCCGGGAAGCACAAAGCTGCATCCGACGCCTGATGCACGGATATACTTCTCTACATTGGCCTTGCTGTCGAAGTGAGGAACATGGGTGAGACGTCCCTTGCTCTCCTCCTTCACATGGTGGAGGGAAGAGAAGATGAGGTGGGAAACACCCACGGCCTTGGAAACATCGGTCACATTTCTGCCCTGAGAGTATTCAATGTCGGCATTCATGGTTTCCCAGTAGTTAGTGACCAGGAAGACAGTGTGGGAGCCCTTGAGAGCAGCAGTGAGAGAGTCGACAGAACCCAAATCGGCCTGATGTAATTGTTACCGTCAGTGATTATTTCTTCAAATGAGAAGGAATGAAGGTCGAATCTTACAGAGACAACGTCGACACCCCGCTTAGCCAGGTCCTGGGCCGACTTCTTGGTGGTGTCGCGAGTGATACCGCGAATCTTGAATTCCTTAGAGAGCCGAGGATCAGCAAGGATGGAATCGATGACGGAACCACCCTGGTTGCCGGTGGCGCCAAAAACAGTGATCAACTTGGACATGATGGTGGTTACTTTGTTTGGAGAATAGAATTCCAAAGTTAAGGAGTTAAGGAGCTTTTATATGTCCAGCCGCGATCTGAACCTTGGATTAGAAAAAGCGAATCAAGCTCGGCGTCACATTGCAGATTCCCGCCACTTCCGTTTCGAGCGATGCCCGCCGGAGTACATTTGTCCACTACGACCAGGGCTCGGCCTTCGTAAAATGCCGACCCCCGACCGCTTTATGACCATCCTACGGAGTACATCCAGTTCAGACGCCTGGATTGCTTTAATTTATGTCAATAACGTAGTCCACGGCCGCCGAGCCGCGGACTTCTGTATTCCATATAAAATGGCACTTTTTATACCTTCAATATCTCAACTGCAAGGTATCTACAGAGCCTAAAACTTATTATAGAGTATTATGATACTGAAATTATATACACTGAGCAGAAGCTTCTACAGATAAATGTTTCTCCAAGTAATATAAATTACCATTGTATTTTTTTTGTATCTTCCAATATTCAAGCATCTATAGCTACAAAAAGCTACAAAATCTTTAAAAAGTAATATACCTTCTTCTAGTGTGTGTATACATACTCTTGTCTTATAAATAAGCCTCTATATCTATTGGTGGCTGAGATATTGAGGTGATAAAAAGTGCCATTTTATATGGAATACAGAAGTCCGCGGTTCGCCCGTGGACTACGTTATCGTTGTAAGCAATGGATAAATTTATGTAAGCTGATATGGTTGAAGATTAACTATGCCACTATCGGAGGCGACACTATGTCTTTCGTAGTTCCGCTTCAATGAGAGCCCATTTATCGACCACCTCAGCTTTCTCCTCGGCCGATGATGCTTGCAACTCTTCATGGCCCTGGGCAATTCGTGCCTGAATAATGTGTCTTTCTATATCTTTGCCTAGCGATTTGAGAAGCTTCCTGCGCAGGCCCCTCAAAGGATATCCTGCTAGTCCCCATAGGCCTAGTTGCACGATTGTCAGAAAACAATGACTTGGAATTGGGATTATGGTAAACGGTAGGTAGGATAATGGAATTCATGACACTTACCCGCAGTAGGCTTAACTATAGCCCCACCGATGCCTTTTCCAACTCCCTTGGCCAACCCCTTCCCTCCGTCGGCTTTGAAGCCATGACTGGGCTGAGTGACGAGCCCTGTGATACCATGGTAGAAACCGTCCTTGAATTCCTATGATAGAGTTTAGAACGAAGAAGTGCAACGTGCATAGGAAGAGAAAAGAGCAAAATATCGCGAAGAATAGACATACGGTTCTGGCAGCCCTTAACCCACTTCGAAACCCAGTCACTCTCGGACTGGGCTGAACCGTAACGTCATGATATAATTTGGGTACATTGTGAAATCCTTTTGTCATGCTGAGCGTAAGGTCTGTTGGTAGCCAGATGACGACGTTAAAAATTCTTTTCAACCCTCTCATGCCATGCAGCGCTGCCTCTGACATGAAACCTTGAAATCCAATCGCCGGATTCATGCTGCTCATAGTCTGCTCTTGTTGAAGCAGCGTGTCTCCATCCTGCTCGTTACTCGATTCGGGCAAGGCATCCCTTGCATGCTGCCCATTCTCATATATGTTTGCATCGATATGTCCACCCTCATCTGGGAGCCCAGGTCCCTCCTCTTCGTTTTCAGCACGTTCGCCTTCAGCCCGCAAGGCTTCGTGACCGGGACAACCACATTGAGATAGAGGATTACTATGTACATGAGGGTGGTTTATGGCGTGGCTTACGGAAATCACGTTAGCAACAATATCTGTGGGGACACTCGCAATGCCTGTAATGAAGTTCGCAATGGCCCCGAAAAAAATCTGGGCACCAGCACTAACTGGTCCTCTCGGATCACGATAGGTGTCATATTCTTTGGAGCGGTGGCTAACTCATGGATTAGCGGTTGTAGTACTGCTTAAATGTTTTGGAAGAAACCCACAGAACCACGGCTTTAGCCTTGAGTTTACCCTTATTGACCAAGACAGCCGCAGCAAAAGCACTTAGGCCAATTTTTGTGTCTTTGGTGCACCATGCAGCCGGTCGAGAGGGACAGATGGCACATCGTAATGATTCTAAATCAAGGTGTCGATGAAAGCTGCGTACAGCATCCCTTGCCCCTGATTCTTTCTGGATGTTTTCCCCGACTATCTGTGCCTTTTCTTTTGTTGATGACAATAATGCAAATTGGAGAGCTTCAGTCAAGTTTTCCACTGTCAGCTTCTTATAAGGGATCGACTTTGGACCAGCTCCTGATCTTGCAACAACCCTCCCCCAGAATCGCTGGTCCCCAAAGAAGGACACTATCACAGTCGGACAGCCTAGTGCGAGTCCAGCAGCCGTGGTGCCAGCTCCGCCATGATGCACAATGCACGAAACCCGTTGGAAAAGCTAGTCATGAGGCAAGCTTCCGACAATAAGAATATTATCGGGAATATCAATAGCGCTCCCAGCCCCAATGTTTCCCCAGCCTTTGGATATCAAAGCACGTTGTCCAGTATTCTTAACCGTCTCAAATATAATACTTGTGAGTTTTGTTGGATTATCCACCACGATAGAGCCAAATCCGATATATATCGGCTTTGGGCCTGCCCTTAGGAAAGCCTCTAAATCAGCCGGTGGCTTGTAGTCTAACTTTGACGGAAGGAAGCAGAATCCACAGACGTCGATATTATAAGACCAATCCGGAGGTTTGTCAAGCAATGAGGGTGACCTGTCACATAGTTAATGAAGTTCTTCATGTAAAGGTATCATCGTACCAAAGATAGGCACATGGCACCCGTAATCGATGAATGACGCTTGGGGCCATTATTCGGTCCAAGGGATCAAGTGATAGTGACTTTCTGCGAAATTTGTTGACGATGTCACCGAGACCTTCCCACACCATCATATCTACAATCGCATATGAGATGAAGTTCGCAGTGGTTTCTTTGCAGTGCTCTGGATGTGTGATAGACAGTGGATGCGGAAATGACTGAGTTGGTGACCAAGGCATACTATCAGAATAGATAAGTTGGTCGATCATATGCATTACTTTTGACGTGATTGGAACAAACCCACGTAAACATAATGTGGAGAGGAATGCCAAGTCGTTGTGCACAATGGATATGGGCCAAGCTGGGAGGGTTGGCTATGATCGCATCTGCGACAAATGGGCGTCCATCTCCGGACTCAGAGCACGATTTCCAACAGCCGTCAATAATCTCTCTCATTTCGCGTCGTCGTCTTTGAATAGCCCCGCTGCGGATGGTGCTGAAAGCGGGGATTAGGCTAGGATTTTGAACCATGAAAGCCATCAACTGTTCAGGATCTCCTCCGATGCTAAAGAATTCAAGGCCGGCATCAAGAACAAAGTCCCGAAAAATCGGATGCGTGGCTATTCGAACTCGATGGTGATGGGCTGTAAGTTCTTGTCCTAGCGCAACGAAAGGTTGAATATCACCCCGAGAGCCAATGACTTGAATGACAATGTTCAGATGCATTGGAAAGGGCTGCCCTGCTCTCTCTTGTGCAACTTCGATGTCATGTATGCTCTTGTTCTGTTCCACATCTGGAGAGAATGGTGTCTGTTGAGTGTAGTTCAGCAATCCTGCGATGCTAGGTTGACGTTCATTGACCTGGATATCTACCAGACCATCACCTAGTATATATTGGTCAACAGAGGTATTTTTGCATGGACAACGAGCAAATATTCACCTAACAATCGAACTCCAGTCTCTAGCCCATCCTCGTTGAATTGTATGCGTTCAGTGCCGTCCGAGTACGTTTCATCAATCCCGCCATCCCGAGCTTGCTGCGGTATGCCATCATGTTTCCCGGTGCTTCCTTTGTAAGACATGATCTATTGCCCCCTATACGTGATAAAATGCATATAATGGGGGGACTCCGGGGAAGCAAATGCTCTAGAGCCACTATACAAGTCATGACGTCATGTGTTATCGGAATGGCAAAAGCATCAGTGATCTTACCTCCTCGCCGTGAATCTCTCATTGAACTGTTTATTGAGAGAATACAAATAACATCGCTTTCACTGCCCCACTCAACCCCACTGGAAGTAGCCCTTTGCTCAACGTAGACCAAATCTGGGCTGGTCAGTGAGGGCGCGGACGGGGACCTGTTCATGACCTATACCTTCGAATGGAGACATCCCGGGGCGTCTTTTGTCTGGCAGTCCAATGCGTTGGTTTTACGAATATTTCTATGCTAGCCGTCTTAGCTTTGTCTGGTGATCTCGAGAGAAATTAAATATTAGATGAATACAACAATCGACCAAAATTACAACTGTGATATATACATGGTCCCAACCAAGCCGAGCGCCGAGTCCACCATCGCCTCGCAACGAACATAATATAGATTTAAACAAACACATGTCAGAAAGTGGACGAGGTTACAAGTCCTCTCCAGTAACTGTGTGGCTGGATCACTTCTTATTCTTGTGTTCTCGGAAGAAATCCTCAATCTTCGTCCAAGTGAGCTCGGGATATCGGTTGTTATCCAGCGGCTCGAGTTTCCCAGCACCAGAGAACATGTTTGCCATGTATTGCATGCCCTGCCAAGCAGGAAACGTCTCGTTCTCACCCCCTAAAAGACGCAAGACTCGAATCATGAACTCTGCGGAGCCGATGGAGCCCATCCATGAGGCCTTGTATCGTGGTCCTTCCACATTGGTCTGTGCCTCGGCAATGTCCTTCACATTGACGACATCACTAGCAATGCGGAGGAAATTGGGTGCAGGCTTCGGGTCTACAGCGACAGCAGCCGTGTAAGCAGCCGTGTCAGCCATGGTAGTGAAGTCGAGCAATTGCGTCGTCGAACCGATGTACGCAACCTTCCGGCTTTTATGGTTGATCATCGGTGAGTCGCCAACCATGAGATCCATAAAGCCACCGTTGAGTATACTTGTCCATGCAATGCCCGACTTTTTCAACTGGCCGTGGAACTCACGGCGTAGATCCAAGTTGCGGTTGGATCCAGGTTTTGTCTTGGTGAAGTCGAGGGAAAAGTCGGAAGGGATGAATTTTGGTACCTTAGCAGCCACAGAGGCCTCGAGGAGTTTGCCCTGGACGGTGTGGATAACATCCCTCAAGCCCTGGAGCGTAGAGACGACACACATTGCTCCAGTCAGTTCGCGAGTGAGAGCTGGTATCGAAGAGAGATCAACAGGAGTGATAGTAACGTTGGCGCCTCGAAGCTTTTCGGTGCGGGATGGGTCGGTATTTGGGCGAACAAGCGCCTTCACGGCCATGCCTCGTTTGATCAGCTCCATGACAACGAGCTGACCCAGGCCACCGGCGGCGCCAGCAACTGCAACGAACGGCGAGGTCATTTCAGTTGTTCTTATCAGATCAGTCGAGGTAAGAATTGAAACAGTGACCAAGGAGTATAAGGAATTTGCAAAAGAGAGACAATTTTGAGTAGGATCTCCAAGATGAATGGGCTTTTTTCTTTCTTTTATCAAGGAACTTCCACCCACTTTTATGAACACCCAAAACTCGGCATAGGGTTCTGATCAACTCTGAGGCGAATTAGTCATGATGACAGTTCGGGCTCGAGATAACGCCGGGGGCCGAAAATATTTCATACACTTAACCCGAATATCAGACGAACTCGGATTCTCGTCTCTACTCCGTAACTGCCAATCGCGATTAATAATTCTATTCTAGCCATCTCCCTTGGGACGGGTTTTGTATCGGTTCCTACAAGTTTAAATACAAGATATAGATACCGTCACACGCCCTAAGTGTAGTCAAAATGATACAAGGGTATTACAAATTAGATCGTCGAAAGAATTCATATTGATAATTTCTCTCTATCTCTTCCTCCCAAAATGGCCGGTCATTCATCGCAAAATCCCCCCCACCCCTGAGCGATCATGAATTCAGGCTTTTCAACCACATGGCGGATACCATGCAGTCACTGGTGAGTATCATGTCCGTAACGGCAAGCAAAACTCGGACTAATCATGATTCATCTCCATAGCATCAATGGTTTCGAGTCCAGTGGAATGTAATTTACGGGGTGGCGGAATCATCGCAACGACCGGCCGGCATGTCTATCAAGCGCTACCTCAAACTGTGCTTGGAATTCTGCCAGAATCTCGAAACACACCACCAGATTGAAGAGGTATAATATAAATGGCCGACCGAGCCGTCCTTCATCATGCTTGGGTCAATTGAGTAACATTCTTTGCAGATTCGCGTCTTCCCATTCCTTGCAAAGCGCATGCCTGCCTTTGCCAACCAGGATCTATTGATTGCGCAGCATAAGGTAATCCACAAGGGCCTTGAAAAACTCCAGGTCCATGTTCAGATCTGCCTCCGAGGCGATTCCGACTTACGGTGGGATGAAATGAAGGTGATTCTGGATTCGTTCGGACCGGTATTATGGCAGCATCTGGACGAGGAGGTCCGGGAATTGGGCGCAGAGCAGACTCGGAAATACTGGTCTGCAGAGGAAATGACTAGAATGCCAATGTAAATAAACCACTCCCAAGCATTGATTATGTATACACATTCGATTTTCGTTCCAATTATGAGGAGTGGGCATTAAGAAGAGCCTCCCTTGAATGGATACATAAGTCTGGTGACATTATCACCAAGTGTGAACCTGTAGTAGATGGCTCGAGGAGGGCCACTAACATATAGCAGTTCCTTGGGTCCAGAATTTCTGATTATCATTCCATTGCACGATTTAGAGGTGGCGTCATACTCGGACTTCGGTATTCCGTACTTCGATGTAGATTGGTCATTAGATCGGCCTCGGGATTGACATATGGTACTGAATTGTTTTCAAGTCAGAGTAACTTGTGTCGCTTATAACCTCAACCTTCATCGACAGCCGATATTTACATGTCCCTCCCGAGGAAGAAATATCATGCCACCCATACCCATCATAGTGTGCGGCAAGTCTCCGCATGTTTTGGTTGGTGTGAAAGAAGGCATTAGGCCAAAATATGAGGGTAAGTTATTACTGTGAAAATATATGATATCCTTGCATCACTTTAAAAGCTAATCAACCAAAAGTGATCCATGTCATTAACTCCGTGGAGGCTGGATTGAGGGATATTCCATCTCTTCTGCGCGGACAGCCCCCTCCTTCCAAGGAGTGGGCAAATCTCGGAACTCAAGAGTACGGAAAAAGGACAGCAGCAGTCGTGGCAGGAGGTGGATATAATGACACGGACTTTGAGCAGCTCCGAAAAAGTTGCGAAGGGTTAAGCAGGGTGCCATGGCTCCGCCACGACATAAGCAAGGACATCGATCCAAGACAGCCTAGGCCAAAGGTTGGAATTGAATATGGCGAGCAGATTGCGAAGAAAATAGTCCATCGCTTGCAAGTCTTGGAAAAGGATGGAAAGATGGATTTTGATGGGATCTATTGGTTCTAGGCGAGCTATAATGAAGACATCGGTTGAATTGTCTAACAAACAAGGGTGCTAAGCCACAAATCCTGAGCTTTCCGGCCGGATCATTTCCCATCACCGTAATTGTTTAAGCTCTATGTATAAAAATAACAATCTAGCATGGTGACACTTGCTCGCTTCCCTCGCAGGGGAAACAAAAACATACAACAGCCGGGATTCGCTGGTGGTCACCAACCCAACTACTAACCGGCCGGCGTGTGGCTTAACTGCGGTCAATAGTGCGGTGGATGCCTCTTGGGTAAGTTAGAGGGTGATGCCGCTTTTTGGTCGCGCGACCAGGGATGAGCCTAGACCTCGTAGGGAGTCGCGACTCGTCAGGTTCGATTCGACTCGGAACCACCAAGACTTAGGTTCAGGTTCCAAGATCTTGGAGTCGCGATCCAACTCCAGGATTCTTAGAGTCGAACCTGTCCGGTTCGACTTGAGCCTCAGGTTCCACAGACAGTGCAAAAATAACATATGCATTGGCCATACTAAACGGATGTTGGCCATAGACCCCGGCCGATCATACCCTCTGGGCATACTATCGTATTATGTCTGACGGATATTAGTAAATTCTATTCCGAGCAGTTTCTTTAGCAACATTCATCTCACCGAGTGACTGAGGCTGAAGTGAAGATTGCGGTTGCTGGGGATGGTTGGTGCGATTCTGTCGCTGGGTAAGTGACTGACTGGTGGTAACTTTGCCCTACTAAACGCCATCCAAACTAGTCGACTATCAGCTTTTGAACGGAAATTACTTCAAGTGCACAGTATGTTTGGATTTCGCCTTCTGTCTCAAGTGCTACACGAGAAGAGGCATTCTACATGCCCCATATACTGACCATGTGTTCGAAGGAAAACAAGTCGATTTTATGCTTGAATCAGAATGGAGATCTTTACTACAAGAACTGACTGCCGATTTTGGGCAGGATACTCAGCAATATACTAGTATTCTTCTGACTCCGGCGAGAACAACTGGCCAAGTCGATGTAGGATTCTTCGACGCCGCTATTCCTGGTCTTCGGAAAATAGCACATGAGCATACCTATCCACAATATATGAGTTTTTTCATTCTTCGAGTGTCCAACTATAGAACTATATATCTCAATGCAAATCCAGTCCTCATATGAAGGTTGAAAATGACACTTAAAGAAATAGTTTACTCGAAGCGGAGACGCAAATCTGTGAAATTGAAATATAGGATCAGAAACAATCTTCTTACTATCAGCTATACCAAACCTTGGAAGCAGGCCATACAACAACGCATCCCTACCACAGCACGGTGGCTGCAGCAGGAATCCCTCTTTTGTAAGGAGTAAGACGGTGGGACACTGCTATTCTCTGATGCTCGGGCAATATGGGTTTGGATAAGACAAATTCTCATGTCTAATGTGGTTGCCCAACTACATCTCTGTCAGCGAGGAGTGTTCACGGAAGCCTTGCTCGTCAAATATTGGATTTTCGGGTGTGTTCTGAGAATGATATTTCCGAGACCTACACGAGGATAGCTGTGGAATCTCCACCGTAAGCATAGTTATCAGCAGAGAGATTAAAGATCATGCGGTGCGCATAGATAGGAATAAGGACAGTCATGTACTTGAGTATTTCAAATGGACGACAGAACTACACAAAGGTGAAGGGAGTCAGATCAATGCGTCCGAAAGAGGTATTGCTGGATCCAGCGGGACTTGGTAGTCGATACTGGTCTCTTGACATACCGTGGCTGGGGACTGAAGATCGCATAGAGAATAAACTGCACTACACTGGTAATGGCAAATGTCCAGTAAATCCATTCCCAGCCTACTCTCTGCCCCAAAAAGCCCATAAGAAATTGACCAAGAGGGCCAAAAGTAGCCAGCGCGCTAGAAATAAACCAGATTAGCATCGTCCTGTGTAGAAAAAAGGCAAACATATATCCAAATACCCGTTTTAGTACCCCGTTTATGCTCATGATACATCTCTACCACGACCGGCGGCCCGAGAGCAATGAGGGAGGCGAGGAAGAGGGATCCAAAGATACAGCAGACCATCATAGCGGCATAGCTGGAACTTTTGGCGCAGCCGATAGGCCACCATAAGTAGGGTGGAAGCAAGCCAAACTGGTCGACGGCCAAATCTGTTCGAGAACGGTACGAGGACAAAGGGGACGAGTCCAGTGAATAGAATAAACCTCCATATTAACGTCAGTCGGACAAATGAAAGCCGCACGACTTACATGAATAGATGTGAAGTAACTGGCAGCCTGAACAGAGACGCCTAATCTCTTAGCAAATGTAGTATACGCTGGGATGATACCGGCTCCGACAAAATTGGCTGTTACCTTGATGTTGGGTGCTGGACTTATGAAAAGGGAGGGGACATTCTTTTTTTTGATTTTTGGCTCGATATTTTCCATTTTAGAGACTCTTCTAGACAAGGTCATCACCTATGTTCCAAAAGCCATCATCGGAGATATCCAAGTGCCCATCGTTCATTTGCGGTGGGAATATCCTGTCCCACAGGGTCTATGAAGCACATCAGCAAGGCGTTACAAGCTCTACATGGCATATACACTTACCCAGTCAATCTCTAACATTTGGGGGTCCACATCTTTCGGTTGTGTAATTGTCTCGCCATATGTTGCCGATGAGCCCTCGTTGGGGGCCAGATTCCTCGAGTAGGCATGAGGACTGGTATTACGCATTAGGTTGCCGTCACCATCAAACTCTCCCTCTTCTACCTGCACCCAGGGAGAGAATTCACTGGAATGTATCGCCGTGTTGTCTGTAGTACGCAAGAATTCATAAGGAGGACCTGCACGGCCTTCACTTGACATCTTTGAGGGCGGTTGGGTTATTTCTGATTGTTTCCCAGCACGGCCAGGGGTGATACTGCTTGGAATCCCTGTCGCATTGGAAGAACCTGCTCCTCCCTCGGGCTCCTCATGAGCGTAGTTCAGCGGCATTCTAGGATCAGAATCATCACCATCCTTATGGGGCGTAACAACAATCATCGAGTCCTTGAACAGGACCGGCATTTTCACTCCTTTCGCTTTTTGGTAAGCACGCGCGTGTTCAGCGATCAATGTAAGCAAGAACCTTGCTTTTCCATCCCTGTATGCAATAAGTTTCTGAATATTCAAAGGCCCTTCTTTCTGCTCCACCGGAGGGAAATGGACCAATGCATCCGAAAAGATAAATTCCAGGCACTTCCATATGCGGCTTGCTTCCCTGCGCAGTGGAAAATTGAAAACTTCGAAAAGCAGCAGGAATGCAGAATGATATCCCTGCCAGGAGGAACTCCACCAGACCCATTTCTGGAGGTCTTTTGCTATTTCCAGCTCCACGGAAGCTTCCAGAGCTTCCGTGCCTTTAATTAGTACAACTTGGCGCAATCTGTCAGGAATCCGATAGGTCACACTAGTCATATATCGACTCAAGGTATTGACATAGAGGAGGCCGTCGAACATTTTGAGCGTTAGACTGGCCATTCTTTGCATCGGTGTTGGAGAGGCTACATTGAGATAAAGGCCGTACTTGGCATCCATCTCGGTACGGAACGCCCCTAGTTTTGATACCACATTCGTCAATGTGAGTTTCTTTAGGTCAAGCTTGGTGCGAAATTCGATGTTTTGCCGTTGCATTTCCTGGCATTCAAATCGAATCATGGACAGGATCATGTCATTCCAAGTTGGTTGATTGTTTGCAGATTGCAATGAAGCCACATCCAGAGGCAGTTTGGTCGTGTACCCGTGTCTTTGGATGAATGGTCGAGGTCCTTGAACGATGCTTGTTTTGAGATCAAGATAGCAGATCTGGTACCAGACCAAGCGTCGCGTCTGACAATCCGCCGGGGAGAACCCAAACTCAGCAGGATCACGGTGAAGCCCGATGCACTCAGCCAGTCGAATCAACATGCCTGTTAAGGTAGAGTGGGCTCGAGATATCTCATTGAGGCACATTGGGAGCTAGTCAGACATACGGGGTCAGCAATAGCCCTCCAATAGAAAAAACTGAAAATAATGACTTACTAAATATGCAACAAAAGCTTGTATGGTCTCAGTCTTGCTTGCTCTAAGCAGATGTGCTCGGCCGAGAGCGAGCTCGGTACCTAGTTGCAAGCTATCTTTCAGTTCCTGCCTAGAACATTGACAAAGTTCAAAGACCTGTTCTTCGGACATGGCAACCGAGGCAGAAAAAAGAATAGAATAGACAATTGCTGCTAGCGAGGGTGGTGGCTGGTACCCGGTCTCTATCGTCTCCCATAGAGTCTCGTATCTTTGGGCGAATGATGGTCGGTGAACAACTCGAGCCACTCGGTGAACTGCATCCCAATACCAGTTGAGCAGGCCATCTGCAATGCTTCGAGGAGGAAGGTACTGCATCAAATCCTCTCGGGAAGAAACCTCGCTAAATAACAAATTGATGGAAGGGGCTGTAAAATACGGTCCGGGTTGTAACAGCTCTTCTATCGTACCAGGAGTCATCGGTGATGGTATTGATTGAGATGACTTTCTGGGGCTCTGTTGAAGTGAGGCCAAGATCTAAAATAACACAGGTTAGCCATATGATAATTGGAAACTGAGGGATATTTCTGTTACGTACTTCATCGGCAATCTTTGGGCGGTAAAATCCTCCTACTCTTTCTCCCATCCGCATTCTGCCAATCCTGAAGCCAAGATCTTCAACATCATCATCGGCTTCATCTGTGTAGGCTGCGTCTTGCACTGCCAGGGGCGTTGGTTCCAGGTATCCGTCATCGGCAGAGCTATCCGTATCATCTGTCGGAATCTGTTCAGGTTGCCTGGCGCGCTTTTGCTGTGAGCCACCTGTTGGGGGTTTAGGGCGGTCATATACGCCCCCTCGAAGAGTGTCGTCGATTGCATCTTGCGCCTCCTTAAGCTCAGTCAATCTTTGACGGAATTGCGCATCTTCGTTCGCCGAACTGATATAAACACACTCTTGCTGCGATGCGCGACAATTTTGACAGGGATCCTATCCAGCCCGTTAGACAATTGTGGCATGGGTAATCTCGGGGTACACGCACGGTCCTGTCACATCTCATTTTTCTCCGGCGACACTCTAGACAGGAATATATAACCCGATTTCGGCGGCGGGCCTTTTCTCGGGGTCTAGGCTTACTTCCAGAGGTAGGTCCATCGCTGCCTGAAGGGAGGCTAGTGTTAGGCGACATGCTCTGGGAATGGACCCTTCGGGGCATGCGATGCGTCCGACGTCATAGGAATAATTATTGGCTGGTGACGGCAATTTCGCACAATTTCCACAGATGACAAGGGCATCAGACACGAGGCAAGTGACGCGAATGAAGACGTGAGATGAGATGTCAGACGATGCTATTCGTGCCTTCCAGTAGCCCCCACCGCTTTCGCGGATGGGTGCACCCCACCACACAGGCATTTATCACCCCGTAAAGGCAAGATTCCAACCACCCATCTTCTTGAGGTTATTCCCATCCACCCAGTGTGCCTAAAGCAACCGGAGAACATGAAAAACGTGTAGCGGAGGCCACTGCACAGGCCAGTAGGAAAAAAACGCCGAATTTATCGAAGATCGCGCGGGAATTTGGCGTCCCCTATCGCACACTGTACGGTCGAGTTCATGACGGAAAACAAGGCCGTACGGCCCGCACACCTGTCAACAAGGCCCTTAACCAGTATCAGGAGAAAGGCCTGGTCCAGTGGGTATCTCGTATAAGCGATGCAGGCTGCCCTATTACGGCAGAGGTGCTTAGGGAGTGGGCAGACTTGACACTGGCGCGTGGCGGCTCCGATCATCGCGTGGGAAAGATGTGGGGGTATCACTTTATGGAGAGACTACCGGAGGACCTGAAACTGCGTCTATTGAAGCAGGAGATCAAGGAGAAGAAGCGATTGGAAGCGGGGGATGTTTGATATCTGCACCACTGGTATGATCAACTTGCTGTTGCACTTACGGGGGTGAAGCCTTCGCTGATATACAACTTCGACGAATGTGGTTTCCAAGTCGGCCAGGGAAAAACCGAGAAGGTTTTAAGCACTCGGAAGGCTCCAGAGATTGCCGGAGATGACCATGGAGAGAATATCACCGCGATTGAGTGTATTGCCGCCGATGGATGGGTGATGGAGCCAATGTTTATTTTTAAGGGCGCTAAGAAGATGGAGTCGTGGTTTGACCGCTGGGATAACCCTGACGAGATGCCTGATATTTGGACTGCTGTTTCTCCGGCGGGATATATCAGTGATGAGATCGCAGTTGAATGGATCAAGAGATTCCACTTAGCAACGAGAGATCGCGTGGGGAAGGGGGAAAAACGTGTGCTAATTTTCGACGGCCATGGTTCCCATACAACAACCGAATTTCTACAACTCTGCGAGGAGTACGATATCCGGCCTCTCTGTTTTCGGCCTCATACAACTCATCTTTGCCAGCCACTCGATGGCAAGCCTTTTCTCGCTTATAAGCACCATTTCCGCACGCAGAATAACCGGATCTCGCAGTCGGGACGGATCCCTAGCAAGGCGGATTTCCTCCAAGATATCATCCCCGTACGAAACAAGACCTTCAACCGGCGAATTATTCGCAATTCTTTCAAAGAATGTGGAATCTTCTCTCCAGATGGCTCTGCTATTACTCAAAAGCCTCAGGATGCATTACCTCCAGTGCCAGACCACTCCGCCTCTCAATCTCTCATCTTCTAGTATCGAAAACACCCCTCCGAAGAGTGCCCAAGACCTCGAAAAGAACCAGAAGAAGCTCTCCAAAATATTCTCTATCGAGGAGCTTACTCCGAAGCTACAGAGAGGACTCCAGCGCGTGTTAGGGCACCAGAAAATACAGACAGAAAACCTTGCGATGATGAGCGATACAGTCGAGCGAATGAGGCAGTTCCAAAAGCCCCGGAAGCGCCAAAAGACCAGATGAGAGTTTCCCAGCCTCAATGACTCTATCGTACTCAGCGTGAAGGATGCCAATCGATCAATCGTGGATAGAAGGGAAAAAGACCGCCTAAAGGAGGAGAAAAGGTTATTGAAACAGCTTGCAAAAATAACCGGCAAGAAACCAACCAAGACGCCAACGCCGGCGCCAGTTCAACAGGGGGATTTAGCAGTGGCTACAGGGCAAGAGAATGAGCTTTTTTTTTTTGTGGATATGCATGGTGAATTGCTATAGATAGTGGGAATCGCATCAAATTTGCCTTTACGGTGATAAATGCCTGTGCGGTGGGGGCTACTGGAAGGCACGGATACGCCGCCACATCTACTCCACATCTGCTCTCCAAGATGACTCCACGGAATATCCGAGGCGCGCCCGCTTCCGCTCCGCCTCACCCTCCAAAAGGACACCTACGGACTTATGTTGACTTGTTTATTCGTCAGCCTTGAAACACAGGGCTTGGCTGCGCTCCGCCCTGGCAATACCACCCCGAATTATATGAGCCCTTCCTAATGCGGAGACGGTTTGTCGCTTCCGGAAGTCAACGGCACAAGGGGATGAACTCAATTCCTAATGCAAGGCAGCTCCATTTCACGTTTATGTACTTTCATTTTTGGTCAGAGGGTAGAGGCCGCTTGCACTCGATTCATCCGAGCCCTCTTCGCCGGCTCACAAAATGGCGCAAACGTGTCGAATGCGTGAGGCAGGCCCGGATAGACATGGATTTCTACCTGGATATTCGCCTGCATCAAACGCGAGGCATACTCCATTGTTTCACCAAGAAAAATGTCCAAGTTTCCAACTTCGAGATATGTAGGTGGTAGACCTTCCAGATGGGCCCGAGCTGGAGCCGCATACGGGGAGACGCGGTCGGTGCCAAAGTCCGATCCTAGATAGGCCGACCAGCATGCAACGTTGGTTTCGGGCGACCACGTCGAGAGTCCCGTGAGTGCTGAATAGGTCTTGGTATTGCGGTCGTCAAGCATGGGATAGATGAGAATTTGCTTCGCCACGGGAGGCGAAAGCCCCCGGTCGCGGGCCATCAACGCGATGCCCGTGGCTAGGTTTGCACCGGCACTTTCACCCATCGTTCCGATGCGCTTCGGGTCGATGTTGAACTCAGCTGAATGCTCGATGAGCCAGGATAACCCGGCATAGCAGTCCTCCACGGGTGTTGGAAAAGGGTGCTCAGGTGCTAGTCGGTAATCAACAGAGAAGACCTGCGCGCCGCTCTGGTTGACCAGGGCCGAGAGCATTTTGATGAACATGCTCGCGTCACCGAAAACCGTGCCGCCGCCATGAGCGTGTACTATAGCCGGGCCGGGAGTAGTCTTGGCATTTCGCTTGTAGATTCGGTATACAGGAATAGGTTGGCCGTCGTAGGAAGTGATGTGGTATACCTCATGTGTGACCTCTAAAACCTCAGGGAACTGTGCCATAGATAGCTCCATGGCTGGTGTGATCACAGATCGGATGACGAATGGGTCGTTCATTGGGGGTCTGGGGTTGGCCTGCTGCTGGGCAAAGAAGGGCTCCGTTGCTTTTCGGAAATCGGGATCGTACTGAAGAGACATGGCCGCGATAATTCTCTGTCAGTTTGTCGATAGGAATCGGAAACCAAGACCTCTTTGGCCTTTTAAATAATCTTCTTGGTCTTTATAATAATTTTGGAATATGTCTAAGGAACGCCTAGACAATGAAGAAAATACATAATTACGGCCGTAAGATAACATTTCCTAATCGGGAATAGACGTCTAGACAATGAAGAATACACGATATTAAGTTACGGCCGTAAGATAATATTTCCTAATCGGGAATAGATAGTGGTATATCATCCCGCAGAGGATTGATTTGCTACTGTATATCGGAAATAGTGCTGATATTTTCAAAACGCAGAAGCGGCTTCTTCCTTTTTAATCTGATTGGCAACGGGAAAGGAAGGGCGCGTTCCGAAGCCACATGGTTGGCCCGCGTTGTGTTTGCATAATTTCCAAGCTACGCGACGTTTAGCACAAACTAAGTACCTGGCCGTTGTCAGCCTATACTACAAAGTTGCCATTGTTCTTCTACGTAGAGAGATTTACTATGCATGTTAGCACTATCCACCGGATGATTACAAGGAGTCTCGTCACATCGCGGAGCGTTCTTCTATCTTCCACTTTTAACCTCGCCTCTTCTTTTTCTACACTACCTCGAATGGATCGATTTCTGTATTCCTGCACCATTGATACTGAGCCTCTTCATCGCTATACAAAAGGAGGCTACCACCCGGTTACATTGGGAAGCTTTCTCGCCGATGGGAGATACAACATACTGCATAAGCTAGGATGGGGAGGTTACTCAACAGTCTGGGCTGCAAGAGACGAAAGGTGGTACAAATTGTTTCTTACTTTAGCTAGACCCCACTAACTTAGTTTAAAGCTTCTTGCAGCTGACAAGCCTCGACCCGACGATGGCGAGCCTGGGGTAGCTTTGTCTCCCTCACAACAGAATAGTAGTCTCCATGCTTCCTTGGGGCAGTCCTTGACTGGCTTGAGTTTGGTTGGATCAGGCTGGCTAGCTACTGCAACTGCTTGGATTCGCCAGTTCTTCTGCTTCTTTTTTGGTAACCTCCTGCCATTCTTGGCCAGCATCCTTTAACTATGGTCAACGCATACGTACACCATGCACTTTGCATTCCTTTTGTCTCTCTGAGCTTCTTTCGCAATGATTTCGTTTAGTATTGATGGCCGCCAGATTGTACATAAAAATGCCTTACGATCGATAGTTTTTCTCAATCAGAGTTCTTCCTCCATTCACTCCAAATAGTGCCTGAGACATCCTACCGAGTATAGTGGTTGACACAAACCAAGAGACAGGAAGAGAACGAATAGCCTTGTAAAATGATCAATATTAAAGGCCTGCACAAGTTCTTATTTGCCGTGTCAGAAACAATGATTTACCTACACTAACTTACCATCATTTTGCAGATCCAAGTGGTGACTTCTGCAACCACGTTTCACGCCGTGTGCACGGCTTGACGTCGCCCATACGGCTCGACGCTGCATATAAGACTAATAATGACAAATGACACCGACATGGGTAAACCCTGTCGTGCAGTGGTTATAAGAACCTCCTTCGTCCCTTAGATAGGTTTCCTTTTCTTTCTCTAGATTCGAAATTCTCGTCGATGGCTACAATGGTTTACATAGGAATTCAGTTCGTTAGTATCTACTATTCCGAGCCCGTGACACCTACCAATCAATGTGTTCTGTAAGGTCTTCCGTTGCCTGATTCTGCTTCTGGCCTCACCGGCCTTCCTTTTCATCTATACTCATAATCTCCGCACCTCTATCACTAATAATAGGCTGCATCATGTCCCTGGATCGCCAACGGGTTGGCGTTGGGGTGTCTGGCATAGCCTGTGTTTCTGCGAGCTGGGAGGGCACGTTGTTCGCTCCGGAGGGAGACGCGTGTGATACACCACCAGCTGCCACAGGCTGCGCCTGTTGCATAAGCGGTATGTTTAGTCGGGCGGAAAGGTTACCGAACAGAGAGATTATCAGATGGGCTATCTACCCCGCACTGCGTGCATATGTATATAGAGCGGCCTGACCAGGCATTCGTCCTCTCTTCAAAGAAATCTCTTGTACCAAAGCTAGTCATTAGCATTCCGGGCCTATCCATTAACACCGCCACAGGGTTTCAGTGCCTCCATGAATGGTTTATAGGGGCCGGAGGGCTTCTATTAGTCGATTGATGCGTGAAAAAGACGTGTTTTTCTTGGGTGTTGATTTCGATGTCCCAGTCGCCAAGTTTCCGACTGTGGGTTTATACCTCGTATACAATAAAGAGGCGGAGGTGAAGGCAGTGAAATTCATTACTAAATTTGGTTTTTTGCAATTTGACCTCCATAGTCTGCCGTACCCTACCATCAACAGATTGATATCTGTTGGATCACTCCACCCGCTTCTTCAATACAGTCAAATGCCGGGCCGCACTGTATCTCCTCTCCACCATTTGATGACCAACCCAGGTGCCCATAGATCAGCCTTTTCATCTGACTCTCAAGTTGTTGTTGTTACGTTGACTTTTTGTGTTCTACCTATTATGGGCAACAGATCGACAAGGAAGTGAGATTTGCCAATGTAGCCCCGAGCACAAAGGCCATTTATTAATAAATGAATGGCTCCTCAACTTCACCAGGTTTCCTCTTTCTGCTTTTCTCGCGTCTATTGACCTTTGAAATCCAACTTTTTCCAAACTTTTATTATTACTCTTTCTGTCCCATGACCCCCCAAAGCTAGTTAATATACATCGCGCACGTCTTCTGCTCCACTTAATTTACTTTTGATTATTTTATTTCTTTCTTCTCCGTCATGGTTGACTTTGGTCCACCCCACGGGTTCGCACTACGCAGACGAGGCTCCTGCTTGGAAAATGAATCAGGCAATGTTACATGGGGCGAATTCAGCCGATGCTGTCCCAAGCCCAGCATTGACGAGTCAGGCGCATGTTGTCCGACGGCCAATAACTGTATGGAGGATATCAAGAACCCGGCACACTGCGCCGACGAAAGCTGGCTTCTTTTTCGAAACACTAGGGACAATGGATATTTCTGTTGCTTGCCGAAGACAGATGGGTTTCTTACAATTTTTAACGATAATACAACAGGAGTTGGATGTCGGGATTCTACTGATCCTGAAACTTCTGATTATTTGTGGCAGCCGAGGGTTATAACTGGTAAGATTCATATCCTGCTTACTTGGTATGAGCCCACTTCTGATATAACTAGACGCCGATGGGTCAACTTGCCCTTCTACTTCAAAATCGGGCGCTATAGCAGGTGGCGTAGTTGGTGGTGTTGTTGGGTTAGCAATCATTCTTGCCTTGCTTTGGTATTTCATGCGTCGCCTATCACAGAAGCAACCCCCTCAAGAGGAAATGCCCATCACAGAAGCACCGGTGATACAATCTGGCCCTGTTATGTCTTCAGGCAAACCGAGAGGGTTGGACTGTCCAGGTTATATGGCAGAGCTGGAGAATATTCCTGTCCACGAGTTGCCAGAAAATATAAGGACCTGATGAAAAGCTATGGTCTGCATTTTAGTATCATTTGATAAAGCCCTAGATCATGGTTTTCGTAGACGATATACTCCAGACACTCCGGTGTTTGATCATCTTCACTCATACCATCTCTCCCTCCTGCCACACCTTCCTTCTGGTGATCCCGCCATCCATCATTCGTCTTCTTCACACACAGCTTTTGTATCATTCTCGTTGAGGCTGAGTGACATTAGAAAGAGTACAATATGATTTTGAAAACAAAGTAGAAAGTTATACAGAATCTAAATGTAGCCTTTTTTGTCTTGTCATGTATTTGCAAGCATGCAACCCCTGGCTCAAAAGTCTTAAATAGTGTCCCAGCGTCTGCATTGACGGAAGCCGGATCTGCTTGGGATTGTTCAGGCAACCAGAATATCTCTTGGCGTCTGAGAGCTAGTTAGTCATGCCAAGGGACACTCGAGGGCCAAGACGGCATAATTCCCCAGACAATTTCACCCCACGAAATTGGGACCGCGGTTCTCGTCAGTCGTCACTTTTGCCCTGTTCAAGGCACCTCGTCACTGGTAGTCTAATAGCCGGGTTTATAATACAGTGCGGCCCTGTCTTACTGGGGGTATATTGTATAAAAAAGAGAATTGTACAAGCATGAAATTGCACTAATTGGGGCATCGTCTACTCCTACACCTGTCGCATAAGCGGTATATTTAGTCGGGCGGAGAGGTTATTGGACGAAGAGATTATTGGGGGGACTATCGACCCCGCACTGCGGGCGCATGGATTTAGAGCCTCCTGACCGGGCACTCGTGCCTTCCTTCAACGAATCTTTTGTGCCAAAGCTAGTTGTTCGCATTCCGGGCCTAGCCCTTAACAGGAAAGGATATATAAGGGCGCGCCTCGACTGTCACGGGCTCAAGTGACTCAACTAAGAGGTAACGAAGGTAGCTTAATTAGCCTAATAGGCATCGATAAATGAGAATCTTCAAACCGGAGAGAAGAAGAAGAAGAAGAAGAAGAAGAAGAAGAAGAAGACTAAACACCAGGATACAATGGTCCTCTCTATATACATGAATGAATCGAGCTGGACAGGGAATAAAGCAAACCAGAATAGGGAATGAGACAGCAGCTTGGATAGAGGCATTGACAGTGAGAAAGGGGAAGTAACCAGATGAGTCTGCAAGCGAGATGAGGCATAGGGCAGTCGGATATATTACGGGCTCGGAATAGTAGATACTAACGAACTGAATTTCTATCTAGACTATTGTAGCCATCGACGAGAATATTGAATTTGGAGAGGAAAAAGAAGAGAAATATATCTACAGGAAAAGGATAATATATCTGTTAAATGACCACTCGTCTTCAGTCTGCTGTGAGAAGCCCAGATTTGGACAGGGATATCAGAGTGCCAATTGAATGTCAGTGGTTGACTTTCATGAGAAACTATTGATTATTGCACGTTTTGGCCACCATCCCAGATCCTGCACGTCTTGGGTTCCAGAATGCAGCATGATATTCAAGACCATGAAACTAGCCTCCTTGAACCAGGCGCTCAGCCATGTCGTCCTGCAGGACAGAAGCAGATATTCTCAGACCTATAGCTCATGGCTAGTATATTACGCGTTTTGCAATGCAATCAGTGGCCAGCGCCACAATCTGGACCACTATTGTGATAGGGGTCTGTTCTACTTTAATTCAGTGCAAGTAGCAGATGGTCCCCTTTACCCCACCACGGTATAAAAGGGGACGATAAAATCACCATGAGGCCTTTTTTTTTTTTTTTTTGAGTTGACCATACTCATTATCTCATCTTCCTTGCCACTTGTCTCTAATGAACAATTCACTTGTCCCAGCTGGGGCCAAAAAGAATGAGCTGCGCAGAAGGGAAATCAAGGGCATGATTGCTGATGGTCAGTCCACCATCATCCTTGACACCAAGGTGCTGAAACTTGATGCCTGGATCAAATTCCACCTGGAAGGAGAATTAGCAATCAAATACATGGTAGGGAGAGATGCCACAGATGAAGTGAATGCATGAGTCTGTTCCTGAACTATATCCATTACTCACTGGGGAGGCCATAGCTAATAATCCCAGTCTGCATTCAAAGGAGGCCCAACAGTGAATGGATGCATTCCAGATCAGTTCCATCACTGGAAGATGGACTAACTTCGTCCCGCCCACCCAAGGAGGTCGCTTCAGACGTTACAATTGCGAGGAGGATGGCGAAGAGGCAGGTGGCTTGGAATCAGAGATCTCCAGCGGGTTGAGACGTCGAAAGTCGACGTCTACAATATCCTCGGCCCTCAGATCAACTTCTCTACCGAGCTCAAGCTCTGAGCTGCTGCACTCGTGTGTTCTGGATGCTCGTACGCAAAAGGAAATCATGCTTGACCAGGTCAATTATCCTCCTGTGGACGCAAAACACCAAGGTAACATCACACAAAAATACCGTGCGCTTAACAAGCGTATCCAAAAAGAGGGACTGTACAACTGCAACTACTTTTCTTATGCAGTTGAAACATTCTGGTATTCCATACTATTTGCACTCTTCATCTTCTGTCTACGCCACTCATGCTTTGGATTCGCTGGCCTGTTCCTCGGCTGTTTCTGGCACCAGCTTGTATTCACGGCCCATGATGCCGGTCACATGGGTATCATGCATGACTTCCAGACTGTATCGGTATTGTCATCGCAGACTTCATTGGAGGGCTGAGTTTGGGCTGGTGGAAACGCAGCCACAATGTCCACCATATCATGACCAACTCACCCGAACACGAACATTAGTTGACTGGGGGATATTGCTAAGCAAGCGAAGATCCTTGAGGAGTGCCAAAAGGCGTGCGCTTCGCATGGGGTCTTTTCTGACCACCACACACACTAAAGAGGAGCTACAGAATGCTCTAATGTTGCACATCCCTCTACATAGATTTAGATTTCTACCAAACCGCCTTATACAATTAGATTAGAACTATCAATCACTTATTTCACAATAAATTCTCGTAATATAGCATTAACCATGAGACCACTGTGTATGCCAGCCATTAAATCCCAATGCTTAGCACAACGCAACCACAAGTCCCGAAACACCACCCGCAAGAGGAAACAACTCTCGAATCCCATTAAAAACCTGCCACGTCCCCATCAACTCATCACATTCTTCATCACTCAAACTAGCCTCAGCTTCAGTCCCAGTAATCAACACAAGCTGATAATTTGTCGACATCATAACAGTCAGTGTCCAAGCCACAATATCCAAGGTCAAGTGAGCAGCACTGCAGTAGAACATCCCGGTGTTCTTCCCCACAAACTGTGAGCGATAGACACCCTGGGATCTAATAGCCCAGGCTAAATAAAGGAACGAGTTGGTAGTGACGGCGGCAATGGGAGGATTCTGGACTTTGCCAGTGTCGTAGAGGTCTTCCATTGTCGGGTTAGGGTGTTTTGTGGTGTGTTTCTTTTGCCTTGGGTAGAACATAGGGTGACATAGAAAATTCGCAAATCCACCTCTGAACCCACGCCAAATCTGCATTGGATTGGAGTGGAGGCAGAATTGTTTGAATGAGCCAGTGGGCCTCAGAGTGTGTTTAATATTATTCCAAGTGGTCCGGCATCCACACCTGAAGTTGGCGAACGATTTGCTACTACAAGTCTGTGAAGCTAATATTAAACTAACGATGCAGCACAAAACGACCCAAGTATTTCATCATGAAGTTTATGCGTGATTTTCTACCGCTCAGCTTTTCACCTCGATGTATACATTCCAATTACCTTCTTCCCTGTCAACTGCTGACAGACATCCATACACTTGGTGAGCACATCGCGTTCCTGCACCAGCGTCATCTGGTATGCGCAAGAAAGCGCATACCCATGCGGACCTATCTCTGCGCCAGAGGCGATGATTTCACGGACTGTGGCTCAAAGGTCTCCTTTGTGTGGCCAGGGATAAACCAGGGGACTTTGTTGGCTATGCGGTGTTTTTGGAGAGTGTAGAGGAGGCAAAGGGCACCGATGCGACCGGCGAAGATGCCTGTGCTGTAGTCTGACAGATTGTTATCGGGGTGGTCACCTGCGCCGAGGAAGGCAGACAGCGCATCAAAGTCAAAGGACAGGGCAGCCTAACAACAAGGATATATATAATTGTAGTAGCCTGCGTATCACTTCGGCAGGGGTCGTGGTAAATGAGAGCATCATCATCATCATCATCATCATCATCATCATCTGGATAACAATATTCAAGCATTATTTTATACAGATACCACCAATTTCTCTCCGCTAACGCCTTGACGCATCAAATCTAGACCCCTTTCTAGCTCATCAAAGCCACGACCTACCTCGTGCACTGGAAGTGGCAATTTGTATTTCTCTTCCTCTAATAATCTCTCCAAAGACCTCATAATATTCTCGTTCCCAAGCAATTTAGGCAGATCCCGTCCCCTGAATAAGACCGATTTGACGCCGCTCGGGACCTGAATCTCCTTGTCACCGGTCCACACTTGTGCATATTTCTTTGGCCCTTGAGCATCAAATGTCTCAAAGACATGGCTCTGCAAGCCACCAGCGCCGACAGCATCGATGATTGCGTCCACGCCTCGACATTCTGGAGTTTGGGATTTGACATGCTTGACTAATGACTCAGACCCTCTATCGATAACACTATCGGCACCAAGCGTATTCTTAATGTAAGCATGGTGCCGAAGCGAGCTTGTGGTCAGGATTTTACAGCCGGGGACTGCAAGACGAAGAAGCTGAATGGTTGCAGCGCCGACTGCTGAGCTTCCACCGAGTATCAGGACAGAGCAGGGATTGAATCCTGCCGTCTCTCCGCCTTCGAGAAAAGGCAGTGGAGTCTTTAACCCGATTCCAAGTGCCATGATGCCTGTGAGAAAGCACACCCTAATTGATTCCCAAGTCAGCCTAAAACCCTAAGTACTTCGAAAAGGCCGTTTGTGCGTGTGTGCGTGCAGAAATATAGAGAGAGAGAGAGGTATACCCAAGAGTCGAGGCTTGTTCAAGTGTCCATGATCCAGGAATCCTAGCCACGTCCGCTTCTTTTATGACCGCATACTGCTGGTACGATGCGGCACGATCGCCGGGTGTAAACAGAGCCAAGACTTTGTCACCCAAGCCTACTCTCTTCACACTGCTTCCGATTTCCTCCACAATGCCTGCTCCATCCAAGCCTGGTACAAATGGCCAGGCCATGACTCTATGCCCCTGATCAACCATTTTGTAGTCTGCAGGGTTGATTGCGATGGCTTTGAGGCGAATCAAAATTTCCTCTGCGTCTCGTATCATTGGCTTTGTAGTGATTGCAGCTTCCAAGGGCCGACCTTTGTCTCTGGCCACATATTTGAGCATTTGCGTAGCCATATTGTCAACTTATATAGGTTTCTGGGTCTTTTTGATCGAGTTTCCCTATTCTAGATAGTGGATTGTAAGTGCTGATCGCAGATACTCGTGTTCAATGGATGGCAGCCTACCTCGGCGTGTACTAATCCTGGTATTGAGAGAGCCGTGATTGTGGAAGGGTGGTCTGTATAGTAGGATATGAGAACAACCTTTTATAATTTTTATCCGATGCATAAACACCTTGGGGAATCTGGGGTGTGTTAACTCTTTGTACCCGACGTCGTTTTGACGGTGTTAACGGACTTAAAGAGTGGCGGCCGAATTTAAATGCGGTTTGCCCTTTTCGGTCAGCAGCCGAGATGAGACCATAAATTCAGTCTGTTTGTCCTTGCACAAAATCCTAGTATATTGATTGGTGAGAAACACATTCAAATCAATCTTCGTCGTAGACCCGGGCTTGCTTAGTTATGGAAAATGCACTGGCTTCGAGCTACTGCTTAGCTCCTTGGAACCTGGTTGGCCCTTATCCTGCTCCTTCCGCTGTTCCACTATCAAAGGTTCATTGACCTGCAGCGAGATGGTAACGCCCAGTCAAACTAAACAGTAGTCAAGTTGATAGAGTCTGGTCATTGCAGCCTTTACGCATCATTCCAAGTAAATGCTTTGGTAGGTTAGTTTGAAGTCTCCTGTTAGTTGACCTTCAATCATAAATGCATTTTAATTGCATTCTCTATGACATGAAACTTCTACATTATAAGCACATGCTCTTTACGACAAATAAGATGTTTGGAGTGAAGTTTCTCCACATGGTCTTACCAAAACAGCTGCTTAACCATTTGGGTACGGCATATGCGGCTCAATGGAACACTGTGATTAGATATGAGAATACCAGACTTTCGCTCTACCAAATGAGCACGGCAGTTTTGGTTGTGCAACCTTTTTTTTTTTTTTTTTTTTTTTTTGCCCCAAATTTTACATGTATAGATATCAAGCACTTTTCTTCAAATAAGCCAAAGTGAAAAAGGAAAAGAGAAAGCTATCCTGAATTGAATCTGACAATATTACATCATGGCCACCATCCAGGTAAGGGAGAAATCTCTTGATGTATGACCAAATTCTTACTAGTAAAGATTCCGCCTGCGAGAAATGACCGCTATCAAGCCATCCGTCAGTTGGTGAAGACCATTTTCGAACAGGAAAACAGATCACGACAATGTCAAGGGCTATTGGAGGCCAGAATTCGTGAGTAACAGGCCACCAACCAACAGATTTCAGATCGCTGCGCCTGGCTGGAGTCCATTGTCAAGCAATCTGAGCAATCAAAGTTGCAACGCGAGTCCGCGCTCACACATTTGACGGAAAACCAACGAATACTGCACCGAGATCTTGTTATTGCAGGCCTAAAGATACAAGAGTTGGAGTCCCGCGCTGCAAGCCAAAAATCCGTCAATGAGACATTGTTGCGTTCATTGGCTCCAGGTGACAAGGATCAGTCAAGGGCATTCAATACTGATGATATTCGCCTTGAAAACCAATGGCAAGGTGAACTGATTTCTATCCTGCAAAATACACTACAGATGCGGGAAAGAACAATCACAGGTCTGCAAATAGTCTTGGATGAAACATGCGAGGGCGATTCTCCTGGTTGTTGTTCAGCCTGTGATATCAGCGGTCACCAGTGTAATGCAGTCCCAGATTCTCCATGTCAGGGAATCTTGATTGGAGATGATGAAGAGACCTTGTGTGAGATGAACAGAGAGTCAAGGCCTAGCGTTGGATCGCCTTGAAATCGGGTATAGGGAGCTGTTCATTTAGAAGTCAAGCAATTGGATCATAAATCATGAATGGAGTAGTAAGGCAATTTTTCTTGTTTCCTGTGCGGAATAACCATTTGATTAATTGCTTGCAAGGCTTTGTAGCTACGTGGCTTGCAACTTGGACCCTAGTCCCAATGGCCATTCTGGGCTGGCATTACCATTCATGATCCTTTGTCTGCGACAGTGTTTAGGCTCGCAACCATTTCTATGGTTTGCACTAACTTAAAAAGACCTATGTCGTGCCTTTCCCAAAGGTATCTCTCATCAAGACTTAGCTCTGGCATTGCCATATAACAGACCTTTTTATTGTCCCGAGAAAAATGCAGTCGCCGTTATTTCCCCGCCGCTCCCTTGAGCCCATTTCAGAAGAAATCTCTCCCACAGATTACGAAATTTTACGCTGTGGTGGCACGTCATCCAGCCTTGAAAGACTTCCCTCCCGGTTGCAGCAATCGAAACGAGCATCTACAGATCTTCGCCAACAGCTCGAGAAACTCGCATATGAGGCCAGCTACCTGCGGGCTGAATTGTAGTGGCAAAAGGAGTTAAAGCAAGCCCTGCTACACTTCCGGGAAGAAATTTTCGGAGTGTTTCACTTGTTGGAAGACGCCCTTGTTCAAGTGACTATAAGGCTCCGCGATTCCGAGCAAAGATATATTAGTCTTTGGGGACGTTCATCGGGTGGTGACGAAGATGGAGGAATGATTTAAGATGATTTGATTGATATATGTTATGCGTCTCCAATCAAGCGACGCTGAGGAGGGAAAGACAATGAAAGTTCTATGCAGACAGAATATAGTGGAATGGTACATATGGACAATACCAAATCCAACCAGCACCAGCTTTGATAAAAAATGAAGTTAAATTTCTCCGCTACTTTGGTCAAGAAACAGATTTAACTGAAAAATCTTCCACTTACTACAGTGCCTTCGGATACTGGTGTCACCACTTGTATTCTTTGATTGTTTCAGCAACCCTGAGGTGAAAACGGGGCTAAGCTTAATTGGGAGTGGAAAGGAACAAGAGTTTTCCCGACCGGGGGAGTGACTTTAACAATATGTAATGATACAAATGACGTGACCCAGTAATCTAGGCATTTCTCCCTTGGCATGGAAACATCTGGACAAACATTAAGTGGCGAACCAGCTATATTGATAAACGTATCTAGAAATCACTGGAGAATACTTGAATATGTAGAAGAATTGTTTATAAGCGTCAGGTATCCCAAGCCCTCCTTTTGTATTTTGTAAAGAGATTAGAAAATAAGAGACCTAAGTTGAAGACAGAGAATTTGAACCTAAGGTGTGTCACGTGTGGAATTCTATAATAGTGACCTGACCGTTGTTTAACCCGAGAGCAAGTGTGGCATCCTTGATAGCACAGCAGGTAAATCCATGATACTCAGCAGGGAGCCGCAGTATATTCTCACCTCCTAGGGCAATCCAAGTATTAGATAAAGATATCTGGGGTTGAGAATTGGGGTTGGGTTTGTTCAGAACTGAACTGACTGAATTTAAATGACCCTCGAGCGTCTGGTGCAGCGTGCCAGTGGTCACATCCCAGAGCTTGACGGTATTGCCATACAAGTTGGATGCCAGCGTGCATCCATCGGGGGAGAAGGCCACAGACTTGACCCAATCTGAATGGCCCTCAAGCGTCTGGCGCAGCGTGCCAGTGGTCACATCCCAGAGCTTGACAGTCTTGTCATACGAGCCAGACGCCAGCGTGCATCCATCGGGGGAGAATGCCACAGAATTGACTGGAAATGAATGGCCCTCAAGCGTCTGTAAAACTGAGTTCCATGAATCTTCCATTGCTGGCAGTGTTTTTATATGTTTTGATATTTCATCATGAAAATTCTTCCTCACAATGCTTTGGGCAGGTGCAAACACCAGTCCAGAACAGTAAAGTTGGAGTGGAGCCATGCTAACGATATAGCTATTTTGTAGAGTAAACCTTTTTGCATCATTGAGAAAGTTTGAAAGCTCTGTACTAATGCTTTCCTATGATATACATCAGCAATTACTTAAATGTCGAAATAATAGAAACCTACCCTTGTACTTGATTGCAGTGTATTTATCATCTCCACTGCATCTGATATACTTCCAATCAAAGCCAGTGCCTCCAGCCAATGAAGGAACCGTTTTTTGAGAAAAGCAAGAATCTCAGATTCAGAGATATGACCGTTGCTCTCCTTCAGATGATGTACCCAATAGCGGCAGGAGTACTGTAGACCAGCTGTGAGGCGTTGATTAATCATCTGAGGATCAATATCCTCACGCTGTGCTCCATAACTTGCCAGAGCACAGACATTGTGTTTAAGCTGGGTATTCATAAGCCGGAGACAATGTGACGCTATTTTCCCATGAGTCTCTTGCTCATGAATACGGAATGGGCTTTCTGTGACTAGGAGGTAATCTCGAAAAGATAAGTGCAGAATGCGCACTGGAGCACCTCTATCACTTGGTATATTGAGCACTGAATGTAAAGGATCCAATAGCTCACTGACCTCATGTGCTGACTTTTCCAGAAGAAGGGCCAGAGACCCAATAGAGAGCGGGGTAGCAAGAAGAATAATAATGCCGACAACATCCTGGAATTCTTTCACAAGCTCCTTTGCATCCTCTTCGTCATCACCTATTAACCGATCCAGGATCGGTAAATATATCTTGTCCATCTGATTTTTACCTGTAGCTTGAAATTCAAGAAACTTCTGGAGCCGCTTTTGTGGATGCGTCCCTTCTCTGATAAAACGACATGCCGTGGCTGCAAAAGTGAATAACGGAACAGCCACCTGCACTAGCCTTTCTCTATTGTCATTCCCCAGCCAATCTGGGGAAAGAGAGCGCTCAAACTGTATTTCTGAAAGCTTATGTTTCAGGAACACGCGAATATCGTGTTCAACCACTGGCTTAGGCAGCTCATGGAGGATCAGGTCCTGATGGTTCTCGTTATCCCTGAACTTAAGGCGAATTGGGAGTTCAGGTCTGCTGGTCAGGAACACTCGCAGATGTATAGATTGGATTTCCTGTAATTTGAACAAGATTTTAAGTATCGCTTTTATATCATCTTCACCATCACATTCGTCCAAGGCGTCAATAATAATCACAGTTGTCGTCGATTGGTCTGGATGTAGGCTCATAAGGGGCTGATAAAGAAGCTTGTTGAACTGTTCACCGAGGGATTTAGACGCGATATTCAAATCAGTTTTCATAGCATCCAAGACAGCAGGTACTAGTTGCTGGTATCTAGTTACCAGCTGTCTTATAATTGTTGATATCAAACGTCGCGCATTGTCACGGTCGGCTTCCCCTCGCTTGAAAAAAAAATGTGGCTCCAAGTAAATCTTGCTCTTGGAAAGATTGAGCGACCGTCCGAGCAATAGTGGACTTTCCGGTCCCTGCCATTCCATTCAACCAGAAGATAAATTGACCTTCTGATTGAGCCCACTCCAAGACCTGGCGAAGAAGATCCGTTCTGGTGTCTAGGAGGCAGAAATCCTCATGTTGATTAACATAGGAGTCAAAAAATGCTCCTTCCGCGATGGGCAAATTCTTAAAGCCAGACTGCTCAGTGAGTTGCTTCATAGATCCAGCAAGTTCATCAATCTCATCTAAAATGTTCTCTGCCTCCTCTTCACGGTGGAGGTATTCACCGAGCTCAATCCACCTGCGGAGACTCTCTCTTTCCGTTTCAACTGACGCCTTGAGCTCTGTGAGCGGGTTCTCTGTGATGGCAGAGACACAGTCCAGCAGACGTCTTGCCTTGTTGGCAGTTTGGGCCTTCTGTACTAGTGCTGTGTAGTGAAGGATTGCTTTATAGAGTCGGACTAATGGATTTTTCAAGTCTTGTAGGTGACTGGATCTGCCCTCACGGTAGAGCTTCGCTTCGATAAACGCACACTGTGCGAGAGTATCTGCCAGATAATCCGATGATTCGAATAGGGCATCTCGTCGGTCATGATGATTCTTGGCCATCTGTATTTCCAATCGCTTACTTAGCTAGTTATTTATATTGTCAGCCGGGAGGTACAACATACCGTCAACCCTAGTGATACAATTGCCCAAGCACTAGCAGCATGCTGGGTAGGGTCAAAAGCTGCAACAGCCTTGATGATATTATTAAAAGACAGCGCAGCATCGATGATTTTCCTGGAGGAAGTCCGAAATCCTCCATTACCGTTTTGCTGAAATTCCGCATATTGCTTGGTGGTCAAGTTGATAACCTCATCCAGCTGCTCAGTCGGGTTTGCAGTGGCTTTAACTGCAGATAAAATTCTTTGTTTTTCCTCATCGAGCTGATCATAGGCAGTCTGCCATAGGTCCTGTGGTTCAAAGGATTTGATTGACCGTGTGGTTTGGATACCATGTTGGCTGGAAGATGGAGGTATTGGAGAATCGGGTCGGTTGTCTGATTGCAGCTTTACAGGGTCATCCTGATTTTTCAGAGCTGGAGGTTCCTTGTGTCTGCGCAATGCCCTAAGAGAAAAGCTTTTTTAAAAATAGCGCGTCTTTGACAGTTCAACCATATTTTGAGAATGTCGATAGAGAATTGCAATAACTGGATCTATGATCATGGGGATAGACCAAGTCCAGCACCACAATCCTTTTTCTATATCATCTTTCGACAATAGGACCCCGCCTTGATGTGTTGGCGACGCTAAGCGACGCGACAAGGATGTCGCGACCTGATCAACCAATTATGTTTAAACGATGCAGAGAACCCTCAATGGATGTTTGCTCCTAATTATAGGACAGACTAGAGAATTAATTCAGGAAGCCATTCAATAAAAAAAGCTTGAATGCTATAATGTTATCAGCCAATTAACCTTCTGGTTCTACTGCTGATTTGTTATTCCCACAAGGTGGCTCAGTTGAGGTTTAGCGCGTAGTTCAATAATTGAATAACTATTTGATCTAATGATACATAAAACCTGGTCATAGTATGGTTGGTTACCTTACAATACATACGCGGGTGGACAATGTTCCGCAACCACATCTCGAAGTAGCTTAGCGCAGTTTCACCTCGGGGCTGCTGAAACAATCAAAGAGTATAAGTGGCGACACCGGTATCCGGAAGCACTGTATTATTTCGGCCCCATTCCCCAGTCAGTGACAAACATTGGTATATCTGTCAAAGTGCCACTATTGCCGCCTACAAATATAGAAATCTCAAAGATAAAACGAATAGTATTCATATCTAGACTAGGCAGCCTAACGACGAGAATATCGAATCTGGGGAAGAAGAAAAGGAAATCTATCTAGGCGATGAACGGTCTTTATAGACATTTGTGTGGTGCGGCTTAAGCCCTTGTTTGCCCATATTGCTTGTATGCCGAGAGCAGGGCTTCCCATCCACTCAGCCATACTTAAGCTACACCTAGTCAATCAACCATCTTCGCTCACTCATAACTACCTATTTCCTTCAGGTACAGTGATATCCATATTGTTAAGGGTTCACTGTTGGGTAGATGGTGAGGTGCTTGCATATAAGTATTTTAATCTAATTTTTAGTTAGGGAACCAAGTGTCACGGGCTCGGAATAGTAGATAATATTGAATCGATGTTCCTATCTAAACTATTGTAGCCATCGACGAGAATATCGAATCTGGAGAAGAGAAAAGGGAATCTATCTGGATAATGAAGAGGTTTTTTATAGGGGTTGTTGGTTGTGATGTATCATCCGTTGATGCGGTGTTGGACCGTTATATGTGAGCTATCATGTGTGAGCCGTCACACTAAGCCATTTATTCCTTATTTGCTTCATGAGATATCTATTCAATTAATATATTTGAAGTTACTCAAATGATCGAAGGCGTTACATATGTGTCACGGGCTCGATAGCTAGTAGATTAAACGGAATGAATTTTTATTAGGTATACAAGTATTACAACATAGCATCAAAAACACTTACAAGATTATCCCAGCCATCTCTATGATGTACTATCTTGCACCATTAAAGGCATGGTAGGTGATGAGTGTCATGAGCAGCTCTTGCCATGTGATCGGAGATAAGACCGATGATTAGGTTAATTCTGGGATCCTGGGAAGGGAGGGAAAGGCAAGTTACGAAGTCGCTGAACTACCAGAATCATATTAAAGCTCCTCGGGCGTCGAACCCCATTCCTGCAGAATGGCTTTGGCACAGGCCGCCGCAGACGCAGCAGCATACGGCTGAAATCGCTTGTTTTTATGACTATCCGAGTAGTCGCAAATCGCTTTGATGATGAGGCAAGGCATGACATCCCACACACCAGCGCCTTCCATTTCAAAGGCAATAATCCCTTCTTGTTCCACTATCTCATCGCGGTCGACGCCGGATTTCATTACGCCATCGCCCAAAGCAACTCTCCCGATATGGATAGCAGGCGCTGTATTTACGCCCAGATTCGTCGACAGCCGCCTGCGGTTTACCAAACCGCCCTGGCACTTGAGTTCGTCGCAAGAAGGTTCCTCTGAGGCTTTGCAAACATGGTCTTCTTGATGGTGGCACCGGCAACATTCATCGCAATCGGGTTTGTTGTGATGTTTATGTCGGTAGGATGCATCAAAGAGCCTGTCATGTTGGTTTCCAGGATATTTAAATGACACACAGAGTTTCTCTTAAAGAGCTTAACGAGCCTGGAGAGTATAAATATGCTCCATCATCTTTTTGGTGAGGTTATCTGGATTCCTGGGGATCTTCAATTTGTTAAGGAATGATCGAATCCCAACTCCGGGCCTTCCAAGACTCTCGTGGTAAGTGGTTTTCCATCCAAACCGATCCGGATACCGACGTCCAAAATCATGCTGAAGAATCCCATCGCTGATGATAACATCGCCCAGTATATTTTCTTGTGTTCTGCCTCCCTTTTTGTAATGGCACTCCGCCACAAATCCCTACAACCAACGCAAAGCGATCCCCTAGACCTTTCCTATATTCTAGACGATTTCTCACTCTTAGTGTTCGATCCGAACCTCGATCTAGGTCTCAATCTTAGCTAGTATACAGCTACGTCAGAACCTACGTCCGAGCTTATACCGCCTACCTCCACTCGCCCCTCTACGCCTTTATCCCCCTAGCGTGTTAGCCCCGGACGGAACTAGTTATACGTCCTTTATACTGATATGAACCTAGATTCGAAGACTGAATTCATTAAGTGGTGGCGAACCACTATATATGGGAGCGAAGTAGGGGGAAAGGATAAAATACGATAGGATGCGAAGTAACTCTCAGATACCTAGAAGCCCTTTAATCAAGTTGCGCACCATATCATAGGCGAGCCTTTAGTTATGTGTCGGCTATGCGGAGGAACGCTTCCTCACCCTTAAACAAAAAACAGCGGCTCCGAAAGCTTGTTAAAGAGAAGCATTGGTCGAGTCTTTTAAGCCTCCCACTAAATGCTGAGCTATCTATTGCTCTTAACTGCTGGACTCCACCATTCTAACAAGCATTTATGGCGATCACTGGCTACTTCATTAATCGGGATTAGAATTACCGTGAAATCCTCCTTAGGTTTAAACTTTTCGAAGGTTCTCATACTAGACTTAATCTAAGTAAAATGATTTTGAAGCTCCTTCAAAAGTATAGTATATCTAATCGGGTGCTTACAATTACATGTGATACCGCATCGAATAATACTACATTAGTCTAGGCTATTTAGGAATCTCTTGATCTCTCGAGTTACCGAATAGCCTAGCTATTGTACGTATTCCTTACCTAGCACATGTAATCTAGCTAAGTCTTCGTGAGCTACTTAGGACTGTGAAAGTAAATCCACAGAATAACACTATGGATAACTAAGTGTTCACTGAGTAACACCCAGAGGCGTGCTGGGCTTAGGGAATCGCGGAGGCCTCGACTTAATGATCTAATGTGGACGTACTATTATTAAATTCATTGTAAATATCATTTAAAACGAATATATAGCAGGAATTAAACTCTTGAGAGACCTAAGATTGATCAGGTGCTTCCCTCTTGCTATAAGCAAAATACACAAAAATACAGGGTAAAAGTGCATATTTTATGCGAAGCACGGGGTGATTAAGATTTTGCTTACAAAGAAAGCCCATGGGCCGAGACTAACGACATTGACCGCCGCAGTTCTGTCGTTTCCTTAGAGCCCGCGCGCGCGAAGGTTAGTTCGTTCGGCCCTTCGAGCCTGCCAGTTCGGCCCTTCGAGCCCCCACGCGCGAAAGTTAGTTTAAGCCCCTACGCGCGTATATTCGCATACTCTATTTTTTATGAATTTATAGAGTGGTTTAAACTTGTACGATATGGCGTACGGCTATAAAACGCTATCTATGTTTGGACGAGAAAATGCGATCCGGACTTTTGATAGAAATGTCGTTGGTATCTTGCCGTAATCTTCGCCCGTTGGGGCCCCATTCGGGTCTGGGGATGCCATCACAGCCCCCGTCACAGCTGGATGCAAACGTTCATAAGCGAAGCGAAGGCGAGCATAGTGGGACCGCTGAGTCACCAGCGCGGGACCGAATGCACGGCAACGGGTTCCCGCCCGTCCACGGGCCCACCTCCGGCGGTTGTTCCGCCAGTTGTTTTCGTGCCATCCCGACTCCGGAGGATTGAGCCTGACTCCTGAGAATTGCGCATCACAAACACAGCCGCAGCAGCGATATCGGCAACTCCACATGATTTACAAGACGATAGATATAGTTACCTCTTCCCAAACGTCATGGCCCACGCCCAAACCAAAGCACATCACCTCCATGCCTATCAGCTTAGACGCGCCGTCAGCTTCGATCTTGATACTTCAATTTAACGGGCGGATAATACAAGTACGAGAGGTGGGGACGGGACTCTTGGCCCCCGAGCATCACGGTTGAGCAGGAGGCCTGCCTCCAATTAGGGGTAGGAGCCAGGAAAGGGGCCTTGTTAATCCTTTGGGCCAGACGGGGATTCGTGCATAATGATGCTCAGTATTCAAAGTTTCTTGCCGCTGATATTCATTAATCAATCCCACGGCTGTGGGAGCTTCAGTTAGTCGCCACAATGGGTATCGAAAATTCCATACCCCTGATATTCATTGAACAACCCCGTGGCTGTGGGAGCTTCGGGGGCTCGTCATAGTTGGTATTGGAAGTCTCCCACCGCTGATATTCATTGATCAACGAGACATGTGTTGAGATAAGCCCGCATTACGCATTGTGAGAACCGGTCTCGGCACGGTTCTCCACACCACAATGCGCATCGCTTGCCAACGTCCGTCGAGCCGCGGCGTATGCCAAGTTGGAACCGACCATCCTTCTCGTGACGAGCTTCGACAACCATCCGGTAGTGCCCGGGTGCTATGTCAATGCCATCATAACCTGTGCACCGCCATCTTCGCTTGAACGGCACGTGTGTGCCGGATTCTTGTGGTTTGTTTATTGTCGTGGATCGACATAGTCTTTGAAGATCATGCTCCAATTACTTCCCCTTTCTGGTCAAGCTCGTGACCGAGGTCGAGCCACGGACCAACCTTGAATTTCCATCCAGGTTTCCAAGCCCAATATCTTAAATACCTACCTGTCCCTCCTCTCCGACCTGGATCTAATCTGATCGTTACCGACCGCATTCAGCAAAACCAGGAAGGTAAGCACTAGACAATACCAGCAACCTCCGAGTCCTTTTCATCGACAAAAGACAGGAGCCAACGGCTCTGGAAGTCTGATCCGAAGATCTTGCCGAATTGCATCATGGCCGCCACCCTGACATTCCGGGCGCTGGTTTGGGCAGCCCTTTTGGCATTCCTGGTGCCCTACTGTTCTGCATTCCGATACAGCCAGTCCCGTTATGGAGATGTCTCTGCGTCGGACGAACAGGATATTTATTCTGCGGAAGCCGAGGCTATGATCAAACACGATAAAAGCGAGGAAGGAGAGGTAGGTCAGGACCCATTGGCTGCTACCTCACAGTACCAGCTAACTAGTTGGACAACAGGACCACGGCGACATTGGAGTACCAGATGGCGCTGAGTTCACATCATTCAATGTTAATGAGAAGGGCGACGAGGAAATCGCGGGTTTCATCTCAAAGGATTTGGACGAGAAGACCATCGAGCATCTCTTTATTGTTCTCCATGGGAGGCTAAGGGATGGAAACGGCTACTGGAAGACGCTGAACAACGCCATCAACAAGGCCAGAGACGACAACTTCCCTGGAACAGACCGCAAAATGGCAGTGCTCTCCCCACAGTTTTTCTCGACAAAATTCAACTCTGGCCAGTACAAGAAAAATCAGCTGGCGTGGGACGACTTGAATGCTTGGCAACCAGGTGCCCAGGCTAATCATCCCGCAAATACAAGCCTTACCTCTCTCGACGTCTTGGACGGCCTCGTCAAGCTCCATTCAGACAAGGAGAAGTATCCAAACCTGAAGAACGTCACCGTCGTTGGCCATGGTGGCGGTGGCCAGCTTGCCCAGCGGTACTCGGCTCTGGGTAATGATCCCCCTGACAATGTCCACGTTCGGTACATCCACGGCGACCCATCGTCGTGTATGTACTTCACCGAAGACCGTCCTATTCTCCAAGACACCGAAACTTCGAGAAACTCCTGTGATTCCTACAATATCTGGAGATACGGCTTCGACAAGTTCCCTGGCACGGGAGGCAAGCGCATGACGCCAAAGGAATATTTCACGCAGTACGTCAGTCGAGACATCGTCTCAATAGTGGGATTACAGGATACGGGGAGTGCTGGTGATACAAGTTGCATGGGGAATGTGCAAGGAGGCAAGAATCGGCGTACTCGCAACTTGATCTGGTTCCGGTACATCAACACGCTCGCGCGCACGGACGAAGACCTGGAGGGGTTCCCTGGTTCATTCAAGGATCTTCCTGACTGGAGCGACGCGGTGGATGGAAAGAGCCATCTACGACTTGTTGTTGTTGAGGATGTGGCTCATAATGCGGAAAAGCTATTCCAAGGAGATCTCGGGCGAGGGGCGCTCTTCCACGATGGCAACATCGACGAAGGCTGGCGCCCCAAGAAGGACAACAAGAACTAGATATGGCGGTTATATAGAACGCATTAGATCATAGAACGCAGTCAATCAGGATACATTCATTTGTTGAACAAGCGCCTTAATAATAATATTCTTTAATATTAGTGTCTGAGCTTGCTGAGACTGCATTCCTCTTAAGCAAGAGCAGCTGCCTTGTGCGGCATTCTGGAACCACCCCCTGCCTGCTGCCTCCGGCGTAGCTCGCTTCTCGATCTGCACACAGGTACCGGCGTTCACATCAGCTTGGCCGTCGTGACTTAAACCACCATCCCAACCCAGACCCCGGCCGACCCGTGCACTCCGAAACTCCTGTCCTGAACAACCCAAATGGGATTGCGGCTGCGGACGGACAGGCCTAAGCGCGCTTGTGCGTTTCGCCTGAGAATACTAGCCGCGGGACACGATGGAGATGGGCCCAAGTCAAACGCTGACGCCTCCATTCCAACAATTGGGATGAAAAGAACCCTACCCCCTGAGTGACCCGATTATCTGGCTCCCATTGCGACTGACATAACTGGGGTGTCCCTAGTAAAAGTTGGGGTGTCCTTAGCAATTCCCGGAGATGACACACGCCTCATTTAAGGAGAAACCAATAGAGAGCTTGGAAAGTTGAGAAAAATGTCGGGCACCGCTCTGACCCTGCAGCCCCTAGTGGGGGCTATGAGTGGCAGGTGTCCTAGGGAAGGCTGGGGGCTGTCCGGCCCAGCCTATCGCTCGCCCCCTCTCCGCGTCTACATCGCAACACCCAGACTGGTCGACCTGATTCAAGTCGGAAAAAACAAAAAAAAAAAAAAAAAAAAAACGAAAAAGAAATAGAAAACATACAACAGTGAGGATTCGCTGGTGGTCACCCACCCAACTACTAACTCACCGGCGTGTGGCTTGAGTACGGCTGAGCAGACAGGAAGGCCTATTTTCTACACCCTATGGTCGTATGTACTTGACATAGTATTGGAGGGAAAGATAGAATGGAAATGGATGGGTATGTAGGTGGGATAGAAAGCTTCTTTACTGCCGCACTATCCAGAGGATGTGATACAATGAATTATCTAATAAGGAAGAATAGGTATGCATTCATAAAAGGAAGAACGGACAGAGAGAGAGAGGAAGGAAGAGGAGAGGGAGAGAGAACTATGGTCCTGAACCCCATAGGTGCCTCAGATATCCAAACACCATCTCACTCATCCTCCAATCGGACAGTCGTTGATGTTGTCTTGCCAGGCCATAGAGGCATAGGTGGGAATGAAGGTATTCGTCGTAAAGTCCTCCGGAAGATAAAGACGAGTGTCGTCCGTCGTATAATTCTTGGGCGGGTTTGCGGAATTCAAGGCTGCAACGATCCTCCCGTCAAGGAAATCCGAGAAAATTAGATCCACCTTGTCTGGTTGACCATCTGGTGGAAACGCAGCGGTACCTTGAACATGAGCTGGTTGAGTGTATTCCGGGATTTCAGAGTGCGGAGTGTCATCGCCATCATCACCAAGGTCATCGCATGTTGTATATCCCGGGGTTGGCGTGGTCCCATCAAGTACACGACGAAAGAGGGTTTTTGGCTTGAGAAGCTCAGTCCCGTTGTGAGGCGAGTAATTGTTGCACTCATCGTAACCCAACATCTGACTTGAAATGGTATCTACAGTCATGGATCGTTTGGTGGTGGTTTTCGGTTTGTTTATATACTCGAGGACTTTCGAAGCCAGCGAGTAAGGAACGTCGGCGATAAATCGGAAGGTACTCGTGTACGGGCAGACGATATAGGCATCATCTACAGTAAATGGGCCCTGAACCAGGTCGTACCGGATGGCTCCTTGGTTGACAATGATCATCCTCGAATTTGTCGAACGATCTGGGTCAACCACAGTCGCAGCAGCAGCAGTCTGCACCAAAGTGTAGATATTGCCCTCGTCGCCGAACGGCTTGCATGATATGCAGTATGTCTGTGGCGCGCACCCGTACACAAAGGTCAAATTGAGAGTGTTGCGACTGTCTGTAATCCCTTTGGTCACATCGAGTCCGTCAGCGGTGTTTGATATGCTTTGGGATCCAGTTGCATGGTAGGCAAAAGTGAGGCGATTCCAATCCAGATACCGCCGGGTTAACTTCATATCGAAATCTTTGGTCTTGGAGCAAGATGCATCGGCCGATTTCACTATTGTGCTCTTATTTACTAATGGAGTTTTGACTTCGAGGCTTGCTGCTCTTTTTTGAACGGGTTGTGATTTGATGCCATCCAAGGAAACCCAACCCACAGTATCACAGTATTTGCCGGATTCTATCGCCGAGGACATAGGGTCGTAGATGTGAAAGTCACGGCGGTGCGTATGACCCCCGAATCCCTGCACAGGAATCTCAGGTCGCATTGTCCGGAGAGTTTCCATTAGAAGCGGGAAGCTGCTTTCGCTCTTGGGGATTCCAGGTTTGACGGGGTTGTGTCCAATGACGACAAATATATCAATATCCTGGCGATTGACTGCATCCTTAAACCAGTCTTGCTGTATCATTTCGGCAGCTGGCTGGATTCTTGTCATGTCCTTGTTATTATTGGTCCCATCAAGGATCACCCCAAAAGCCATAATTCGGAGGCCCTGCTTCGTTTTGAAATATCGAGATCTGCGGCCCATAGACACCCATTCCTTTTCATCTGGTTCACCCTCTTGGCAATTATTGCAAATATCAACATTGCTCGTCAGGTACTTGTCGCCATACACCTTGGAGAACTTAGTGAATGTGTTGTACGCAACATCGGCCACAATTAGCTCGTGATTTCCGGGAGTGAGAAGATCGTAGTCGATGTTTTCGAAGATAGAATTCGTGACCTCGCCGTTGGGCGTTGTTACGTCGCTGAGACCATTACCATCATGCAAATCGCCTACAGATGAATATTGCATGAGTATTGATTCAGACATATGTTACACAGCCGACGCACCAGTATCAATGAGCAGGAGATCAACGCTTTTCTCTACGGCTTTGTCCTGCATGTGCTTCGCAAAGGACACAAAGTCACCCCAGTCAGCACCGTAGTTGCGTTCCTTAATGTGCCCTTCCAGCCATCCATGGGTATCACTCGTGTGAATGAAGTTGATTTCTCCCCAGTTCAAAGGCCCCTTTGGCTGTGTTGTCGCATCTAGAGACTTGGGCTGCATGCGACGCGTAAACCTAGGGTAAACCGAGGGTTCCCCTTCTCCCTTGCAGGAGGGACATGCAGAAACAGTAGATATGGCAAATGCCAGTTTGAAAAAAAGGGACAATACTGCCATGATTTCTCAAGTACACGTCGCCCAGGACCTGCTAAATGACGGGTTAAATAAATAGGATATAATTAATAATTGATATGAATCTGCACCATTTATTTATTACTTTTGAGGCTTTGCTGATCAGCCTACTTGTTCCTATGTTGTAGGTAAGGAGATAGAAATTGTGTTAGACATTCTTGGCTGTACGACTTCAAAATATCTATATGCGATAAATATGTATTCATTTTATGGAACGTACTCTATTTATTCACCCAACTACAGTTTATATATGCAATACTCCTCCATTTAGGGTTTAGTTTGTCTTTTAATAGGGTTTTTTATACACATTTCTAGACATAATCAGACTAAATATACAACAGTCTACGCCTCTAGATAAAAGCGGTCAATGACACCTGCATACCGGCTCCTGATCAATTATAGTAAGTTGCAATCCCATTGTCATTCTTATTATTTTTATTGTTTCTGAAACATACTGCACCTTTGCCTCCCTAAGTTCTACGTCGGGCTTATTCCTACCACTACGGAGTAAGATAATCGCATATGGGTCGTTTTTCTAGCGGAGGACACGAAGTGGTCTTAACGAAGGGTGGGCATAATTTTTAATTTACTAGTTATGTAATTGAAAAGGGTTTACCCTTGATTAAAATAGAAATCTAGTATTCTTCTTCTACGACGTTGTATTGCTTGCATACGAGAATGCTAAACCCACTCGGACTACTGTGAAATGTCGGTTAATAGCTACTACATACTTCATTCAGATTGTTTTGTTGCAAAAGCAACAAAACAACAAAAACATACAACAGTGAGGATTCGCTGGTGGTCACCCACCCAACTACTAACTCACCAGCGTATGGCTTAACTGTAGACAATAGTTCGGTGGGTGCCTCCCGGGTAGTTAGAGGGTGATGCTGCTTTTCGGTCGCGCGACCAGGGGTGAGTCTGGGTGGGTGCGCTATAGAGAGGGTGAGCCATCATCCAACATCGCGCAGCGCCGCACAATTTAACGTCATCCCATATGGTACATTTTTAGGTTAATGTGATGCGGCACTGTTTGCTAGAACTAAGTAGAAGCTGCTCGAGATTTCATGATGGATAGTAAAGCTATATAGGTTCAGCTATCCCAGACCCTCTTTTTGATAGATATTAGAATATATAGTGTGGAGAAGAGTCAACCCCCAAATGCACAAAACCCCAGAATAGAAACGCGCCCGTTTCCATACCCAAGGGAAAGGGTATCATTCTTAATGGCAGAACACGTGTTGACGATACTCAAAAGGAGGCCATAATACCTTTCGACTTCTAAATGCCACCCAGTCAGCTTCTACAGATATCCGAAAGCCAGGCTTCTGTGAAGTCCGGGAACAGTCCCGATCTGAATGGCCCTCCAGGCTCTGCACCTCCAGGCCGGTCCTAACCTCCCATAGCTTCACAGTTCGATCGTCAGAGCTGGAGACCACCCTCTGGCCATCCTGGGAGAAGGCCACAGACCGAACCGAGTCTGAATGGCCCGTAGTTCCGCGCCCCATGAATTCTCCACTCGTGGCAGACTATGTATCCATTTGGATCGATCTTCTTTAAATATATTCCTGGTAACACTCCTCATAGGGGAGAATGAAATTCCAGAGCAGTAAAGCTGGAGTGGAGCAGTGTTGGAGATGTAAATATTTTTGAGAACAAACCGTTTTGCATCATGTAGAAACTCCAAAAACTCAGATCTCGTGTTTCTCTGCATCATTAATGTTAGTTGTTATACAAGGCTGGGTTGCTCAAAAACTCACAGTCATGTATGACTGCAGTGCATCTATAATGCCAACAGTATCTGATAAAGCATCTAAAAAAAACTCATTGCTTCCAACCAGTGAAGGAAATGGTTTTTCGGAAAAGCTAGAACTTCCTCTCCAGCGAAACAATCTTTACTCTAATCTAGATGGTATACCCAATAGCGACAGGAATATTGCAGGTCTTGTGGAAGATGTTCAGTGATAATCCAACTATCAATCTCCGTGCGCAGTGTTCCATAGCTTGATACACCGCAGATGTTGTGTTTTAGTCTGGAGTTCATGGTGCTAAGGCACCGTGATAGTATTTTCCTGTGTGTCTCTCTCCCATCCACGTGGAAGGCACTTTTCGTGTTGACAAGGAATTCTCGGAATGATAAATGCAGAGTGCGGTAGTTGGCTGTTGCAAGGTCGTAACAATCGTCGGTCCACGGTGAGGAATCATTTCAACTCTGCTCAGGCTCTTTGGGCAAAGAGGTGAGCAGACCCCACTGCCAAGCATTTTTCCGTCTACACTTGGGAAATCTCGGGCTCCGTGGAGACCGAGAGTTGACTTCCCGTCCAGGCCCATTTCACTGGGCTCCCAAAATGTTAGCTCCAAGCCGCAAAATCCGAGCCTTTGAGAAAACTCTCGGATGGAAATATGGAGGCGATCTTGGTAAGTCACTGGAGTGCATTATGACAGACATATTCCCATCTAAGGGTTACAGCCAGGGATCATCGCCGCAGTAAGCAGCGAGGTTTTTATCCATCCAATGGACACGATAATCACCCGCATGCAGTCCCAAAATTACATTTCAATCTATAAACATGGCAATGGCTCATTGAGGCGGGCGCTGTTTCTGGGCCTTTACCAGGGATTCGGCCCTACGCTGATTGCCGGCATACCTTCTTCCGCTGCCTTCTTCACGATTTACGAAGCCTCCAAAACTGCATTCGGAAAAGCACATGATGCTGGATACCTTCAAGAAGTGCCTCAGCCACTAATTTCCACTTCAAGCAGTGCAGCCGCCGAACTTGTCGCCTGTGCTATCTCCAACCCAGCAGAGGTTTTGAAACAGAATGCCCAAGTCGTTCAAAGCGCCAACAGACAGCCCCTTAGCCAGCCCCCCACGCTGAAAACACTGAAACTATTTTCAAGGCAGCCATCACAGCTATGGGCAGGCTATTCTGCACTGGTGGCGAGTCACTTGCCAGGCATCTGTATTACATTCGGCTTGTATGAGTCTCTAAAAACAAATCTGGTGCAATGGCGAAACTTGGACACGAATAATATCGGACAGGAAGTCAAAGCCAGTGCATTTTGTGCAAGCATTGCTGGCGGCTGCTCGTCTTTGTTATTTGTTCCCATTGACGTGGTGAAAACCAGAATGAGGCTTGCAACATGTGAAGAGAAGCCAGCCAGCCGCCTCTCTGTCGATAGCATGAGCATCAAGGTACCAGCAATCGAGCTCTCCCGCTCCCGTCGGGCTTCTGCACTTTCTATTGTTCACAATATACTCCGGATAGAAGGATTACCTGGCTTATTTCGAGGCTCCGGGTTAACTGTTGTGGCATCAGCTGTGGGCAGTGGACTTTATCTTGGATGTTATGAGGGTAGCAAACGCTACCTTTGCAACAATTCCATTGAATAATGAGCATTGCCAGCAACAGCCTTCATACTGGAAGGCATTTTTGGCCCCTCGTTCCTGTATAACAGCTTCATCTCTTCTCCGAATTTTATCTTCTCTCCAGCGTTCTTTGTCGATATACCCAAATTTTCGACCATGCGATGGAAATGTGAGTCTCTGTGATTGCCACCTTCGATTTTATAACAGGCGAATTATGTTCCTATGATTTAGGGTCTATGCTACCACTGTGCCGCTCTCCTGGGAATGTATCCATCCACCTTCCCCGGCGACGGGCCCCGCCCCACCCTTCAGCATAATTCAAAGGTAGACCACGTGACGTCTAAACTGTATCCGTGATATAAGAGAAGGCCACTGTACAGTATCTGTAGCCGAGATAATCATTTTCCCGGCGACGATCGGGATCCGGTCTCCCCGGTCGATTATGATATAGCGCATCTAGCAGGGAGTGTAATGGAGCCAGTGATCTGGAAGAGGTTGCAACGATAGCAGACCATCTCAGCACCTCGCTGCAGCGGGGCATTCTCGAATGGGGATGCGGCGGAGATGCTGCGGGAGGCGACTCGGCCGGTTCGAACAGACCATGCAGTTGGGCCGAGACCGAGAGTGTCGTGCGTCGCATGGAGCAGTCGAGCAGGATAAAGTGGTAGATGGGGAGGGACATTCTCAGCAGCTTATCGTTGTGAACAATGGACGAGTCATATGCCTGCTAAGGGGGCACCAGGTCGAACGGAGCTGGCCTTGATCGAAATAAGCCCAAGATCGCGTGGTTACCTTCGCCTAGACATCCAAGCATTACGCGGCATACTGCATGAGTCAATGCGGGTGGCCAACTATCGTCTCAATCCCGATTTTGATCCTTGATGCTGGTCTTTAGTGGGGGTTTAAGTTTGAAGAGGATGCCAGACGATGCGATCTCCGATCATTAGTAGTGAACAAGGTCTTGAGAGCTACAAGCGAATCGCCGTGGAAGGCCATGTCCGTGATATACTTGCAGAGCTATGCAAAATCGACGCTTCCCTAGAAGAGTTTGGACTTGGGCATGGAATCTGGTTCGACAATCACAAACTCTTTCGATTCACGTGGCGGTAGAAGCAATGTAAAACAGCCATCAAGTATATCTCATCCCCAACCCTGATCAATTCTGTATCCACCGAGTCGATGGCAACACTAATATCCTCCTCACTACTGCCGAATACAAACCACCCTATGAGCTTTTTGTCGAAGCCCTTCGCGTTGGGCTCAGGGAAATGGATTTGTGGAAAGACATGGTCAGGTCAAACAAAATCGCTACATAAGGATCCCAAAGAGGCGGCAAGCCTAGGCAAGACACACCCATTTCGCCCTCTGTCCTCCAGGGAGAAAGCCTTCACTTGCAACTGCATACGAACCCGATGGGAGCAAGAATGGAAAGTGTCCAAGAAGGGTTGCCACCTCCGCAGAATCGATCCTACACTGCGGCCTGGGGATGGCACCGGCGCATCATGGCGCACGCGCAGCTTGCCAGCTGCCAGCTAGATAATTAGTTCAATACAAGGTCGTAAGTGGTAAAACTGACCTCTTGACGGTAGCCCTCCATCCGGCGAATTAACCTGCGTGTGCGTTCTCCCAGTGGCATGCCTTGTGTGTATACATGGTTCAACCTCGGGTGACGGAACTTAGCCTGATCCTGGGTGGCTTACGCGAACATACACGCCTTCATGAGACGTTTCAAAGGTGATAGCCTAGATCGAGACATATGGAGGAACTCACGTGGGGGATTCCATGTTTGCCTACGAGATGCTGGATAGCACGGTCACAAAGACGCACAACGGCGCAATCTGAACGCAGAAAGGTGTTACTATTCGAGTTGTGATTGTATTGCTACCTGTTTTCGGCGGCTTCGATCAATCATCCATGCCAACCATGACAAATCTTTTGCTACTCCTACCGCCATGCTTCTAGTCGCTAGTCTAATTGCCAAAAACTCCCCAGTCGCCTTGTCCCCAAGTCAATTTGAGCTTCAAGTGCGTAATCTTCCACAGTCCGTCTCCGGCATCCTTGATGAGGTCCACCCAGTAGAGGGCACCGGCGAGTAGTGGAACAGCGCCCGACTTCATGCCCTCTCCGCCGTGGTAGTGTTGAGCGAGGGCTGAACATGTCACTTCAGCTTTTGAGTCTCCATCCAGGACGTTGATACGCATGTTGCTGAGGAAGTGACTCGTGTCCATCTTGGAGATAGAAGCGTAGCATTGGGTATTTATGGCGTCAAAGCCATCCATTATGGTGCCGTTGAGGTCAAAGATGGCATCACTGGTGAAGGCAGACTTGAAGAGAGTTGGGTTGTCCGTGTCAAGGGCGACCACACAGCGGTAGACGGCGTCAGCAATGGCCTCACGGCCGCTGAGGGCAGGCGTCAGAGTGGCGGGAAGGGTCGGAATCAACATGACGGCTTAGACTGGATTAGACTGGATTGGGGGCGAGGTGTGCACGGCTGCGTACACAGTAAACGAGGCTTGATGGTTAGGGTTTGGCTTATGCGGTTTGGTTTGGTGATGGCCATACACGAGAAATTTAGAGTATTAATACCCGACCCGCGCCAGCTGGCCAGCAGCGCGTGCCAAACGGGGCAACACCTACAAGCCCGCTATCCCCGGTGTCTTATCTCCGGCAAGTGGCGTTGACGGGGTTAACGGAGTTAAGGGGTGGCTTCGGGATAAACGGGGCCCAGGTCCGTCAGAGGCATATGACAAACTGGCGATCGCCGATTAAGTTACGGTTTAGGTGGGGCCTTTCTTAGCTTCCGCCCGGCCCGTGTAGAGTAAAGCTTAGCAATGCTTAGAATCAGCTGTCGAAACCCGCCAAACAGAAAAACCCCCGAACAGAAAAACCTTCCGAATATATCGCAATACATACCTGCATTGTGTATATTTAGAGTCAGAGCACCTATCTGATGCTAGTACCTCCTACAGCCGAAACCACCCGCCGTGATCTTCTGGAGCTATCCACGTGATAAAATCACCCGTAGGTGTTTCAAGCACAGTTGATAGTGTTAGTGCGCAGCAGCTCTTTCAACCTCCAACGAAAAATCGCGACCATTTGCTCGCGATCCCCCCCTGACTACGATCGTGCATAACACTGCCACCACCAACTATATGTCCGACACCAATATGGGGGAAGCTACGGGTGCCAACGAGGCCCCGACCGCTTCCCCCCCCCCCGAACCCATCACGCCGAATCGACCGCTCAAACGACCGAGACCTCAAACACCAAAGAAAGTTACAGAGCCCCCTGTTACTCCTCAGAAATCGCTACGGCCTGGACAATCCAGCCAAGTTACGCCTCCCGAATCCCCGCCCCTCGGATCCCCCCAAAGCCAGCTGGACTTGGAGCTACAAAGCCACATCTCAGCGGCAGTAGCTTCTCGCACAGCGCAGATAAAGTCCACAGGAGATGAAGTCATGGAACTTGTCTCTACAGTCAACCAAAAAATCGCCAACTGGGAAGAGAAAAGCCTCCAAGGAGCTGCCTCCCTGGGCAAAGACATCAGAACCCTGGTCCTTAACTTTAGCAAGAACCTGGCGACTGGACACCTTACTGAAGCAGAGGAGAATCACCAACCCCACCACCACACCCAAAAACAACAACTATGCTGAAGCCGCTAAGCAAACACCCAATGCCCCCAAGGCACACCCCAAAATACCTAAGACTCCTTATAAAGCATTGCAACAGGAAAAGCCCCCCCCTGCATCTTCCTACACCTCCCTGAGAATCACCCAGCCCGCCGAGCTAGCCCACACGCCACCATGGACATCTTGAGGAAACACTTGGACAAACCCTGCTCTAAGGCAGTGAAAGAGATCCAACAGGTACCTTCTGGC